>NC_140961.1:32564785-32712285 GCF_056783735.1 Eptatretus burgeri
TGTGTGTGTGTGTGTGTGTGTGTGTGCAATGGGAGCAATGGGTTGTCCCGTCACGCCCTCCTATTATACACCGTTGTGGACACTTGAGGGCCAAGTCCGAGGTGTATAACAGTATATAATGTGTGTGAAGGGGGAGGTTCTTAGATCTGTGAACCCCAAACACAGAATCGTCAACTGAATAGTCAAGGCTTAACTTTTGTTTGTTGGTGTGTGTGTGCAATGGGAGCAATGGGTTGGCGCTTCACTCCCTCCTACTATACACCATTGTGGACACTCGAGGGTCAAGTCCGAGGAGTATAACAGTATATAATGTGTGTGAAGGGGGACGTTCTTAGATCTGTGAATCCCAAACACAGAATCCTCAACTGAATAGTCAAGGCTTAACTTTTGTTTGTTGATGTGTGTGTGTGTGTGTGTGTGTGTGTGTGTGTGTGTGTGTGTGTGTGTGTGTGTGTGTGTGTGTGTGTGTGTGTGTGTGTGTGTGTGTGTGTGTGTGTGCAATGGGAGCAATGGGTTGTCGCGTCACGCCCTCATACTATACACCGTTGTGGACACTCGAGGGCCAAGTCCGAGGTGTATAACAGTATATAATGTGTGTGAAGGGGGACGTTCTTAGATCTGTGAACCCCAAACTCAGAATCCTCAACTGAATAGTCAAGGCTTAACTTTTGTTTGTTGGTGTGTGTGTGTGTGTGTGTGTGTGTGTGTGTGTGTGTGTGTGTGTGTGTGTGTGTGTGTGTGTGTGTGTGTGTGTGTGTGTGTGTGTGTGTGTGTGTGTCCCAACCCTCACATTCAAAACCTTAACCCCAACCCTCACATTCAAAATCTCAACCCCAACCCCCCAACCCTCGCCCAACTCAATGTCTTTTTCAAAATGAGATTTCCACCTATATATATTTTTTTGTTTCTTTTTCTCTTCTTCCAATTCTGTCTTTTAAGGCTTTCAGGTTTGATGACGTAGAAAGGGGGAGTAAGAACTTTCTTGATAGGTTTAGATCCCAAAGAGTGGTAGCATTTCAAGTCTCCAAAATAAACCCAACTTTCCAAGTCTCCAAGGTATAACCACATTCCTGTTGAGTTTCCAAGATACGTATCACATTGTGAGTTATCAAGCCAGAACCCACATTTCAAGTCTCCAAAAATATAACCATCTATCCAAGACTCCAAGGTAGAATCACAATTTCCAGAAATATAGTGGGTTTCGGTGATAGATCTCACATAGTATAACTGTGGAACATCAAGGAAAACTCCATTTTTCCAATTTTTATGGGTTTCAGTGATAGATCTCACATAGTATATCTGTGGATCATCAAGGAAATCTCCATTTTTCCAATTTTGATGGGTTTCAGTGATAGATCTCACATAGTATAACTGTGGATCATCAAGGAAAACTCCATTTTTCAAAATGTCTGAAAATTGTGAGTCTCCAAGTTAAAACTTGTATTCTGGCTCATCAAGGTATAACTTGTTCAGGGGGTATTGTCTTGATAACTCACAATGAGTACTATTGTTGCAAAACTCTTTTTCAGGACTTTGCTGGTCTCCAAGGTATAACTCTTTGGTTGGATCATCAAGGATGAACTCGTTCTGTGGGAGTTTACCCCGTCGCTCATAAGGTCTTCAACCAAGCCAACAATTTCGCCCAAAGTTGTAGCAAAAGCAGTATTTTCATTTCGTATTTCAGATACAATTTCCTGTGAGAGAAAATAATAATGTATTAATCAAGTGATTTAATTATTAAATGAGTATGCTTCAATCAAAGTTTGAAAATAGGAAAATAAAATCTTACCTCAACAGATGAGAAGTTTGAATCCAGTTCATCAACTTGAAAGTTTAGTTCCATACAAGTAGTCAATCTCCAAGGAACCCCAAAGTCATCCCACTCAAGGTCTCGCTGGTTCTGTGGGTCTTGGTCGCTCACAAGGTCTTCAACCAAGCCAACAATTTCGCCCAAAGTTGTGGCAAAATCGGTATTTTCAGATACAATTTCCTGTGAGAGAAAATAATAATGTATTAATTAAGTTATTTCATTATTAAATGAGTCGATGCTTAAATCAAACTGAAAATAGGGAAATAAAATCTTACCTCAATAGATAAGAGGTTTGAATCCAGTTCATCAACTTGAACGTTTAGTTCCATACAAGTCGGAGAGTTCCAGGCAAGCACACAGCACACCATTGCCAGCAAAAAAAATGTTTAAAATGGAGCCTGGGCTTGAGGCTTTTATAGGGAAAGACTGGTGGGTGTGGTTTCCTTTGGAAATTCCCTGGGCAAGCCCAGGCAAGCTTTCGTTGGGAATTTTTTCAAAACCATAACATTCCAGAATTTTCTAGTGATTTATTTGTGAGTCAGAGATGAACTGGAAATGAGGTAAGAGTAGGCGGGGCTTAGCAAAAGTGGGCGGGGCTTAGGAAAAGCGGCATGGCTTACGGGAATACCTCATAAAGTGGGCGGGACTTAGAGAAAGTGGGCGGGGCTTAGGAAAACTGGGCGTGGTTTATGAAAATACCTCATGAAAAGTGGGCGGGGTGTGGGAAAAGTGGGCGTGGCTTACGAAAATACCTCATGGGAAGTGGGCGGGGCTTATAAATTTTCGTTAGAAAGTGGGCGGGGCTTATTAAAAGTGGGCGTGGCTTTACAAAAAAATAACCTGTGGCTCAGGAGATGGTCAAACAAGAACATTAAGAGAAGTTTATCATTTCATAATGGCACAAAAGGGGTATCTTAAAAAATATAAAGATTCAAATGTTTTGTTTTTAAATATTTAAATGGGGATTATTGTGCAAAGAAAATTAAACTATTGAAGGAATTTGAGAATGAACAAATCTTTATAGGTTCAATGAGTGAGCGAAACAATATGCATTGGTTATTTGAAAAAGAGTGTCCCTCGGCTTACATGTTTCAGATATTTCTTTAGAATCACCTTTAACAAATCACATTACTACTTTACTACTTGAACAAATCTTTATCTTATTGCATTGGTTATTTGAAAAAAAGTGTCCCAAGGTTAAAATGGGAGACAAATAAATATACCTTGGGATAAAAAGGGGGTTTACTTTTTAGGGAAAAAAAAAAATGAATCGCTGAAAATCCCCCATTCATTTACATGGGGAAAAGTGAGCCAGAATCAGTATATTCACCCTACTTGGGGGGGGGGGGGTTGAAAATCACAAAACATGTAGAAATGCAAAAAAAAAGAAATCGAAATTTTGTTGAAAAAAAAGTTGCAAAAAATTTTTTTCTCTCACAAATTTTTTTTTTGGGGGGGGGTTACAAATCACTTAAAACATGTAGAAATGCAAAAAAAAAATTTCTCTAACATTTTTTTTGGGGGGGGGAGAAATCCAAGTCCAAAATCTAATGGCATGATCCTTGGACCATACCTAACCCCCCCCCCACCAAGTTTCGTCGAAATCTGTCAAGGAGTTTTTCCGTAATACAAAAAATTTAACATTTTCACGCTCACGCCGGGGGTATCGCTATAGCTCTCTGTTCTTCGAACAGGCGAGCTAAAAAAAACAAAAATCAATGCAAACTCTACGCTCATGGAAGAGTGAGACAGAACTGACAGTGGGACAGACATCAAGGAAAATAATTAACAGGCAAAGAGGAGAGAAAGAGGAGGGGAGGAAATACTGAAACAATGACATAAGAGGTTTCGTTAGGAAAGGTTAATACGGCTCATAAAGATCATTGAACAGAACTGAAGATGACAAGATATGATGGCGCACTGCTTGCTGGAAGCCCTGGAGGGGAGAGTGAGACAGAACAGCCTCTGGATGGAAGTTCCACAGAAGAGAGAAGCGAGGAATAAAAGAGTTGAGGTGTGCAGTCGGCCTAGATTTTGGAAAATTAACCAGGATGGGGTTAATAGAGGAACAAATGCATCCTGGAGGAGAGAGGGAAGGTCAGAGGACTGAGAGATCAAAAGGAGCAATATCAAGGAATATATGGTAGAAAACAGAGACCACTGACCTTATTGTGATGCAAGAGCCCTCCCTGTGCTTCACCCTAATCGCAGGAGATTGCAATAATTTTGAGAGCCATATATTCTAGATATAAACAACATGAAATTTGCAGTTCAACAAGAATAAAATAATAATAATAATAATAATAATAATAATAATAATAATAATAATAACATGAAAAAAATACTTCACATTTTAAGTTGACAATTTCTTTCGTTTTGCTGCTTTATACCTTGTGAAAATGAGTGCTTGAGTTAAGATGATTTGTCACACTTCCTGCAGAATGTAACTTACTTTGATAGTTATTTCATAGTATTTGTTCAGTTGAGGTTACTGTATTGCATATGAGTAGATATCCGTTGCGAATGTGTTTGATAGTTGTCTCATACATGTTCTTTTCACCTCCAACACTCTTTCCTTTGGCCATTTCTCACACCTTTCAATGCAGGATTTGCCCGTGCTAAGCTGCCAGTTACAGTGGAGAGAAAAAGTTTGTGAATCCTTCAGAATGTTCTGTATTTCTGCATAAATTTGACCTAAAATGTGATCAGATCTTCATATATATCTCCTAATGACAGATAAAGAGAACCTGATTAAACAAATAGCACAAAAAATCTACTTTTTCATTTATTTATTGAGCAAAATGATCCAACTTTCAATTTCTTTGTCAGAAAAAGTATCTGAACCTCCAGGTTAATAAGCTCAATTAAGGTGGTAATGGATGACAATAAGGAGTGAGTTTGGGTGGCCCTGCCTTACATGAAAAACAAACTTTGTTCATCACCATCAGAGTTTGGTCTTCCCCACACAGGTTTGTGGAAGCATGTCATGCCCCCATCAAGAGATTTGTGAGGACCTCTGAGAAAGAGTTGCCGATGCTCATCGGTCTGTAAAGGGTTACAAAACCATTTCTAAAAATGTTTGGCTCCATCAATCCACTGTCTGGCAGATAGTGTACAAATGAAGAAAATTCATCACCATTATTACTCTTTCCAGGAGCGGTCGTCCAACGAAAATCACTCCAAAAGCAAGGATGGACCGAGAGCATTGAATTTTCCTTTGTTTTAAATCATGTGGGAAGTAATTGACCAACAACTTTTTTCCAACTCTGCAAAGATGGACACTGCAGCAAGGTGCTTCTCAGAACTCTTCTTCTTCTTCTTCTTCTTCTTCTTCTTTCGGCTCGCTCCCATGAGGGGTCGCCACAGCGGATCAACCGTCTCCATTTCGCTCTATCCTCCAGATCTTCCATTGACACTCCAACCACCCGCATGTCTGCCCTCACCTTATCCATGAACCTCTTCTTTGGCCTTCCTCTTCTCCTCCTGCCTGGCGGCTCCATCTTCAACATCCTTCTCCCGATATACTCCGCTTCCCTCCTGAGCACATGTCCAAACCATCTCAATCTCGCCTCTCTCACTTTGTCTCCAAACCGTCCTACCTGCGCTGTCCCTCTAATATACTCATTCCTTATTCTGTCCATCCTCGTCACTCCCAACGAGAATCGCAGCATCTTTAACTCTGCCACCTCCAGCTCCGCTTCCTGTCTTTTTGTTTGTGCCACCGCCTCCAAACCATACAACATAGCTGGTCTCACTACCGTCTTATATACTTTCCACCTTCACTCTTGCAGCTACCCTACTGTCACAAATCACTCCTGCAACTCTTCTCCACCCACTCTATCCTGCCTGCACTTTCTTTTTCACTTCTCTCCCACACTCTCCGTTACTTTGGACAGTTGATCCCAAGTATTTAAACCCATCCACCTTCCCCACCTCAACTCCTTGCAACCGCACCATACCACCACCCTCCCTCTCATTTACGCACATGTACTCCGTCTTACTCCGACTGACTATCATTCCCCTTCTCTCCAGTGCGTACCTCCACCATTTAAGGCTCGCCTCAGCCTGCTCCCTACTCTCCCCACAGATCATGATGTCATCCGCGAACATCATAGTCCATGGGGACTCCAGTCTGATCTCGTCCGTCAACCTGTCCATCACCATTGCAAACAGGAAAGGGCTCAGAGTCGATCCTTGGTGCAATCCCACTTTTACCTTAAACCGGTCCGTCATTCTGACCGCACACCTCACCGCTGTCACACTGTCCTCATACATATCCTGCACGATCTTCACATACTTCTCCACCACTCCCGACTTCCTCATACAATGCCACAACTCCTCTCTTGGCACCCTCTCATAAGCTTTCTCTAAATCCACAAACACACAATGTAAGTCCTTCTGGCCTTCCCTATACTTCTCCATCAACATTCTCAAAGCAAACATTGCATCAGTGGTGCTCTTTCCTGGCATAAACCCATATTGCTGCTCACAGATCGTCACCTCTCCTCTCAACCGAACTTCCAATACTCTTTCCCACAACTTCATGGTGTGGCTTAACAACTTTATCCCTCTGTAATTTCCACAGCTCTGCACATCACCCTTATTCTTGAAAATCGGAACCAGTACACTTAATCTCCACTCCTCCGGCATCCTCTCACTTTCCAAGACTTCATTAAACAATCTGGTTAACAACCCCACTGCCATCTCTCCTAAGCAATTCCATGCCTCCACTGGTATACCATCTGGGCCAACCGCCTTTCCACTTTTCAGCTTCTTCATAGCAGTCCTCACTTCATCCTTACTGATCCACCCCACTTCCAGATTCACTATCTCCACCTCTTCCAACCTTCTCTCTCTCATTTTCTTCATTCATCAGCTCCTCAAAGTACTCCATCCACCTTCTCAACACACTCTCCTCGCTCGTCAGCACATTCCCATTTGTGTCCTTTATCACCCTAACCTGCAGCACATCCTTCCCAGCTCGCTCCCTCTGTCTTGCCAATCGATATAAATCCTTTTCCCCTTCTTTTGTATCCAACTTCTCATACAGCTCGTCAAATGCCTTTTCCTTGGCCTTTGCCACCTCTCTTTGTGCCTTTCGCCACCACTCCTTGTACTCCTGCCTACTTTCTTCATCTCTCTGACTATCCCACTTCTTTTTCGCCAACCCCTTCTTCCTTATACTTTCCTGTAGTTCCTCATTCCACCACCAAGTCTCCTTATCTTCCTTCCTCTGTCCAGATGTCACACCAAGTACCTTCCTAGCTATCTCCCTCACAACTTCTGCTGTCGTTGCCCAATCATCCCACCCATCTTTACCACCATACAACGCCTGTCTCACCTCCTCCCTAAATTTCACGCAACAGTCTTCCTCCTTCAGCTTCCACCATCTGGTCCTTGGTTCAGCCCTCACTCTCTTCCTCAACCTCACCTCTAAAGTCATCTTACAGACCACCAATCGATGCTGTCGAGCTACACTCTCCCCTGCCACCACCTTACAGTCACTAATCTCTTTCAGGTTGCATCTCCTGCTTAAGATGTAATCCACCTGTGTGCACTTTCCTCCACTCTTGTATGTCACCCTGTGTTCCTCCTTCTTCTTGAAATACTTATTTACCACTGCCATTTCCATTCTTTTTGCAAACTCTACCACCATTTGCCCTTCCACATTTCTCTTGTTGAGACTGTACCTACCCATCACCTCCTCATCCTCTTTATTCCCTTCCCCAACATGCCCATTGAAATTTGCTCCAATCACCACTCTTTCATCCTTGGATACACTCTCCACCACTTCATCTAACTCACTCCAGAAATCTTCTTTATACTCCATCTCACACCCCATATGTGGGGCATATGCACTGATGACATTCATCATCACCCCTTCAATTTCCAACTTCACACTCATCACTCAGTCAGACACTCTCCTCACCTCCAATACCCTCTTGACATAATCTTCCTTCAGGATTACCCTGACACCATTTCTCCTCCTATCCACACCATGGTAGAACAGTTTGAAACCACCTCCAATGCTCCTCGCCTTACTCCCCGTCCACTTGGTCTCTTGTACACACAGTATGTCCACCTTTCTTCTCTCCATCATATCAGCCAACTCTCGCCCTTTGCCAGTCATCGTCCCAACATTCAGAGTTCCAACTCTCACCTGCACACTTCTACCCTTCCCCCTCTCCCACTGCCTCCAGACTCGCCTTCCCCATCTCCTTCTCCTCCTTCGCCCAGCAGTAGCACAATTTCCACTGGTACCCTGCTGACCACCGGTACCGGTGGCGGTCGTTGGTAACCCGGGCCTCGACCGATCCGGTATGGAAATTCGTTTTGTTGTCCGCATAATGATTTGGCATAGGTTTTTACGCCGGATGCCCTTCCTGACGCAACCCTGGTCGCCTCTTATGACACACAGGGATATGTTACACCTATTCTAACCGGGGCATACACCGGGCCCAGTACAACTGGTACTCATTTCGCTGACCTCGGAAGGATGGCAGGCCGAGTCAACCCCCTGGTGTTTTCGACTTGGTTTATATATACATGTATATATATATATATATATATATATATATATATATATATATATATATATATATATATATATATATATATATATATACATATATATATATATATATATATACATATATACATATATACATATATACATATATACATATATATATATATATATATATACATATATACATATATATATATATATACATATATACATATACACATATATATATATATATATATATATATATATATATATATATATATATATATATATAGATATATACATATATATATATATATACATATATATATATATATATATATATATATATATATATATATATATATATATATATACATATATATACATATATACATATATATACATATATATATATATATATATATATATACATATACATATACATATACATATACATATATATATATATATATATATATATATATATATATATATATATATATATATATATATATATATATATATGAAGCAAGGTGCTTCTCAGAACAATGACCACAAATCCACAAAACATTACAGATAATTTTTCAATGGGATGATATTGATATCAACCTAGAACTAGAACAGCACTCTCTGGAGCACATAGTCTCACCTCGCACACTCATTCTGAACAAAATATAATCGTGAACTGAACAAGCTACTATTATGGCCCACTGCTATTATGGCCCATGAGTAGATTACCTGTCCCATGGATGGGTGGCAGAGGTGGTGGTGGTCATGTGATTTTGTTGTCCTTCACGGTTCAGCGATCTGCAGTCGTGATTGCGTTCCTTTTTCACGTGCCATTTTTTTCTGAATGAGGCGTTGATTCTTGAGTGGCTTTTATGGAGTTGTAATTGAAGATAGTCACGTGGAGACACCAAATATGTTGTCACAGCATTTTTTTGAAAATGTAGTACAGTTACAGATGATAATGAGCGAGTATGTACATTTTTGCTCATGAGCTAAAAAGTATAGCGATCCAGTCATCTATATTAAGTATAATATAGCTGAGTTCCGTGGACCATTGTTGCTTTGTCGAGGGTGATATAACAAACACTAAGCTCCATTATACTAAAAACCTGCCATCACTGGTCTGTTCTGTGGTGGGCATGTGATCGCACTGCACCAATCGTGTTTGGTGATGTACCTCGGGCTGCATAGCCAATACTCGGCGGCTTCAACTTCACTTTTTAATCCCCCTAAATTTTGCTCATTCACTTGAAATAGCGAGCTAAAAAGTATGGCAATCCACTCATGTATACTGAGTACACTATAGCTGAGTTCGATGGACCGTTGATGCTTCGTCGAGGAGGATATAACAAACATTTCACTCCATTATAGTATCGATATACCCATATCATCCATGCACCCTTTTATGTCACATACATTGCCATTATCCATAGCTTTATTGATTCTATCTATATCTATATTTTTGTCAGGTCAGGTTCGATCTGTGACCTGCTACGGGTACCATGTAAACCTGTACTAACCTGTTCCATGGTCGGGTTGTCGGCGACTAAACCGTCTCCCCCACCAGGTTTTCTGGTGAGGAGGGTGTTTGGATGTGGACACCCAGCAGGATTAAAAACAAAACCTGTCAAAGGGCGGAGGAGCTCCTTGTGAGCCAACGGCCATCCATATCTAGTGCCCAACTGTGTCTGCGGACGTCCTCCTGCAGTTGGGTTACTTTCATGAGGAGGTTGGTTGCAGGATTTGCACTCCGGCCACCGTAAAACCCTTCATTCCGCAAAACGCAAAAACGCAAAAAAAAATCTGAAAACCCACTCCGTGGGAGTACCTCCTGTGCAGCTTCCCTTCGCAGGGCAGCTCACCGGATGACGGGATTGGGGCAAAGCCTTCGGGACCCCCAATCTTTGATAGGAGGGAAACCACGGGGTAACATCCCTGGGTCAGATTGCGGGAGAGTGTGTCGGAGTGGTGCTGAGGTGTCGTCCACCAGACGGCGGTCTCCTTGGGTTAACCTGAGGCGGTCCCTTCGGGTGGGTGCCTGGAATGTCCTATCCCTAAGAGAGGATGATCACCTGTCTCTGTTATCATCTCAGCTCAAGCGTTTGGACATCCGTATTGCAGCACTCTCTGAGGTTCGGAGACCGGATTGCGGCGAGATAATGGTGGGTGGTTACACCTACTATTGGTCTGGTCGCTCTGATGGTTACCATACCCAAGGAGTTGCTGTAGCTGTGTCCAATAAGCTGACCCCAATGATAATTGAGGTAACACCGGTCAACGAGCGTATTATGAGATTAAGGATTCGTCACTCCTTAGGTGTCATTTCCCTGGTCTCTGTTTATGCTCCGACTGAGGCGAGTGATCTCACCATGAAGGATGCATTCGATGCCACACTCGAGTCTGTGGTTGATCATTGCCCCAGACGAGATACACTTCTAGTCTTGGGGGATTTCAATGCATCGACTGGAACTGATAGGGACGGTTATGAGGTGTGTGTTGGTCCCCATGGGTCAGGAACTATGAACCAGAATAGCACTAAGTTCCTTGACTTTGCAAGAAGTCATGGACTTAGGGTGGCTGGTTCATGGTTTCAGCGCCCACAAGCTCATCGCTGGACTTGGTATTCCAACGCTGGCGGTGTGGCAAAGGAGATTGACCATGTCCTCATTGACGGTCGTTGGAGGATGATCCAGAACTGCAGGGTCTACCGGAGTGCTCAGTTCCTCAATACTGACCACAGGCTTGTTGTAGCAACTCTAAAGCTGCACCTTAAATCCTGGAGAATGGTACCATCCCAGCCGAGGCTGGATGTTGTCAAGCTCAGGGATGAGAGAGTAGCTGAGGAGTTTGCGAACAGGCTGAGTGGACACTTGGGGGGTCTGGGTGCTTTGGGGGGTCCTGAAGAGTTGTGGAGCGCCTTCAAGACCACCGTCCTTGATGTTGCCGGTGGATGCCTTGGAGCTCACCGCAGGGCAAAGAAGAATTTTGTCTCTCAAGGGACACTGGATACCATTAACCAGAGTCGCACGGCCAGGCTGAATGGCAGAGCTGAGCTGTTCAGGGAGCTGAGGCGTAAAACTGTACGTGCACTGAGGGTGGACAAGGAGGCCTATGTGCGAGGAATCTGTGAGGGGGTAGAGCATCACCTGTGGACAGGTGATTCTCGTCCCGCTTACAGGGGAATTCGCGCATTACGTTCATCCAAGCCCATCGCTCGGAGCACTACAGTTCGAGCAGAGAGTGGTAGGCTCTTGACAGAGGAGTCTGGAGTGAAGGCCCGCTGGGCCAGTTACTTTGAGCGGTTGTACCAGGCTGATCCCCCAACTGTCGAGTTGGACGTCAAGGGTGTTACAATCCCTGTTGCTGACCCTCGAATCAACTGTGGTCCACCTACGCTTGTGGAAACACGGGCTGCGGTGAACCAGTTGAAACAGGGCAAAGCTCCAGGGATCTGTGGCATCCATGCCAAACTTCTCAAGGCTGGTGGAAATGCTGCACTCGTGTCATTGCATGCAGTTTTGTGATCTGCCTGGAACACAGGCATCATCCCAACTGACTGGAAGAGGGGCCTTGTTGTCCCTCTCTGGAAAGGGAAGGGTGATCGCCAAGACTGCAACAACTACCGAGGGGTGACGCTGCTCTCAGTGCCGGGCAAGGTCTTTGCTCGGATAATTCTCGATAGGGTTCGCCACCATCTGCTTGAGCACCAGCGTCCAGAGCAGTCAGGCTTTACACCAAAGAGGTCAACGATTGACCGTATCCTTGCACTTCCTGTCCTCACCGAACGCAGACGAGAGTTTCGGCAGGGGCTGCTTGCAGCCTATGTTGATCTCTGTAAAGCGTTCGATTCAGTGAATCGGGATGTCCTCTGGAGGATTCTTGGTCTTCGTGGAGTGCCACCAAAACTGATCGATCTGATGTCTGAACTCTACTCTGGTACTAAGAGTGCTGTGAAGTGTGGTGGTACCATCTCTGACTTATTTCCAGTTGTTACTGGAGTTCGTCAGGGATGTGTACTTGCCCCCACACTTTTCAGCACTTGTATGGACTGGATTATAGGGAGGATGTCGGAGAGATCAAGTTGCGGTGCGTCATTTGGGAATGTCAAGATCTCGGACCTTGACTTTGCAGATGATGCAGTCATCTTTGCGGAGACCTTAGACATCCTCTTGGGGGCCCTCGAGGTGCTGAATGAGGAGTCGGAGCCGTTGGGATTACGGGTTTCTTGGGTCAAAACTAAGATCCAGGCTTTCTGTGAAATCTTGGATGCTGCTGTCCTGTCTGTGTCTGTTTGTGGTGAGGATGTTGAGGTTGAGGAGAGATTCACTTACCTTGGCAGTGATATTCATGTCTCTGCTGGCTGCGAGTCAGAGGTCAATAGACGTCTGGGTCGGGCCTGGGGAGTCATGGATTCACTGGATCATGGGATGTGGCGCTGCCGGTACCTGTGCGGGAGGACGAAAGTCCGAGTCTTCAGGTCCTTGGTACTTCCAGTCTTGCTCTATGGGTGCGAGACTTGGACTCTGACCAAGGATCTGAGACGGAGACTTAATTCCTTTGGTACCAGGTCTCTTCGGAGAATCCTTGGCTATCGCTGGTCGGATTTTGTGTCCAACGAGCGGTTGCTGAGAGAGACTCGGATGAGATTTGTTACCTGCATAGTCCGTGAGCATCAGTTGCGGCTGTATGGACATGTGGCTCGTTTTCCTGACTCTGATCCTGCTCACCAGATTCTCTCAGCGAGGGAGTCTCATGAGTGGAGGAGGCCAGTGGGTCGACCACGTGCCTCATGGTTGCAACAGGTTGACCATCATCTCAAGGAGATGGGGATGGGCCTGGCATCTGCCTGGGGGATGGCCAGACGGAGGCCCCTGGAGTACCGGCGGAAAGTGGACGCAGCGACGTGCTGTTCTGGCACATGCTCCCATACCTGACCTGACCTTATTGATTGATTATGAGGATATTTAATGACTACTTTTGTGCACAATCAGGCTAAATTGCAACAATCGAGGTGAATATGAAACAAAAGTATTCAAAATATATATCCCCATGGCGAGTCGATCATATATGTGAAGTTTTGTGTCGATCTGTTTAGCAGTTCTGGAGAATAAGATTTTTTAAACCTTTTTATTTTCAATCAAATATGGCCACCAGACCATGTGACTGATGACCTCATCCTTACGATTATTCACTGACCGGTGTGTGTGTGTGTGTGTGTGTGTGTGTGTGTGTGTGTGTGTGTGTGTGTGTGTGTGTGTGTGTGTGTGTGTGTGTGTGTGTGTGTGTGTGTGTGTGTGAGAGAGAGAGATTGTGTTTTTTTTGTCACGCCACTCCTCCTACACTTGTGTGCTGATTACATACAAACTAGCTACATAGGATCAGCATGACCCCATTTTATGTAAAGGGGTATTTTTTTTATCTTTGCCGGTGGTCTTGGGTAGGGAGTGGAGAGACGCAAATTCTCTATGTAAATGTGTATCATGTAGCGCTTTCTCCAGGTGGGGGAGGGTATTACAAGTCTCCACCATTTACACAGCAGTATTCCTGTCCCACGTTTTCCAGTGCAGTGATGTGCTTTGAATTATAAGCAGTCGGTATGTTTTTGCTTCATGTATGTAACCTGGGTTATTTATTTTTTGCATGTACAGAGCTGTCAGTTGCCTATACATACATTTCCCAAATAAAGGTATGCATCAGAATAACGTGTTGTGTGCTTGGAACAAGATCGCCCATAGAGCGATTGATCTCGAGTAAATTTAATTCTTCACTCACATCAGGTTGTAGATCAGGTGTATTAAGTTTCACATTTTTGGATAAGGATTTCGATTCAACCAATTATGGCTGGAATACCACTTCACCGATGATGTCACCCTATTTACCCCGTTTATGACATATGCCAAGTTTCTATTTTTTCCATTGAGTGGTTTTGGAGAAGATATCAACTTTTTTTTCCTTTAATCCAATATTGCTGCCATACTATGTGACCTATGACATCAGAGTTAGCAATAAAATATTCTCCGTGGGGAGTGGCTCCTGTGTTTAAAATCTTGCTTTGATTGGACAAGTGGTTGTAGAGAATTTTTTTTTTTAAAGCGACAATATATAGATGTGGACAGAGAGAGAGAGAGAGAGAGAGAGAGAGAGAGAGAGAGAGAGAGAGAGAGAGAGAGAGAGAGAGAGAGAGGGAGAGAGAGAGAGAGAGAGAGAGAGAGAGAGAGAGAGAGAGAGAGAGAGAGAGAGAGAGAGAGAGAGAGACAGACAGACAGACAGACAGACAGACAGACAGACAGACAGACAGACAGACAGAGGTGTTGCAATAGTCTTGCAACCCCTTCGAGGTGAGATGAATAAGGTTGGTTGTAAAACACTGCCTTGCAGAATACCAGCTTCAAGAGGGAGATTTACAAGACAATGCCATCAAGCACAACCTGTTGTTTCTGCTCACAGAGAAAGCACAAGCATGACATACTATTACCAAGCAACTTGGAAAGTAAGCACAGATAGCAAGCAGTATCAAAAGCTTGAGAGATGGCCCTGATCTCTTGATTTGAGATTTAGCGCATCAATCCATTGTTTGGTTGAAGAAGCAAAATCATCCATTGCAGACGAATCAGGGTCGAAACCAAATTAAAAAAAAAAAGAGATTAAATTGTCAATCGCCAATGAGATGGTGTGTTGGAGACATCCTGCTGCTCAGGATCCATTCTGCAATAGCAGCGTGCTCTGTGATTTCTGATACCGTGAAGGGGGTTTTATTTTGAGACCTATACACCTATATGTTTTATTTTATTTATTTTTCTCTTTAGGATGTATTTCTTTCTTCCTCCACAATCTGAAACTCTGACTTCCTTTGAAGGTGACCGTGACCTTTGACCGTAAGATGCAAAATTTAATTGGTTCCTTTGTTTTACTTTTTCGTTTTGATCCACTGCTGAACTTGTTCAGGCCTGTTAAATTGCAAGCTGGTGCATGCATTGTAAACATGCATTTCATTTTTCTCTAATAAAGTGACTAATGATTTTGAAAGTATAATACTTGAAAGAAAGTAAATTTTCTCGAATGAAGTGTTTCAAAATTTAATTGAAATCCAGAAATGAAAGTACCCTGCACTGCATTCACATGAATTTTATGATTATAATAACAATCATCAAAATTATTGATCTGGCACAACATTCCTTTTATTTGAAAAGCGAAAAGGTAAGAATCCAGGTGGATTCATCAGGGCATTAGAGTGTGGAGGAAGTAATAAAAAGAGTGGTTGGATGGAAATGGAGTTTAACCGAACAACACTAAACTGGGAAACTGGCTTGCAGCATACGTTATTTAGAGGAGATTCACATTGTGGTTTATTGGCAAATTTTGTCGACAGCAAAAAAGGCAAGAAACGTTTGAGGCACAAGCCTGTAGGGTCGATGTTTACATGCAAAGCATCAGGAATTGTATCATTCAGGGACAGTGGTCTCGTGTGAAACATGGGAAGGTCAGGGACATCATCAATTGCAATATGATCTGCTTCACAACTTTCCACTCTTCACAACAGCTTTCCAGATCAACCTTCTGATTTCTCAATTAAGGGCCACCTATTTATTACCTCCACCACTGAAGGTGGATGGAGGTTATGTTTTCACCCATGTTTGTCTGTCTTTGTCTGTTTGTTTGTGAGCAGGATATCTCAAAATGTTGTGGACGGATTTGGACGAAACTTGGTGGGCAGGTTGGGTGTGTGAAAAGGACGAATTGATTCAATTTTTGTGAAGATGCCATGAACAAACCTTCATACATCACGAGTAACAAAGGTTGTGGTCAAGTTTCATCAAAATTGTATGTGTGATTTCAGAAAAGAAAGCAAATACATATTTTGGAGGGCAACCCCACCCAGGGAACCCCTTAGACCCAATTTTTTAACGTCATAAATAAACTTTAGTACATCATGGGTGGTGAAGATGGGGGACAAGATTCATTGGAATTGAATGTGTAGTTTTGGAGAACAAAGCAAATACAAATTTTGGGGGGCAACCCCCCTTATATCCCCTTCGAGCCAGATTTGTCTCTTGTCATGAACAAACTTTGGTACGTCATGGGTGATGAAGGTTGTCGTGAAGCTTCATCGGAAGTGTGTGCATCGTTTGAGAAGAAAGCAAAGACCTCTTTGGGGAGGCAACTCCCTCCCCCCCCTCCCCCCAATAATTTCCGCTGTGGACCCCTTCAGACCCTGTTCTTTATGCCATCACAGGTGATGAAGGTTGTGGTCAAATTTCATTGAAATCGTATGTGTAGTTTCAGAGAAGAAGTTGCAAGTATTTGAGGACGGACAGACGGACGGACGGACGACGCACCATCCCATAAGCTCCTTGGAACTACTTCACAGGTGAGCAAAAAACCATCCCTGGGAATATTATAACAAATGAACTATAGTTGGAAGCTGTCCGGGGCTCAGTGACAAGAGAGCCCTCGGCACAAAACTTTGAGAACAGAAAACTTCAAGCTTGGTCCATGAACCGTGACTCCTTACTGAAATGAAGGTGGACACTTTGAGCCCACCCTGGGAGGACTCCATTCCATATTCTGAAACTTGCATATGTATATACCAATCAACGACATGCACGCACGCACGCATGCACGCACGCACGCACGCACGCACGCACGCACGCACACACGCACACACACACACACACACACACACACACACACTTGGACGATATTGGCATTTTTTCGGGAATCGGCAGGTTGGAGTCAGTGTGATTAACAATACAGTACGTGCTGTATACAACCCAAAAACCTTGAGTAGCTTTCACCGAAAAATGTAACATTTATATCGACGTTAAAGGGAGATGTTCACAAACATTAATCTTTATAAACAGCTGCGTGTGAAGGGTGGGGAAAAAAGGCTCAGTAATTTAGAAAACAAGTTAATATGGCAAACGGCTCAGAAATCGGATGTTATCAAATATATTTTGCTTTGAAACTCACAAAGAGAAACCATTCAACCTTTGTAAAGCAAATCCAATCGCAAAATGCTTTAGAAACAGGTGGGAGGACAAAGGAGAACCTGAAAGAACCTCCATAAGATACGGGATGAAACTTTGCCACCACAGCACCCATAACAGGCATGGCATGTCCACACACCCGCGGAGAGTCCGTACAGATCAAAATCTACCCATTTGTACCAGTCCATATGAGCTGTATAAGTACCTCTACCTTATAGTAATTGTCGACTGTACATCCTGATCAGGACACGAACAGCACTGTACAGCTCGGTAAGTGGCTTAAGCACTCCAACGGAACGCCTGGCTCGGAAAGTGATTACCAATTGCTGTCGATACAACTGAACACCCGGAAAAGCCCATGCAATGTCCGAATTGGACAAATGGACACTTTTTGGGGGAGTCAGAACTGCTGATATTTTCAAATCTGGAGCTTATATTTTCAAATAATCCTTTGCTTAAGAGATTCTCTCAGTTATTCATATTTGCAAATGAAATAAATCCACGAACGCTGGCATCTCCAGGCGTTTATATTCATTGCAATATACCCAACGATTCGTAGCTATAATGAACAGGCATTCCATAAAATGAGTTAGGAAAGTGAAAAAAAAAAACTTCATCGTTAAGAAATCGTTGCAGCCTGTTCCAAGTCAAATCATGGTTGAGCAGGTAAAAAAAACATGGTGGCTTCAGACCCCAGCGAGGTTACCCAGGAAACGCCTTAAGACCCCATACAATGATGAGGCCGAGAATCGCCTGATGAAGGATATAATTAAATAAGGCCATTAATTATCTTCAAAAAGGGTGTTTTAATTAACTCAAACACCCAATTTTCACTCTTGCACTTCCTTGGAATTTTCTTTGCATGAATGCAAAGTTTCAGACTGCGAGGTTTTATGGTTTTAGAGTTATGGAGGAGACACAAACACTGACACGCACACACACACACTGACATGCACACACGCATGCACGCACACACACACATGCACATTTCCTTTTATTACCTCCACCACAGAAGGTGAAGGAGGTTATGTTTTCATTCCTTTCTGTCTGTCTGTCTGTCTGTCTGTCTGTGCAGGATATCTCAAAAAGTTGTGGACGCATCCGGAAGAAAATTTGTGGACAGGTTCAGTGTGTGATAAGGACGAACTGATTAGATTTTGGTGAAGATCCGGGTCTCAAAAATTTTCAGTGATTCTTCATCATTGAGAGAATTGGCTAAACCAAAATATAACACGGTATCTCAAAAAGTTATCGATGGATTCTGATAGAACTTGCTGGACACGTTGTGTGTGTGTGTGTGTGTGTGTGTGTGTGTGTGTGTGTGTGTGTGTGTGTGTGTGTGTGTGTGTGTGTGTGTGTGTGTGTGTGTGTGTGTGTGTGTGTGTGTGTGTGTGTGTGTGTGTGTGTGTGTGTGTGTGTGTGTGTAGCAAGGACGAATTGATTCGATTTTGGTGAAGATCTGATTCCGAATCTGGATACGAGAATTATTTAATATTCAAAGTGATTCTTCATCATTGAGAAAAAGGGCCAAAAACGATATACAGCATGGTGTTTCAAAAATGTATTGGGCCAGATATATTCTTGTGGATCAGGCATTGCGTGGCAGAGGTATGCGCTCTACCGAGTACCCTTCTCATTGGTATAGATTTACATCATTTAGCCATAAAAAGTACCAAGTCAGGCAGGTGATTTCCAATATACAGCACTGTAGAAATCAGAGGGTCAGGTGAAACAACATTTTACTGCATGTTCTAAATATTCATCATTTTCAAAGTATGAAAAAAATACGTTATTCTTTTCATCCTGTACATTTTATGTTCATCCTTTAGTCTTTTACATTTATGCATTTTATATTGTAACCATGTACAAGTCTGATGACGTTTCATCCAAAATTGCCTGAAATTATGAAATTATATCCTCAGTACGTGATGCGTATCAAGCGACATATCACGATATAAGAATAGCTCTGACCACAGAACTCCTAATTTGCAGTGAGAGATGGAGGTAGAAAGAGAAAAGCAAGAGAATGACCAACTACACTGAATTTGCCGGAAGATTGGAACAGCTATAACCCCTGGGATTCACATTGCAAGATGTGGAAATAAAACCCACAGAATGAAGCGCAATTTGAGGCTTTTAATGACAAACGAGGAGGCTTCTCACTTACTGGGGTGATGATCGATTGCAATCTGTGCACACCAGGCAGGATGGCAGACTTTCTAATGATACCTGCAGGAGCACTCTGTCTTAATCATCCAGGAGGATTATTTATGGTGGTGGGGATAGGAGCGGGGGACAGGGTCCGGTGATACGATCCGCTTTTGATCCAACTGTCCACCTCGCGACAACACTCCAGCTTTGGCTGCAGGTCCTTTCTATAGTGAATAGGTCCTTTGCCAATGAAGGATTGAAGAGAGTCTGAACAGGTGCATAGACACAAAGAAAGCCAGGCGCATGGCTCACAGCACGTGTTTTGACATTCGTCTTCGTTTCCTTGGTTACTGTGTGAGAAAATCTGGTGGAGCTTAGTATGCACAGGTTGGGGAGTAAAAGCGAAAAGCTGTGCAATCTGGCACTTTGTTCCAAATGTAGAGACATAAATGATGATAATAAATAGCTCCATGGAATGTGTTATAATATATACCTTTTTAATTGTTATTTTTACTTGCAGGTTGCATGTGTCTCTGTCTCGGTCTCTCTTTCTGTCTCTCTTTCTGTCTCTCTTTCTGTCTCTCTTTCTGTCTCTCTTTCTGTCTCTCTTTCTGTCTCTCTGTCTGTCTCTCTGTCTGTCTCTCTCTCTCTCTCTCTCTCTCTCTCTCTCTCTCTCTCTCTCTCTCTCTCTCTCTCTCTCTCTCTCTCTCTCTCTCCCTCTCTATCTCTCTCTCTCTCTCTCTCTCTCTCTCTCTCTCTCTCTCTCTCTCTCTCTCTCTGTCTCTCTCTCTCTCTCTCTCTGTCTCTCTCTCTCCCTCTCTATCTGACCCCGCTCTCCCTCTTTCTCTCCATTAATTCCCTTGCTTATTGTGTCCCAAGAGTTGCCACGCTGCCCGACTATCAGTTCATACCCTCTGTCAACCTTCTCTTCCATGTGCCTCAATCTTTTTGGGAAATATAAGCAAATATGTAATACATCCTTTTCTGCTTGATATAATTTCACTTTTGACAATGTTTCTACACCTTAAGTTTATGATTTAATAGAGCAGATGCAGAAACGTTGTAACAACAGCAAATCAATGAGCAATGCCTTGCAATCTGTCTACCTATGCAGCTTGTGCCTCCTGCCAGTCAAGAGAAAGTATTCCTGCTCACATTGAATACTGTATCACAATAACACAGCTTCCCTAACTCTCATTTTGTCATTTTCTCTGCCTTTCTTCATGCCCCATTCACACCACCTGTAAGTCAACCTTCATTATTATCACTGAATGAGTAAAGCGATATGTACATTTGCATTTAAAAAGTTGCCATTTATAGAAGTAAGTGCAAGCACCAACTAGAACGGCACTCGTAGAGTGCATAGTCTCACCTTGCGCGTTCATTCTGAACAAAGCAAAAATTGTTAACTGAACATGCCACTATTATGGCCCACTGCTATTATTCCGCAAAACGCAAAAACGCAAAAAAATCTGAAAACCCACTCCGTGGGAGTACCTCCTGTGCAGCTTCCCTTCGCAGGGCAGCTCACCGGATGACGTGATTGGGGCAAAGTCTTCGGGACCCCCAATCTTTGATAGGAGGGAAACCATGGGGTAACATCCCTGGGTCAGATTGCGGGAGAGTGTGTCGGAGTGGTGCTGAGGTGTCGTCCACCAGACGGCGGTCTCCTTGGGTTAACCGCAGGCGGTCCCTTCGGGTGGGTGCCTGGAATGTCCTATCCCTAAGAGAGGATGATCACCTGTCTCTGTTATCATCTGAGCTCAAGCGTTTGGACATCGGGATTGCAGCTCTCTCTGAGGTTTGGAGACCGGATTGCGGCGAGATAATGGTGGGTGGTTACACCTACTATTGGTCTGGTCGCTCTGATGGCTACCATACCCAAGGAGTTGCTGCAGCTGTGTCCAATAAGCTGACCCCCAATGATAATTGAGGTAACACCGGTCAACGAGCGTATTATGAGATTAAGGATTCGTCACTCCTTAGGTGTCATTTCCCTGGTCTCTGTTTATGCTCCGACTGAGGCGAGTGATCTCACCGTGAAGGATGCATTCTACGCCACACTCGAGTCTGTGGTTGATCAGTGCTCCAGACGAGATACACTTCTAGTCTTGGTGGATTTCAATGCATCGACTGGAACTGATAGGGATGGTTATGAGGTGTGTGTTGGTCCCCATGGGTCAGGAACTATGAACCAGAATAGCACTAAGTTCCTTGACTTTGTAAGAAGTCATGGACTTAGGGTGGCTGGTTCATGGTTTCAGCGCCCACAAGCTCATCGCTGGACTTGGTATTCCAACGCTGGTGGTGTGGCAAAGGAGATTGACCATGTCCTCATTGACGGTCGTTGGAGGATGATCCAGAACTGCAGGGTCTACCGGAGTGCTCAGTTCCTCAATACTGACCACAGGCTTGTTGTAGCAACTCTAAAGCTGCACCTTAAATCCTGGAGAATGGTACCATCCCAGCCGAGGCTGGATGTTGCCAAGCTCAGGGATGAGAGAGCAGCTGAGGAGTTTGCGAACAGGCTGAGTGGACACTTGGGGGGTCCGGGTGCTTTGGGGGGTCCTGAAGAGTTGTGGAGCGCCTTCAAGACCACCGTCCTTGATGTTGCCGGTGGATGCCTTGGAGCTCACCGCAGGGCAAAGAAGAATTTTGTCTCTCAAGGGACACTGGATACCATTGACCAGAGTCGCAGGGCCAGGCTGAATGGCAGAGCTGAGCTGTTCAGGGAGCTGAGGCGTAAAACTGTACGTGCACTGAGGGTGGACAAGGAGGCCTATGTGCGAGGAATCTGTGAGGGGGTAGAGCATCACCTGTGGACAGGTGATTCTCGTCCCACTTACAGGGGAATTCGCGCATTACGTTCATCCAAGCCCATCCCTCGGAGCACTGCAGTTCGAGCAGAGAGTGGTAGGCTCTTGACAGAGGAGTCTGAAGTGAAGGCCCGCTGGGCCGGTTACTTTGAGCGGTTGTACCAGGCTGATCCCCCAACTGTCTAGTTGGACGTCAAGGGTGTTACAATCCCTGTTGCTGACCCTCGAATCAACTGTGGTCCACCTACGCTTGTGGAAACACGGGCTGCGGTGAACCAGTTGAAACGGGGCAAAGCTCCAGGGATCTGTGGCATCCATGCCGAACTTCTCAAGGCTGGTGGAAATGCTGCACTCATGTCGTTGCATGCAGTTTTGTGCTCTGCCTGGAACACAGGCATCATCCCAACTGACTGGAAGAGGGGCCTTGTTGTCCCTCTCTGGAAAGGAAAGGGTGATCGCCAAGACTGCAACAACTACCGAGGGGTGACGCTGCTCTCAGTGCCGGGAAAGGTCTTTGCTCGGATAATTCTCGATAGGGTTCGCCACCATCTGCTTGAGCACCAGCGTCCAGAGCAGTCAGGCTTTACACCAAAGAGGTCAACGATTGACCGTATCCTTGCACTTCGTGTCCTCACCGAACGCAGACGAGAGTTTCGGCAGGGGCTGCTTGCAGCCTATGTTGATCTCTGTAAAGCGTTCGATTCAGTGAATCGGGATGTCCTCTGGAGGATTCTTGGTCTTTGTGGGGTGCCACCAAAACTGATCGATCTGATGTCTGAACTCTACTCTGGTACTGAGAGTGCTGTGAAGTGTGGTGGTACCATCTCTGACTTATTTCCAGTTGTTACTTTAGTTCGTCAGGGATGTGTACTTGCCCCCACACTTTTCAGCACTTGTATGGACTGGATTATAGGGAGGATGTCGGAGAGATCAAGTTGCGGTGCGTCATTTGGGAATGTCAAGATCTCGGACCTTGACTTTGCAGATGATGCAGTCATCTTTGCGGAGACTTTAGACATCCTCTTGGGGGCCCTCGAGGTGCTGAATGAGGAGTCGGAGCCGTTGGGATTACGGGTTTCTTGGGTCAAAACTAAGATCCAGGCTTTCGGTGACATCTTGGATGCTGCTGTCCTGTCTGTGTCTGTTTGTGGTGAGGATGTTGAGGTCGTGGAGAGATTCACTTACCTTGGCAGTGATATTCATGTCTCTGCTGGCTGCGAGTCAGCGGTCAATAGACGTCTGGGTCGGGCCTGAAGAGTCATGGATTCACTGGATCATGGGGTGTGGCGCTGCCGGTACCTGTGCGGGAGGACGAAAGTCCGAGTCTTCAGGTCCTTGGTACTTCCAGTCTTGCTCTATGGGTGCGAGACTTGGACTCTGACCAAGGATCTGAGACGGAGACTTAATTCCTTTGGTACCAGGTCTCTTCGGAGAATCCTTGGCTATCGCTGGTCGGATTTTGTGTCCAACGAGCGGTTGCTGAGAGAGACTCGGATGAGATTTGTTACCTGCATAGTCCGTGAGCGTCAGTTGCGGCTGTATGGACATGTGGCTCGTTTTCCTGACTCTGATCCTGCTCACCAGATTCTCTCAGCGAGGGAGTCTCATGAGTGGAGGAGGCCAGTGGGTCGACCACGTGCCTCATGGTTGCAACAGGTTGACCATCATCTCAAGGAGATGGGGATGGGCCTGGCATCTGCCTGGGGGATGGCCAGACGGAGGCCCCTGGAGTACAGGCGGAAAGTGGACGCAGCGACGTGCTGTTCTGGCACATGCTCCCATACCTGACCTGACCTAACTCTCATTTTGTCATTTTATCTGCCTTTCTTCATGCCCCATTCACACCACCTGTAAGTCAACCTTCATTTTTATCACTGAATGAGTAAAGCGACATGTACATTTGCATTTAAAAAGTTGCCATTTATAGAAGTAAGTGCAAGCAACAACTAGAACGGCACTCGTAGAGTGCATAGTCTCACCTTGCGCGTTCATTCTGAACAAAGCAAAAATTGTTAACTGAACATGCTACTATTATGGCCCACTGCTATTATGGCCCGTATCATCCATGCACCATATTTTGCCACATGGGTTATGAAAGTCATAAATTTCATTCTTCACTCACATTCAGTCATAGATCAGATGTACGAAGTTTCAGACATTTCAGATAAAGATTTCAATTCAACCAATTATGGCTGGAACACCACATCATCATCAACATATTGTTACGGCTGTGGAAATTCGCAATACACCATAAAGGGTCCTTAGATCAGTTATGACGCTAAGTTCATGTGTAGTTAGCCCAAACCCGTTGTATAGAGGGAATATATGTGATCCATTCGGGCTGCGATTCTTCAGTTAGCCGTTTTTCTTTTTCTGTCGTTATTTTGGTGCAACAAGACAACAACGAACATCGCCACAACCAACATCTCAACAACGACGACATTCACACCATGACGCCACCTTCAACAACTACACCACCACCATCTTCGCCACTCGCCATTCAACGCACACCGCGCGGTCACAGTCTCCACGGATGGGTGAAAGGAGCGGGGTGGCAGCAGCAAGGGCGCGGAAAGACAACTCCCGCCCGAATTTCTCCCACCTGAATCTTGAGCCGGATCGTCGTCGCGCTTGGTGAGAAGGGGGAGGGTGGCGCAGCTCGCTCCCGATTGGGGGATGCGCGGTGTGACGCGGCCAGCGAGGAGGAACGCCCCCCCTTCGAGACTTTTCTGGACACGCCGCGAAGGGGGTTGGAGCAAGGAACGGGGTGGAGCGAAGGGTGGGGCCCCGCCTCACAAAAAGGCGAGCGCAAGGCGGCTGGAGAGCTGGTCGTTGAATTGGGTCTGGTTTTTGTCTTGATCTTGCCTGGTCGGTAGACACATGTTGACACACGTTACTTGTAAGTTACTCATAAGTCGAAACACGTCGAGGTAATGTTTAGCGTACCCGAAACTTATTTCTAACCTATGAGTAACGTGTTGTAGGCACGTTACGCGATCGTTGACACACGTCGACACACGTTACTTGTAAGGTACTCATAAGTCGAAACACGTCAAGGTAATGGTTAGCGTCAGTGTTCCAGACTTCCTGGTTTTTTTTTTTCTTCGGTATGACGGTCATGTTGACACTTCGATTTCTAGGTGCTGTTATAATATAACATGATTAAAAGGCCGCTGCTCAACGATTTATATCATAACCGTCATACCGAAGAAAAAAAACCAGGGAGTCTGGAACACTGACGCCAACCATTACCTTGACGTGTTTCGACTTATGAGTAACGTGTGTCGATGTGTGTCAACGATCGCGTAGCGTGCCTATAACTTATGCCAGCATATGCGGAATGTGTGTCATACGTCGAGTTCGTCGAGAAATTTTCAACATGCTGAAAATTACTCGGCGTACAATGACGTATGCCAGCGTACTACGACGTATGCCAGCGTGCTCTTAACGTATACAAAACTTACCCATAACGTATTCGACGTGTGCCAGCTTGGTTCGGCAAATTTTTCATACGTCGGCATATGCTGGCTAAAACGTCAAGGTGTGACAGCGGCTTCACACTTCGATGTCTAGTGCGGTTATGATTTGAATCGTCGAGCCGCAGCCTATGAATAGCCTACGCCACGTGATCGTCAGCGATACGCTGCTGCACGCTATCTATAAGTTAGGCTATCGTTGGGCATAGGTTGTGAATGCCGACAACACGCTCAGCATTCGTTGGTATAAGTTATCTATATGTGATTAAAACGTTCTGTGTATGTTACTAATATGTTATGCATACGTCCAACACGTTATTATACGCCCAAAAATTTAAAAAAAAACATCAATAGTTCAGCGTACGCCAGCGTTTTACACACATTTTGATATGTTGCCATACGCTGGCTAAAACGTCAAGGTGTGACAGCGGCTTAAGACAAGCGGTTGCAGGGAAAAACATTTTTCAAGCGAAAATATATAAACGCGGATACACATACAGATAGACAGATAGACACAGATACACAGAGAGGGGCATTACAAGTCTCGCATCCCGTTCGGGGTAAGACTAATAAGCAATGCAGGATTGAGTTGGCCTGTTTAGTATTCCAATATCAGCCCTTCCTTCATGATGCTGTAAATCCAAGTTCATATCCCATAAACTGTTTTCTTGTTGACTCTTGGCTGATGTCTTCAATTAACCATTCAACAGAACACTGTACTGCTATTTTCTGGGGTCCTCAGCAGTAAAACCTCCTCCATGAGCCTTCGACATCAATGTAAAAGAAAAAAATTGCAAAATTCCAATTGCAGATTTTATCAGCAACAACAAAGCTTGTGATCTATCCGTGCCTGACAGATCCGCTGGCACAGTCATCATAGGATTTTGCAAAACAACCGTCATTGAAATTTCTTTGCCAAGCACATTTCACAGATGACAATTTTTTGGCTGCAAAATTCTCGAAATGTGATAATTGGGAGTCCATTATGTTCACCAATCATTCAGCTGTTGGGGGGTTCTGTTGCAAATGTCATCTACCTGAACTGTATTGTGTAATACAATGTTTGCCCTTGCATAGGCAAGCATGTAATAAATATTTCAGTGCAGGTAAATACAACTGAATATGCAACACAATTCATCATAAACGATACTTCTGCTGCTGAAGAGGAACCCAGGTAAGGTTTGAAACACCATCAATCTGTCATCCTCACCAATGACATTGACCAGTATATAAGCCAAATGGCTTCAAAGTCACTATGTGAATGCATCACAGCGATGTGTTGTCGTGCTGAGCTGACGAGTGCTTCTTAATCAAATTTCATGACACTGCAGCTCAGTTATTCGAGGACACAATGGAATCTTGTGGAGATGAGTATCTCTTTGTAAACCCCTTAATTGGCTTCTTTTTCTTCCTTCAAGTGAACCATTAAATGATAAGAAGCAAGTTGGTTTGCAGATTTTAAAGGTAGTTGTATATTAATTTTTTTCCAAATGAGATTGAGACTCAGCAGAAAGTGAATGGACAGGGGGTTATAAAAAGAGTGAACAAAAGGCCCAGTCACACCTTGACGTTTTAGCCAGGAATGGTAACGTATAAAAATGCACGTAAAACGTTGGCGTACGCTGAAGTTTTGCGTTTTTTTTAAGTTTTGGTCGTATTCATAACGTGTTGGTCGTATGCATAACGTATTAGTAACGGGCACAGAACGTTTCGTTGTGTTAAAGATAACTTATACCAATGAATGCTTAGCCTGTTGTCGGCGTTCACAACCTATGCCCAACGATAGTTTAACTTAGTCATAGTGCGCTGCACGTATCGACGACGAACTCATGGCGTAGCCTGTTAAAAACCTGCCGCTCGCCGATTTAAATCATAACCGCCTGAAAATTGGAAGTGTCAACATCGCAGTCACACCTTGACGATTTAGCCAGCGTATGCCGACCTATGAAAAATGTGTCTAAAACGCTGGGAAACGTCGAATACGGTATGGGTAAGTTGTGTATACGTTAGCAGCACGATGAAAAACAATGAAGTACGCTGGCATATTACGTGGTACGTCTCTTACGTCGTGAAATTTCAAGCATGCTGAAAATTTTACGACGTACTCGACGTATGGCTCACAAGTTCCGCATACGCTGGCATAAGTTCTCGGCACGCTCCGCAATCGTTTACACACGTCGGCCACACGTTACTTGTAAGTTACTCATAAGTCGAAACACGTCGAGGTAATATTTAGCATACCCGAAACTTAATTTTTAACCTCCGAGTAAGGTGCTTTGAACCTATGAGTAGCGTGCTTTGAACCTATGAGTAGCGTGCTTTGAACCTATGTTTAACGTATCTCAAACGCACATTGGCGTATGTAGACGAATTTGATTGACGTCTTCCGGACGACCGCAGAACTTACTGAACGTGTTTCTAACTTACAGCTACCGTATAATGGCGTATTGGCAGCGTTTAGGGGAATTGGTATATACAAATGGGCTTCACAAGAGGAACCCGTCAGTGTTCCAGACTCTATGTTGAGTAGATGTAAATGTCACTAGCAGTGGCAGTAGCAGTAGCAGTAGTAGTAGTAGTACGAGAGAATTTAGTGATGTCGATGTTATTAGTAGTAGTAGTTGAAGTTCGAGAGAATTTAGTGATGTCGATGTTAGTAGTAGTAGTAGTACTAGTAGCAGTAGTAGTAGTTCGAGAGAATTTAGTGATGTCGATGTTGGAAGTAGTAGTAGTAGTTCGAGAGAATTTAGTGATGTCAATGTTAGTAGTAGTAGTAGTAGTTCGAGAGAATTTAGTGATGTCAATGTTATTAGTAGTAGTAGTAGTAGTTGGAGAGAATTTAGTGATGTTGATGGTTGTAGTAGTAGTATTAGTAGTAGTAGTAGCTGTAGTAGTTCGAGAGAATTTAGTGATGTCGATGTTGGAAGTAGTAATAGTAGTTCGAGAGAATTTAGTGATGTCGAT
This sequence comes from Eptatretus burgeri, assembly GCF_056783735.1. NCBI lineage: Eukaryota > Metazoa > Chordata > Myxini > Myxiniformes > Myxinidae > Eptatretus > Eptatretus burgeri. The sequence goes on from NC_140961.1 coordinate 32,593,510, forward strand.
GTTAGTAGTAGTAGTAGTAGTAGTAGTAGTTCGAGAGAATTTAGTGATGTCGATGTTGGTAGTAGTAGTAGTAGTAGTAGTAGTAGTAGTAGTAGTAGTAGTAGTACTTTCAAGTAACGTGTTGCAAAGTGTGAACAACGTTCGTGTAGCGTGCTTACAAAACGTTACTCATAGGTTAGAAATAAGTTTCGGGTACGCTAAACATTACCTCCACGTGTTTCGACTTATGAGTAACTTATAAGTAACGTGTTTCAACGTGTGTCAACGATCGCATAACGTGCCTACAACTTATGGCCAGCATAGCGGAACGTGTGAGTCATACGCCGGCATACGTCGTAAAATTTCAAGCATGAAAAAATTTGAGGAAAACCCAAAAGTTGAACGTTTAAAGCCAGCGTACTACCACTTCTGGCAGTGTTTTTCAGCATGGTCTTAACATATACAAAACGTACCCATAACGTATTCGACATGTACCAGCGTTTTACACAAATTTTCCAAAAATCAGCATAAGCTGGCTAAAACGTCAAGGTGTGACTGGGCCTAAACTGATGGTGGAGCAGTTAGGCTACATTTGGATTCAACAAGTAACGGAATGAATGAACAGGAAAGGAGAGAGAAGAGGAGAGGGAACATGTTAACCCACAAGTAAGGGTTGGGTTAGGTATGTTTAATGTGGGTAAAAAATATCCCAGGAAATGATAACATGATTTAGCTGAATCCCTGGAGGAAAGAGTGGGATTGAACATCCTCAGGAAGATGGTCCCACAGTTGGGAAGAAAGAGTAATGAAAAGTTCGTTGTGCACAGTGAGCCTGGATGTTGAGAGTTTAACCAGTAGATGATTACTAAAACATGGTGTGCATCCTGAATAAGCTGTGAGGATCAACGGGCTGATAGAGCAGAGGGTATAAGACCAGCAGAGAGTCAGTAAAAAAAAACAGAAGCCACCAACCTGCTGCGATGTGAGAGTAAGAGGCTTGTGCTTCCTCCTCATCATGGGAACGTTATCAATATTGAGAGCTTTGGATTCCAAAACATCTCTGAGAGACAGAAGTCATGCTGAGGTGCCAGCCGATATGGGAAAGAAGTACTCCATTGAGATACAGACAAATGTCTTGTAGGCTGGGAATAGTTCTGCTTTATCAATTAATTACTTGGTCCGCTGGAGGATGCCCATTGTGTAGCTGATTTTGGAGACCAGTTTTGCAAATCGTCAAGCCACCAGAGTTAATTGCTAATTATGAGGCCTATAACTTCAAAGAGATTGAACCTTTTCTTGTGGCTGACCATTGGAATAGTAAGGTGGAGTTCATTTCACAATCCTTATGAAGTGACAAAGTAAGTGTGGGATTTACCAGGATTGAAAGATGTTCAAATTGTCAGAACAATATTTAATCAATTCCAGATCAGCAGAGAGCGATGCTGCTGCTATTTGTCTATCAGTGGGATATGGTACTGTGAGACATAATGTAGAGTGATCTGCAAAAGAGAGAGGGATTTCCCGAGCATTTGGAGAGGTCATTTGCATCGATGAGAGCCAATACTGGCCCCAACACACTGAATTGAAGCACTGCAGCAACCAATGGAGAGGAGAGGGTTCCACTGATAGCACGATGTTGACTGCTCAGAAATTGTCAGAACGGCAGTTATAAAAGAAGCCTTGTATGCCACAGGTACCAAGCTTGACAAACAGAAAAGTATACCAGACTACACTGAATACTCTCTCGAAAACATCTTGTGCTTTCGATACAGTTTGGCATTTCGCCCTGCTCTCCAAACTCTCTGCCAATGACATCATCGTGGTTGGGGGGGGGGGGGAGAGGATATGCACACACCTTTGGGGTTTCCTTCTCTTTGATGTGCATATGGTGTTCGTGGTGCCAGACTCAGTGCATCCTCTAACGACTACAATCCAAGCTTTGAGCTTCACGAGTCTGGACGAACGTACAGGTCAGCTACCACTCAAATTAGATCTTTGTCAGTTGGTGTCTGTGACTTCTGAGTGGCGTTACAATGACCACATCAACAGCATAACGTTTTTGAAACTTGTATTTCAAACAAACAGGTACAAAGTCAAATGAGGAAGTTCACCATTACATGCAATGTTCAATACCAAGGTTGAGTTGTTTCCGCAGCCCAGTGTCCCAGTCCTGCTGGCACAACTCACGTGTCCTCACCTCATCCTGTGGGGTTGTCGATTCTTCGATTCCCGTCGCGGTATCCTCTAGTACGATGGCCCATCCAGGTTGATTTAAAGAGCTCAAAGGAATTCTTTCCCATACAATATCTAAATGAGTTTTCATCAACCTGATTACGATCAGCTCCATGCATTAACGACCACTCTGGACATAAACACCTCATTCGCTCAGAGTTAAATTTAGTACGGGGACGATGGAAACACACAGGTCATTACATATCACCCGTCTCTCGACGCCTCACTCTCCTGGGTTTATGTAGTATCACAGAACAATCCCATGTCTTCCAGCAAATGCAATTCGAGTCCATACTGGAAATTTCATCTGAGAACGTTCCAGCAGCTTCACAAATCTCACCAGGCAGTTTACAGTACAATACTGCCATCAACAGTCAAAACTAGCTCATTCTATCAAGCGGTTTGTATTACAATTTACTGATGTGTACAACACAAAACTTATAACATGTAACTGTCAATTTTAATCGCTCATTTACAGGCACTAAGAAATGCTTAAATTTACCACATCTAGTTTTTAACTGACAGACATCCAAGGTGAACTCCACTCTTGGGTTAATAACTTCCTTTACTCTCGTAGCCAATGTATGGCTCTCAATGGAATCTTTTCATCTCCTTTCCCTGTCAACGCTGGAGTGCCACAACACAGTGTTCTAGGCCCAGTCCTATTCTTCGTCTTCATAAACGATCTCTCTGACTCTGGAAATCCCCTGTATCTATTTGCTGATTAATCCACCCTCTATCGTGACATTCCTCATCATCCTTCAGACAGGCAGGCAGCAGCCTCTTCCCTTTCTTCAGACCTTGACAAAATCACAATCTGGTCAAACTCTTGGAATATGTCTTTCAATTCTGACAAATCTCACACTCTCACTATCTCTCTCCGAAAAGACTGTCTGGCAAACACACATCTACTTTCTTAACAATCCTCTTCAGTAAGTTCAGTCCCTCAAACTACTGGGTCTCAATATCAGCCATGATTTTTCTTGATATCCGTTCAGAGAGATAGAAGCTTTGACAAGAAAATTGTCAGTGGAGCCAAGAGAAGCAGAGGAGTAACAGAAGTTTGATAGAAAGGTAGTCATCCTTCCTGTTCAGGAGGTAGATGTATTATGAACAAGAAATAGTACCTGTCCATGGTGATGGGAAAAGTTTTATATATTTTTTCGTCGACCTTGTCGAGGCTTGTATGAGAGCTAATACACAATGCACAGCAAGGGGGGCAGGAGACGAGAGGGGTGGGAGTGGGAAGGACAAAACAGTGGGGAACAGAGACATTAGGAGATCTGTGGAAGGGAGAGAGATGGGGCAGGGAACATGGGGTATACAAGATGGACATTACAGGGACTTTCAGGAAGGAAAGCAGGGAATTTGAAGGAGGAGGGCTTGGGTGGATTATCGGGGTTAGAAAAGATCGAGCATTTGGATGGGGGATGATAGGAGGTAGTGGTGAACAGCCGTTTTGAAGGTCTTGAGGGAAGAAGGGGATTGAATAGAGTTAGGGAGTTTATTCCAAAGGCGGGAAAAAAGAGGAATGAAAGAGTGAAGGTGAGCAGTGATTCGTGATTTTCGTACTTTTACCAGAAGGGGGTTGTTGGCAGACCTTGAAGGCCCTGCGGAAATGTGGTGGGGACAAATCGCAGAGAGAGCGGGGGGGGGGCAAGAGTGGAGAGGAGACGGTAGAAGACAGAAAGACCACTGACCAGCCTGCAGTGAGAGAGTGAGAGGCCCAAAGACTCAGCCTCATCGCGGGAGATGCCACTGATCCGAAATGCCTTGGTTTCCACAGCTTGAAGCCAAGAAAGGTGCGAGGCAGGGGCACCAGCCCAGAGGGGGGAGCAGTACTCCATCAGGCTGTGGACGAAAGCTTTGTATGTGGTCAGGAGCTCAGGCGGGCAGAGGAAGGACTTTGCACGATGGAGGATTCACAGTCGGCGACTGGCTTTGGATGCCAGATTTGAAATGTGGCTTTCCCAAGAAGATCATGGCAGATAGTGAGACCCAGAAGCTTGAAAGAAAGGACTTCTTCCAGAGGATTGTTGAGAAAGTGGATGGGGGGGGTTCTAAATGGTCCTTTCAGAGAGACATTGTGAGTGTGAGATTTGTCCGGATTGACAGTCATGTTCCACGTGTTGGACCAGTTTGTGATTTTATCCAGATCTGCAGTGAGCGAAGAAGCTGCTGCTTGCCGGTCTGAAGGATGACCGATAGTACGGCAGAGGGTGGAGTCATCAGCAAAGAGATATAGAGGATTTTCCAGAGAGTCGGAGAGATCGTTGATGAAAACCAGAAAAAGAACAGGGCCCAGAATGCTACCTTGAGGAACTTCAGCCTGGACAGGAAGAGGGGATGAAAGAACTCCATTTAGGGCCACACGTTGACTGTGACAGAAGAGGAAATCTGCGAGCCATGAGTGGAGATGGCCTTGGATACCATTGGAAGAGAGTTTGGTGAGCAGGGCAGAGTGCCAGACTGTGTCAAAAGCACTTGATATGTCCAGGGATACGGCTCAGATTTCCTCTCTGGCATTGAGGACCTCCATCCATTGTTGGGAGAGCAGAAGCAGCATATCCAGGGTAGAGTCATCTGGTCTGAAACCAAATTGATGATTGGAAATCAAGCCATTGGATAAGAGGAAGGATTTAATGTCTGAAGCGATGATGGATTCCACAACCTTGCTGATGATTGGGAGAAGGCTGATTGGTCTGCATTTGCAGGGATCTGTTTTCACACCTTTTTTGCAGGGCAGTGATGTCAGCTGATTTCCAAGCAGATGGCAGATGACCTTGAGCAAATGAGAGGGTGAATAGAACAGAGAGAGGGCGAGCAAGAGCAGAAGAGCAGGTTTTTAGGACACGTGGGCTGATGCCATCTGGACCAGTTACAGAATCTGAGTCGAGGTTTGACAGCAAGCTCTCCACCTTGTCAGGGGAAAAGGACACGTAGTCCAGGGACAGTTGGGTGCGACTGGGTAAGGTGGGTAGAGAAAGTGATGGGTTTTGGACACAAGATTTAGCTGCAAACACTGAGTTTAGGCATTCAGCATTTTCTCGTGCGGCATCAGCAGTGCGGCTATTTGAAGTAAGAGAGGGGATGGAGGGGGAACATACACCAGAAACAGATTTGATTAGATGCCACCAGGATTTTGAGGAGGGAGAGAGGTTTGAGAGTTCAGACTTGAGATAAGAAAGATGTTGTTTTCTAGCTCTCCTGAGGGTAGATACACACTTCTTTTTTGTATGCCTTGTCGAGGCTCGTATGAGAGCTGACAGACAACACACATCAAAGGGGGGGGGCATGAGACAGGAGGGGAGGGAGTGGGAAGGACAAAATAGTGGGGAACAGAGACATTAGGAGATCTGTGGAAGGGAGAGGGATGGGATGGGGAACATGGGGAATAGAAGATGGACATTACAGGGACTTTCAGGAAGGAAAGCAGGGAATTTGAAGGACGTGGGCTTGGGTGGATTATCGGGGGTATAAAAGATCGAGGATTTGGATGGGGGACAATAACAGGTGGTGGTGAACAGCTGTTTTGAAGGCCTGGAGGGAAGAATAGGAATGAAGAGAGTGTGGGAGTTTATTCCAAAGGCGGGAAAAAAGAGGAATGAAAGAGTGAAGGTGAGCAGTGATTCGTGATTTTGGTAGTTTTACCAGAAGGGGGTTGTTGGCGAACCTTAAGCGCCCTGCGGAAATGTGGTGCGGACAAATCGCAGAGAGAGCGGGGGGGGCGAGGCTGGAGAGGAGACGGTAGAAGACAGAAAGACCACCGACCAACCTGCGGTGATTGAGTGAGAGGCCCAAAGACTCAGCCTCATTGCGGGATATGCCAATGACCCGAAATGCCTTGGTTTCTACAGCGTCAAGTCGATAAAGGTGGGAGGCAGGAGCACCAGCCCAGAGGGGAGAGCAGTACTCCATCATTCGGCGGACAAAAGCTTTGTAAGTGGTCAGGAGCTCAGGTGGGCCGAGGAAGGACTTTGCATGCAGGAGGATTCCCAGTCGGTGACTGGCTTTGAAGGCGACGTTTGAAATGTGGCTTTCCCAGGAAAAGTCATGGCAGATAGTGAGACCCAGAAGCTTGAAAGAAAGGACTTCTTCCAGAGGATTGTTGAGAAAGTGGATGGGGGGAGTTTCTAAACGGTCCTTTCGAAGAGACATGTTGAGAGTGTGAAATTTGTCCAGATTGAAAGACATGTTCCACGTGTTGGACCAGTTTGTGATTTTACCCAGATCTGCAGTGAGCGAAGAAGCTGCTCTTTGCTGGTCTGAGGCATGACCGATGGTACGGCAGAGGGTGGAGTCATCAGCAAAGAGATATAGAGAATTTTCCAGAGAGTCGGAGAGAACACTTGTTCCAAGCTTTATGGATGGAACTGAGATTGCCCTCAGTTGGGTTTGCTTTCGATGAGGCAAAGCAAGTCGTTTCAGGACAACTGCCACACCACAAGCTTCAGTGAAGCAAGGGTGGGAGGAAAGGGAGGACAACTGAAGACAAGGGGGGATAAATCTGTGCATGAGGGAGAGCAAGTTTCTTTGAAAGAATTCCCAGGATGAGTTGATGTTGGAGAAAGTCGCGAAAGGAGTCCAGTCAATAAGTTTCATAGATGCTTGAAGACCCTGTCAGTCAGCTTGAGTGAAATGCCAGACTCGACGGCGGTGAGGTGGTTCGCTGATAATAACCAGAGAGATGTCCACTTTGACAAGGACATTGTCAGAAGAACTGATTGGAGCAGGGGAAGAATATGCAGATATTGTCAGGGAAATTTGTCAAAATCAGATCCAGAAGAGATGGAGTACCATTGGTTGAGATCCGGGTCGGAAAGTTGACCGATTGAGTCAGTCCCAATGAGTCGCAGAAAGCTTTTGCTGAGGTGCCATGACAGGTGAGAGAGGTACCCACACCTATGATGACAATTGAAGTCGCCACATATGAGGAAGAGAGAGTTTGGATGAGAAGATAGGAGGAGAAAAGGCTCTGTGGTGCTGGGGAAGAGAGGGCAGAAGGCAGTTGAGGATTTGAGGAGGTGGAGTGATGAGATGGAGGTGAGAGGGCAGTAGAACGAGGCAGCTTTGTGGATGAGAGGGGGGCAACTTTGAGAAGAGTCAGTGAGGGGGTTGAATGGTGGGACAAGGGTGAGTGGGGAGAGTTGAGGGAGAAAGGTGAGGGGAGGATCGGTGGTAGTAGAGTGTGATGGTTGCTTTGAGAGTGAGGGGTGAGAGGGGTGAGTTGGCACTGAAGTTGGAAAAAAAGAATGGTTGATGGAAAGCAAACATTCATAGCAGTCTGGTTTTTTTAAGTTTTAGGTCAGCGATGCAATTGAACACGTTTCTTGATGGATGTAATAAAGGTAAATTCAGAGAATGGAGAGAAGAAACGCTGTCACAGTTGGATTTTTTAAGGCAAGGAATGAAGGAAAGGTCGAATTGAGAGCAGTTTGTTTAAATAGTGGAAGAGTAGTACATTATGATACAGTAAAGAGAAACCACACGTGTGAAAGAGGAAGATGAAGCATGATAAGAGATAGTTATTATTATTATTATTATTATCATTATTATTATTGTTATTATTATTATTGGTTGAGAGAGTTTTCATCAGATTAGGTCATTGAAAGGTTGAAGAAAAAATCGTGAGGTGAATGGTAAATTTGGACCGGTAAACGCAGGGGGGTGGAAACGTATCACGTGCTTACGGGAGATGCATGTAGCTATGGGAGTTGTATAGTCAAAAGTGAAAATATTTATTTTAAATAAGGATTGCATCACATTTGGAAAAGGGAGGGTCGAAGTAAAATCGTGGAGGTGTGTCGTGAATTTGTAACTGCAAACGCAGTGTGAAGCTGCTGGGTCAATGAAAAGTACCAGGAAGAGTTGAGGGACACGTGGTTACAGGAGGGGTATAGATCGAAAGGATACAAGGAAAATTATTGATTTTTGATTGATTTTTGAAGAACAGGTAAGATTCGGGAATGGAAGGTTGTTGGAAGAAATTGTGAAGATAATGGCGAGAGGTCAGCTCAGTAGAATAAAGATGGTGTGCCGGCAGGAGTAAGAAGAAGAAAAAGAGGAATAATAATAATAAGAAGGATCTGGACTCGTGAGTTTGCAAGGAGAAAGGTAGTTTTTATTTTTATTTTTATTTTTGGATTTAATATAAGAAACAATGTTTAGTTGGGAAGGATGGGGGACATTGGGAAAGTGGGGAAGATAAGAATTGAAGGTAATAAGGAGAAAATACAAATAACCAAGATCGTACACCAAGAGGGGTAGGATGGGTAGGCCTCAAGCAACCCAGAAAGACAAGGTCGATGAAAACTCACAAAATAGCACGATTTTTGAAACAAAACCGAACTGGGAACACATAGTAACATCGTCTTCTTCTTCTTTCTGCTGCTCCCGTTTGGGGTCGCCACAGCGGATCATCCATCATGATGCACATTATGATTTGGCACAGGATTTATGCCAGATGCCCTTCCTGACGCAACCCTGGTCGCCTCTTACGACACAGGGATATGGTACACCTATTCTAACCAGGGTATACACCGGACCAGTACACTGGTACTCATTTTGCCAACCTCGGAAGGATGACAGGCTGAGTAAACCCCCTGGTGTATTAATTCAGTGGCCCAACGGGGCTTGAACTCAGGACCTTTTGGATCCCAAGCCGCTGCCCTAATCACTGCGCCAACACCAGGCTTTAAACATCTAGGTGAGAAAGTAAACAGTTAAAACGGGACATATAACGACCGGAAACTTAACTTTGAGATCGTCAGCAGAGAGCCCTGAAAGAGACCTGCCGATGCTCCAAACCCAGAACTGGAAGAGTTGAAGTTAATCTTTCAATTTAAATTATTTCATGAACTTTAAAAAGGTTAGTTGTGTTGCAATCTTGGTTTCACTCAGAGCCAAGAGCAACTTATACCACACACCACAAAATTCGGGTTCAACATTGGGCGGCGGAGGTTGAATTTGTCCAAAAAGAGTGTCGAATATCGTGCTTGTGAAAACATTTGGCATCAACATTATTCATACCTGTGATCCAGTCTTTTCAAAAGCGAATATTGAGTTTTCATACATGTGCATCTTTTCAAACTGACCATGGTCCACACTCAACCTTCCTAGTTTAGGAAATACGCCTGGCTGCATATACCTCTCGATAACCACAACATGCTTGTTTTTTTCACCCATGGGAAGCAGCCACTATAAATGGGAGACAGACAAACACACAGACAGACACCATGGTTCGCAATACAGTATATATATATATATATATATATATATATATATATATATATATATATATATATATATATATATATATATATATATATATATATATATATATACATACATACATATACATATATATGTATATATATATTTATATATATATATATATATATATATATATATAATAACTGGTCTTGCTGGTGAAGGCTAGTGTTGGTCTGCATTAGCAAATATGTAGAACAATGCATGAAATCAACAGTATGTTGATTGAGGTATGTTACCCTCCTTGGAAAGTAAGAAGAAGCTGACATTTCGGGAGTTATTTCTTCGTCGGAGCAAAGAGCAGCTTCTACTTGCCCCGCCAAAAGGTTAACAGCTCGAAAGTCAGTTTATCCTTGCTTCCCATGGTGGTTAGCAAAGCATACCATTGGATGGATTATCAGTTGCAGAAATTCGAGTTGAAAACTTTACAGATTGGGTCAGATCTACTGATTCGCATGAAGCCTTAGCTGTAATGCCATGCTTGGTTGTTGCAGAGATAACTCCGAGCCAGCTGACATAGTGGCAGTTGAAGCTGCCGCAGAAAAGGAACAGAGTTGGGATGGATGATCATCATTTGATCGATGTTCACAGAAATATGAGTAGATATGGAATCATCATCGTGAGGTAGATGATACAAGCACATGGACAAACATGGTAGTTGCGGAGAGGTATACACAGCCAGGGGTATTCTTGCTCATATTGGATCTTGATCATATTCTTTCTGCTTTTCTTTTTAAAATATTTCTCTTTGTCTTTCCTAGCTTGGCTTTGGAAGTCAGTATTTAGCCGCTTCATGTCCTCTCTTGATGTGCCTTTGTTTTCATGTCTCATCTTCTGCCTGCAATAATTATTGCCTCTTCTGACAGCCACTAAACCTTCTTCGTTCTGCTTGCTTTTGGGGTATTTTTGGCCTCTTCATTTACAATATGTTTACGGCTGTGGAAATTCGCATTACACCATTACACCATGTAGGTGAGCTATCTCTAAGTACATGTGTAGTTAGCCCCAAATCCGTTGTCTTGAGGGAATTTATGTGATTCATTCGGGCTGCGACGCTTTGAGATAGCCGTTTTTCTGTTCTATCTTTCTTTTGAACCAACCACGTCTCAACCGCCATCACACAACAACCACCTTAACCATCACGCCAGCCATCGTCACCAACTACAACCATGCTCCAACCCTCAGACAACAACAACAACAACGCCAACAGCCACGACCTTTACCTTCACAACTCGATCCCGCAAACATCACATCACCATCATTCCCAAACGGCAGAATAACCATCAAACCATCACCGATAAACCCTCCACCACCCTCACCTCTCTCCTTCTACGGCCATTCCCGCACCACCTGTGAACACTGAGCGTCGGGCTGTCTTGGGCTCGTTTAGCGATACGCACCGAGCCGCGAGGCAAATCGCGGCATTTCCGAGGGAGAATTCGGATCAAGAACGCTACACGTCCACTTCTGATCCGTCCAATTAGCAAGCGCGGAGCGGCTTGGCCCCGCCTCCAGGCGCGTATGTGTGAAATCCTTATATGCAAATTCTAGGATCAGGGGAGGTTCACGCCCACTTTTCCTCCGTCCAATGGGCGAGCCTGGCTCCGCCCCCGAGGTCATCCTGATCCGGATATTTGCATATTGTTTTCTATTGCCAGCCTATAAAACGGCGAGCGCAAGGCGAATCGTAGCAGAGTGTTGCAGTAGCAGAGTGTGGCAGTGTCAGAGTATGGCAGTAGCAGAGTGTGGCAGTAGCAGAGTGTAGCAGTAGCAGTGTGTGTCGGCAGGGCAGACTGAGTCGAGTCATCGGTGTGGCAGAGAGTGGAGTTGGGTGGCGAAGTCATCGGTGTGGCATCGAGTTGGGTTCTGCAGTCGGCTGAGGAGAGTTGCGGGAAGAGGCCAAGGAGCTCGGGTCCGAGGCGAGAAGGACGGCGGTCGGCAACAAGGTCACGGTGTGAGATCGCTCGTCGCGGGACCCAAGCCAGCCACCCATTCTCCTCCCCCAGAGCATCAACAATTCCCCCTTTCCCCTGCGCTGAGATAGGGCAAAAAGGGGGCCCCGTTCCCACCCCACTCCAAATGTCGTGCCAACGAAACTCGCCAAGGAGCACAGAGTCGGGGCACAGCCACGCGGCCACATCTGTGGCTCGTCCGCCAACGCATCACGAGGTTGCGGGTAGGACCCCCCCCCCGGTCTCGTGGACCTGGCCGCTCCTCCAGGTCACGCGCACATATTGGCCTCCTGGCCTGTCTGCCCCCTTGTCTATGAGGGTGGCTTCTTTCCTTTGCTTTTGAGTCAATGTTGTCAGCGCCGTCTGTAAAGTAGAACTGTATAAGTGTTGCCGTGTGTACGCGTATTCAGTCGTAACTCTGTGTAATTGTTTCTTTTGTTTTAACTGCTATATGTGCATTTTGACTGTTTGGCTGTCTATGTGTGCTTTCCGTGTGTCATGTAATAAATGTGCATTGTGTGAACTGTTTTCCCGTTTCGCTTCGTCTTTTCTTTATTGACCCTCCATCCTGCTTCATGTAAAGGGTTCGTAGTGGGCTTAATTAATACGCCCGGTAATTAATCTGAACCGTCCAGGTCGGCAATAACACCGCTCGGTTATCCCGATAGCACGGAACGGGCCGCCCAAGCGGCCCGTGTAAGGAGTCGACCTGCGGCGAGGTGCGATCACCCGGTCGACCATTCGCGCAGGTACTTAGGTAGATTGAATTTGGCGAGCGACCCTATCCTGCGCGGGTGGGCAATTGGCAAGATCGTGGTGAGGTTAAACCCCCACCCGTGACTAGCTCCCGGCGTTGGTCCGAGAGGGTCATGACAGAATTGTCCGTTCCGGTGGGCGAGGTGGCCGCCATTCGAGTCGAGCGGCCGATCGCACGCCGGCGGGCGCGAATTCGCAACAATATCTTCAACCTCTTGTCACATTTTGTCGCATATTCTGTCAACCAAGTCCAGTTCTGAAAAACAGTTGTTGTTTTTTTTTAACCTTTATTGCGTATTGTTTAGATACATTTTTAGGTCATATCTGGTTTGAGTTTTTACCGGGCGTAGTGGCGTGCGCCTGTAATCCGGCTACTCGGAGGCTTGGGTTGGAGGATCGCTTGAAGACGGGAGCTCTGCACTGGGCCGCGCAATGAGAGGGTGTAGGGCAGCCTGGAATCATGGCGAAACCCAATCCTTATCCCTGTGTCGTAAGAGGCAACCAGGGTTGCGTCAGGAAGGGCATCCGGCGTAAAACCTGCGCCAAATCAGTATGCGGATCATAACGGATGATCTGCTGTGGCGACCCCTAACGGGAGCAGCCGAAAGACGAACAACAACATCTGGTTTGAGTTTTAGATTTTTTTTCACCTTTCTCAATTTTACTTGTAGTTTGGCCATAAGGAGCTCATGATCTATCCCACATTCTGTGCCTGGCAGAGTATTGGCAGCCAGGAGAGCAACTCGATAGTGATTTGGTTCAATTTTTGGTAATCCTTCAGGGGTGCAATGTATGTATTGATGCACCTGCAAAATAATAAATGAAATGAAATGAAATTGAACAGCATTTCTCTTTCTCATTTTGATTAGAATGTCGTCATTTTAGCTGCTATGTTGCCCATCAGTTGAAGCCCATGTATACAGTCGATGGTTGGGTGTTTGAACAATGTGTTTGCAATTACAGGCTTATTCTCCACAAAGAACTCCAGCATTCGCTTCCCTGGCTCATTTCAGATACCAAGTCTGTGCTTTCCTGTCCTGGTGCTCCTGCTACTCCAAATTTTGCATTACAGTCTTCCATAACAATTAAAGCATCTCCTTCAGGCACCTGTTCTTCCAGTTCCTGCAACTTTCCATAAAACTCCTCCACATTTTCATCTGTTGCAGAAGTTGGAGATGTCCTTTCAACCTCACTGATATTACCCTATCATTTATTGGGTTATATCCCAGTCATAACGCTGGCATCTTCTTGTTGCAAGTTGTTGCCACTCCATTTATTTTACAGTCTTAGTGACCAAAATAGAACACTTTCTAATCGTCAGATTTAAACTGTCCCAAAGCAGTCCATCTAAGTTTACTAATTCCCCAAATTTCAGTTATTGCACTTTTCTCTTTCCCTCTCTCCTCTCTCCTCTCTCCTCTCTCCTCTCTCCTCTCTCCTCTCTCCTCTCTCCTCTCTCCTCTCTCTCCTCTCTCTCTCCTCTCTCTCCTCTCTCTCTCCCCACCCCTCTCCCCTCCCTCTCTCCTCTCTCCTCTCCTCTCTCCTCTCCTCTCTCCTCTCCTCTCCTCTCTCCTCTCTCCCTCTCCTCTCCCCTCTCCCCTCTCCTCTCTCCCTCTCCCCTCTCCCCTCTCCTCTCTCCTCTCCCCTCTCCTCTCCCTCTCCCCTCTCCTCTCTCCTCTCCTCTCCTCTCTCCCTCTCTCTCCTCTCCCCTCTCCTCTCTCCTCTCCCTCTCTCTCCTCTCTCCTCTCTTCTCTCTCCTCTCTCCTCTCTTCTCCTCTCTCCTCTCTCCTCTCTCCTCTCTCCTCTCTCCTCTCTCCTCTCTCTCCTCTCTCTCCTCTCTCTCCTCTCTCTCCTCTCTCTCCTCTCTCTCCTCTCTCTCCTCTCTCTCCTCTCTCCATTACATCTAACTTTCCCTGATTAATTGACTTTACATTTCAAATTCCAAATGTGTTAATGTTTGAGAGGCTCAGAGTTTGATTTCAGTTCTGGCGATGTCAGTGACTGCATTTCATTGTGGGTTTGATCCATTCCCATCACAACAGTCAGTCCTACATTTTAAATGATTGCCGGTCTACCAGTTGGCCAGCTTTGATCAGGTAGCAAAATAAAGTGAGGTGCTCGTGTATGCCATCATGCATTGTGTGTGCCAAGGTTGAACGAAATTGGACCATGCATGTCTGAGAAATGGTTGTGGACACGTTTAAGTAAAGAAATGGCCACCAGTAAAGAAATGACCAAGTAAAGAAATGACCACCAGGCCACCAGAAAAACAATGACTTGCATATGTTAGCCATCATTCCTTATCTGTGTGCCAAATTTTAACAACATCAGTAGATCCACGTCCAAGAAATGGTTGAGGATGTATTCAATACCAGGGTTTTTTTACAACTAAAATGGCCGCCAATCGGCTAACTTTCATAGAATAACGAAACAGAAATGATGTACACATGTACATCATCATGTCTTGTCTTGGTGCCAAGTTTGAATAAAATCGGTACGTAAATGTCTGATATATGGCTGCAGAAGGATGCACAGGCAGCCGAGATCCAATCCACAAGCCCCCATTTTGAATTAAGTCAAACGGGGGTTAATAAAAATACATGACGTGAAATCAATATTATCTTAGGAAAGACTAACAAGAATGATTGTCCAAGTGGACTTCTGGATGGAGAGTGGGTTCTCTCGGATTCTATAGATACTGTATATCTGAGTCTTTAACTTATTATTTTGCTCGCATTGGCTCTTCTCTAGCCAATATAATTCCACCTACGAACAAAATTTTTACTGATTATTTGCATAACCACAATGCCTTTTCATTTTTCATAACACCAACTGATTCTTATGAAATTATTCAATATATAAAGATAAATAACTAAACAATACCACGAGTTGTCGGTTTGATGGAATTAATTAATCAATAGTTAAAACTTATTTCCCCTCTTTTCTCGACTGCTTCCCTTTATCTTCAAACATTCTTTCCTTCAAGGATCTGTCCCTTCTCATTTTAAAGTTGCTGAAGTTATTCTGAGCTTCACATCTGATGATAAACAGGAAATTCATAATTACAGACCTTTTTACGATATATTCTTCCTTGGTTATCTAAAATCTTAGAAAGACTTGTTTATAACCATCTTTCCAAATTTTGCTCTAAATTCAACCTTCTTTATGACCAATAGTTTGTCTTGAGATCTAAATATTTCACTGACATGGCTCTTGTGCAACTAGTTGATAAACTCACAGATGCTGTTTGTAGCAAAATCTTAACCGCTAACGTTTTTATTGACTTGTCGAAAGTCTTCGGCACAATTGGCCATAGTATTCCCTAATCTAAGCTTGAATCTTTTGGTATCAGGGGTATTGCTCTGCAATGGTTTGCTTCTTATCTCAATAACTGTTAACGATTCACGACTGCTAATAAGTGTGATTCCATCCGAAAAGCCATTCTACATGGCGTTCCACAGGGATATATTCTTGGTCCTCTCCTTTATCTTCTGTATGTTAATGACTTGCATTCTTTTTCTTCTTCTCTTTGCAATTTATACTATTTGCAGATGATACCACAATTATATATTGTATTTTAATTCAAATCACAATTCCTTAGTCAGTACTTTAAACTCCAAACTAAAAATGGTCTCCTCCTGGTTCAAAGCCAACAAACTTTTTTGAACCAAAATATAATCAAGTTCGTGCTCTTCTCAAATTAAAAAAAAAATCTCCCAACTGCACAAACCTTATTGAAATTGATAATATACCCATCACTGAGGTTCACTCTGCTAAATTTTATAGAATAATTGTTGATGATAAACTTATCTGGTCCCATCCCATTTGCCTTATTACTAAAACCGTTTCTCGTAACACAGGTGTTCTATCCAGATTACGTTAATTTCTCCCATCAGCCACTTTAATTTGTCTTCACAAAACCCTAGCTTTACCTTAACTCATCTATTATAATATTGTACGGGCATGTACCAGCAACAATAAGCTTCATTCATTCATTGTTCGTCACAAAACGAACCTTAAGGATTTGTACCTTCTCTCATCATCGAGATGACACTGCATCCATTTTGTTAGGCTTAACTCTTAATGATACGTATTAACAAATTACACACACAGGGATATTATGTGTATGTCCATAATCTTCTTACTTGCACTTTTTCTTCTTACTTTCACCTCAATACATGACACACACACACACACACACACAGACACACACACACACACACACACACACACACACACACACACACACACACACACATACACACACACACACATACCATACTAGATCTTGCAACAATTTGTTCTTACCTTTCACTCAAACATCATACACCATTAATACAATGAGCTACCAGGTCCTCGTCTTGGGAACACTACCAAGGGAGCAATGAAAACCCAGTAGTCCGTCAACAAATTTAAATACTCTTACAAGAACCTTCTCATGTCCCAATATGTATGTTTAACGACAAAAAATATTCTCCTCATGATGTCCAAACACTTCTAATATTTAATTATTTTGTTCATTCTTGTTTGTTTTTGCTCATAGTCATTTGTTTATAAGTTTGGTAGTTGATTACTTTGTTGTTTTAGGCATTTCACCACAAGCTTTCGCTTCCTGGAAATGCCTCGATGCTCAGCATTACACAAATGTGAATTATTATTTCTTCTTTAAATTAGCCTTGCACAGAGTATGGAAATGAAATATCCATTCATTATTTATTATTTATACCTGTATTTATAATTTAATGCTATGTTGTTTCATAATTATTTTGAATATCAAAATATACTGACATATATTTTGAATATGTTGTGTAAAGGCATTCTCACTTCAAGCGATGCTTTTTGGGATTCAGCCGAGTTCAACTTTTTAATGTCTTTGTAAAATGA
This sequence comes from Eptatretus burgeri, assembly GCF_056783735.1. NCBI lineage: Eukaryota > Metazoa > Chordata > Myxini > Myxiniformes > Myxinidae > Eptatretus > Eptatretus burgeri. Next base: position 32,610,582 of record NC_140961.1, read on the forward strand.
TGTTGCTTTTGCTGAAGGAAACAAACGTTGTATTGATTGATTGAAATTCGTAACATGGAGCATTCATGTGCAATGTGGAAATATCACAAGTTAGACATTTGGCTTTATCTCTGTTATTAATGTTGTGGATGGTATCGATTACAAGTTTGGAGTTATCAATGCTCCAGAATTTTTTAATAGCTCAATAAAACCTAACTTTTTATGGTGGTTTTGTAAGCTTTTGTAAATGAGTTTCATTGTCCCTGTAAACTGCCTGACAATGATTTCAAACTGCATTCTCAACCTACAATGATGAACCTCATCTTACAAGGATTATTGTGCATTTTACGGATCTAGTAAATGAATGGGAATTTATCTTGATTCCACTGTTATTAATTAATCTACAGATGTTGAATTTGCTTAGATATAACCAATCCTTTGTTATTATTTTTTTTGTACACCTTGTTGAGGCTCGTATGAGAGCAAACACACATCGCACAGCAATGGGGGTCATGAGACAAGAGGGGCGGGAGTGTGAAGGACAAAACAGTGGGGAACAGAGACATTGGGAGATCTGTGGAAGGGAGAGTGATGGGGCGGGGAACATGGGGAATACAAGATGGACATTACAGGGACTTTCAGGAAGGAAAGCAGGGAATTTGAAGGAGGTGGACTTGGGTGGATTATCGGGGGTAGAAAAGATCGAGGATTTGGATGGGGGATGATAAGAGGTGGTGGTGAACAGCTGTTTTGAAGGTCTGGAGGGAAGAATGGGATTGAATAGAGTGAGGGAGTTTATTCCAAAGGCAAGAAAAAAGAGGAATGAAAGAGTGAAGGTGAGCAGTGATTCGTGATTTTGGTAGTTTTACCAGAAGGGGGTTGTTGGCGGACCTTGAGCGCCCTGCGGAAATGTGGTGGAGACGAATCGCAGAGAGAGCGGGGGGGGGGGGCTGGAGAGGAGAAGGTATAAGACAGAAAGACCACCGACCAGCCTGCGGTGAGAGAGTGAGAGGCCCAAAGACTCAAACTCATTGCAGGAGATGCCAATCATCCGAAATGCCTTGGTTTCCACAGCGTGAAGCTGAAAAAGGTGGGAGGCAGGAGCACCAGCCAAAGGGGAGAGCAGTACTCAATCAGGCTGCGGACGAAAGCTTTGCAAGTGGTCAGGAGCTCAGGTGGGCCAAGGAAGGACATTGCACGATGGAGGATTCCCAGTCGGCGACTGGCTTTGGAGGCGAGGTTTAAAATGTGGCTTCCCCAGGAAAGGTCATGGCAGATAGTGAGACCCAGAAGCTTGAAAGAGAGGACTTCTTCCAGAGGATTGTTGAGAAAGTGGATGGAGGGGGGGGGTTCAAAACGGTCGTTTTGGAGAGACATAGTGAGAGTGTGAGATTTGTCCGGATTGAAAGACATGTTCCACGTGTTGGACCAGTTTGTGATTTTACCCAGATCTGCAGTGAGCGAAGAAGCTGCTGCTTGCCGGTGTGAGGGATGACCGATGGTACGGCAAAGGGTGGACTCATTAGTAAAGAGATACAGAGGATTTTCCAGAGAGTCGGAGAGATCATTGACGGAAACCAGAAAAAGACCAGGGCCCAGAACGCTACCTTGAGGAACTCCAGCCTGGACAGGAAGAAAGGATGAAAGAACTCCATTTAGGGCCACACATTGACTGCGACAGGAGAGGAAGTCTGCAAGCCATGGGTGGAGATGGCCTTGGATACCATAGGAAGAGAGTTTGGTGAGCAGGGCATAGTGCCAGACCATGTCAAAAGCACATGACATGTCCAGGGATACGGCTCGGATTTCATGTTTGCCATTGAGGACCTCCATCCATAGTTGGGAGAGCAGAAGCAGCACATCCAGGGTTGAGTGACCTGGTCAAAACCCAAATTGATGATCGGAAATCAAGCCATTGGAGAAGAGGAAGGATTTAATGTCTGAAGCGATGATGGATTCCACAACCTTGCTGATGATTGCGAGAAGGCTGATTGGTCTGTAGTTGCAGGGATCTGTTTTTGCATCTTTTTTATGTAGGGCAGTAATGTTTGCTGATTTCCAAGCAGATGGCAGATGACCTTGAGCAAATGAGAGGGTGAATAGAACAGAGAGAGGGCGAGCAAGAGCTGAAGAGCAGGTTTTTAAGACACGTGGGCTGATGCCATCTGGACCGGTTGTAGAATCTGAGTCGAGGTTTGAAAGCAAGCTCTCCACCTTATCAGGAGAAAAGGACACAGAGTCCAGGGACAGTTGGGTGTGACTGGGTAAGGTGTGTAGAGAAAGCTATGGGTTTTGGACACAAGATTAAGCTGCAAACACCGAGTTTAGGCATTCAGCCTCTTCATGTGCGGTATCAGCATTGCAGCCATTTGAGGTAAGGGAGGGGATGGAGGGGAACATACACCAGAAACAGATTTGATTAGATGCCACCAAGATTTTGAGGAGGGAGAGAGGTTTGAAAGTTCAGACTTGAGCTTGGAAAGATCTTGTTTTCTGGCTCTCCTGAGGGTAGATACACACTTGTGCCGAGCTTTATGGAAGGAACTGAGATTACCCTCAGTTGGGTTTGCTTTCCATGAGGCAAAGGCAAGTTGTTTCAGGACAATTGCCTCACCACAAGCTTCAGTGTACCAAGCGTGGGAGGAAGGGTTGGACAACTGAAGATGAGAGGGGATAAATCTGTGCATGAGGGAGAGCAAGTTTCTTTGAAAGAATTCTCAGGATGAGTTGATGTTGGAGAAAGTAGCGATAGGAGACCAATCTATAAGTTTGATGGCTGCTTGGAGACCCTGACAGTCGGCTCGAGTGAAATGCCAGACTTGACGGCGGTGAGGTGGTTCTCTGATAATAGCCAGAGTGATGTCCACCTTGACAAGGAGGTGGTCAGAAGAACCGATCGGAGCGGAGAAAGAGCAGCAGATATTGTCAGAGAAATTTGTCAAAATCAGATCCAGAAGAGATGGAATACCATTGGTTGAGATCCGGGTCGGGAAGTTGACCGATTGAGTCAGTCCCAATGAGTCACAGAAAGCTTTTGCTTCAGTGCCATGACAGGTGAGAGAGGTCCCCACACCGAGCCAACTGGCAGGATGACAATTGAAGTCGCCACATATGAGGAAGAGAGAGTTTGGATGAGAAGATAGAAGTTGGTCCATGTTTTCGGATAGTGAGGTGTAGATGGAGTCATCACTGTTTGGTGGATGGTACAGTACACTTGTAAACATGAGGTGGGAGTTGAGGGGAAGCCATAGCTAGAGGTATTTCTGGGGTTATGTGGGAGTGAGGGCAGTGCATGGAGAGTGAGGAATAGAGTCTTTGATGAAGAGAGCAACTCCTCCACCAGGACGAGGCTCAGATCTGTCATAGCGGAGGAGAGAGTAACCTTGGGAGTCAGACACATCTTGGGGGAGGAAAGTTTCTGTTCGGCAGATCATGTCTAGTTTGTCAGTAGCAACCTGTTCGGAAAGACCTGAAAGGTTTGAGCGAAGGCCCTGGATATTTTAGGTCCACACTGTTAATGGAGAGAGGGGAGGAGGCTTTGGGTGCAGGGGGTCGGAGAGGAGAGGGAGGGTAGGACAAGAGTCGAGGGGGGAGGTAAGGAGTAGAGTCCCTGCATTGAAGAGTTACGACATGACGAGTCCGGAAAAAGTGGTCACCTGGTCTGTGGACGCCATGTTGTTTCCGGCTTTCTCGTCACGTTTTGCACTTTGCGTTTGTTTACATCGAAGTTCACTATTTTTGTGTTGTCTACATTTGCTAATTTCTTGAAAAGATGATGGGTTGCTGTGCCTTTGGGTGCAGTAATCGGTCGTAGAATGGATTTCACATGTACAGATTCCCGAGAAATCCTGAAAGAAGGAAACTGTGGGTGAATAGAGTCCGGAGAGTAGGATGGGAACCGACCTCCTCGTCATTTCTGTGTCAGCTTAGTCGTAGTATAGTAGTCCTGTACACATACTTTGATGTGGCCTTTTTTATTGTTTTTTACTGTTGATTGCTTCTCGTGGTTTTAATTTTGTCTACGAAGTCAAATTGAATAAAAATTCATAATACGGTACCAAGTAAATACAATATTATTGCTATGTGTTTGTGTAGTGTAATTTTTTTCAGGATTATAATTGATCGAGGGGTCTATTTATTGAACAAAACACAACTTTAATTCGTCTTGAATCTAATTCAAATTGACCGCAGTCGAGTTGTGAGTGAGTGGCACTGGCCACTTCCACTGGTAGTGGTAGGCATGAACATGATGAAAATGATGAGTCTAAGTCTGATTGCAATCTGAACCCGGTGCGATGCCAGCACGGGGTCAGATATATGACGACCATAAAGCTGGAATATAGTCAGACTGACATGTCTGATATTACTGAAAACGGTAGAGCTGTTAGGTGTGTGTGTTATGTGTATGTGTGTACAACAATTTACCTTTGCATGTATAAGACATCATAGTAAGGTAGACCAGCAAATTAGAGAAGGAAAGAGAGAGGGAGGGTGGGGGGGTGGGGGGATGAGATCGGGAGAGAGATAGAGAGAGATAGAGAGAGATAGAGAGAGATAGAGAGAGATAGAGAGAGATAGAGAGAGATAGAGAGAGATAGAGAGAGATAGAGAGAGATAGAGAGAGATAGAGAGAGATCGAGAGAGAGAGAGAGAGAGAGAGAGAGAGAGAGAGAGATTGAGAGAGATTGAGAGAGATTGAGAGAGATTGAGAGAGAGAGATTGAGAGAGAGATAGAGATAGAGATAGAGATAGAGATAGAGAGAGAGAGAGAGAGAGAGAGAGAGAGAGAGAGAGAGAGAGAGACAGAGAGAGAGAGAGAGAGAGAGAGAGAGAGAGAGAGAGAGAGAGAGAGAGAGAGAGAGAGAGAGAGAGAGAGAGAGAGAGAGAGAGAGAGAGAGAGAGAGAGAGAGAGAGAGAGAGAGAGAGAACAACTTAATAAAAGCATTGTGAGTTGCAATGAATTATGTTGACCAAGAGAATGTGGAGAAACAGGATTCTATGTAAAAATGACATACTTGCATGGTGGTTGAATGATCATGATTTAAAGAAAAATACAAGTAGTTTTCCAGTTTTGTCTATATCATTTTCCCTTTATTTATTTTTTCTGATATACCTGCACTCTACCCTGCATTTCCATCCTCTTGAACGCTCTTCTCTGTCCCTTCTTTCCTCGTTTTTCTTCTCACTTCTCCTTGATAAAACAACATGTTTAAACAATGATCATTGCAATAATTAACAAAATCATCAGAGTCTAAATCTTGGATGAAATCGTATTAAAAGTGAGGGACACAGGGCAGGTCATGAATTGCACAACATAACACAATGTACACGCTGTAGTGGGCAGTGCGCTTGTGTGTGGCACAGACAATGGAAACAAAATGGCGTCAAATTCCGGGTTTTCGTAACTCTTTCTATGTTGGGACTGTTAGGGTTAGGAGAAGACCTAACCGTGAAGGATTTGTTTGGGTTAGGGTTAGGGTTAGGGTTAGATAGTGAGGAGGGTTGTTGAAACAGTGTGGGGTATTGCAGAATAGCTCGGGGAGGGGGCCAGATGAGGAGGAGAAAAGGCTCTGTGGTGCTGGGGGAGAGGGGGACAAGAAAGGGGGAAGAAGGCAGTTGAGGATTTGAGGAGGTGGAGTGAAGAGATGGAGGTGACAAGGCAGTGGAAGGAGTCAGCTTTGTGGATGAGAGGGGGGCAACTTTGAGAAGGATGAGTGAGGGGGGTGAATGGTGCGAGAAAGGTGAGGAGTGAGATTTTGAGAGGTGAGAGGGAGGCTTGGAGGGAGAAGAGTGTGATGGTTGCTTTGAGAGTGAGGGGTGAGAGGGGTGAGTTGGCACTGAAATTGGGAAAAAAAAGAGTGGTTGATGGAAAGCAAACATTCATAGCAAACTGTTTTTTTTTTTTAAGTTTTAGGTCAGAGATGCGATTAAACACATTTCTTGATGGATGTAATAAAGGTGAATTCAGAGAATGGAGAGAAGAAATGCTGCAACAGTTGGATTTTTAGGCAGGGAATGAAGGAAAGGTCGAATTGAGAACAGTTTGTTTAAATAGTAGAAGAGTAGTGCATAATGATTCAGTCAAGAGTACCACATGTGTGAAAGAGGAAGATGAAGCATTACATGAGATCGTTTTTATTATTATTATTATTATTATTATTATTATTATTATTATTATTATCTATATATTAATACTGAAGGACCAATTTTGTCCTCCTCCTAGCGGTCGCATCACATTTTTCTCGGTACTGTGACCTGGACTGAAAGAAACTTCGTACCTGTAAGAGTGCATCGCACATAGTGGCAATAGTCAACTTTCAACTCTGAAGCTGAATAAACACTTTTCTTTGAGACAGGGGCGAGGAGTGAAGAGGCGGGGGCGGGGAATGAAGACTTCCGCTTCCGGTTTTGGAGCAGCGAGAGGTCTCCTTCGGGGCTCCCTGCTGACGTTCTCAAAGCTAAGTTTCCGGTTGTTATTTGTCCCATTTTAACTGTTTAATTTTCTTACCTGCATGTTACTGTGTGTTGCTAGTTCGGTTTTGTTTCAAAAATCGTGCTATTTTGTGAGTATTTTTGTCGACGTTCTTACCTGGTGCTTGAAGCCGAGGCCTAGGCTTGAGGCCTACCGGTTCCACTCGGTGTTCGATCGTTTTTTTTTTTTGTTTGTTTGTTTGTTTGTTTTTTCTCCCCATTACCTTCAATTTCTATCCTCCCCATTACCTTCAATTTTGATCCTCCCCACTTTCCAAACATCCCCCATTCTCCCAACTAATCTCTTTCTTATCTCAAAAAAAAATAAAATAAAATAAAAAAAATACCCTACAACAACAACACGCTCACCTTCTCCCGATTCTTATTCTTCCTCTTAACTTCCTCCTCGTCTTCTTCCTCGATTTTTTATTTTTTTTTATTTTTTTACACTTCCATGACCTAATCTGTTGAACTCTCTCATACATTAATATTAACAACAACAACAACAAAAAAAATATATATATATATAATAATACCCAACAACAACAATAACACGCTCACCTTCTCCCGATTCTGCTTCTTCTTCTTCTTCCTCTTAACTTCCTCCTCGTCTTCTTCCTCGATTTTTTTTTTTACACTTCCATGACCTAATTTGTTGAACTCTCTCATACATTATTTTTAACAACAAAAACGATCTTATAATGCTTCATCTTCCTCTCTCACACATGTGGTACTCTTTACAGTGTCACAATGCACTACTCTTCTGCTATTTTAACAGACTGCTCTCATTTCGACCTCTCCTTCATTCCTTGCCTAAAAAATCCAACTATTACAGCGCTTCTTCTCTCCATGCTCTGAATTCGCCTTCATTGCATCCATCAAGAATTGTGTTAAATCGCATCTCTGACCTAAAACTTTTAAAAACCACAGTTTGCCATGGATGCTCGCTTTCCATCAACCATTCTTTTTTTCCAACTTCAGTGCCAACTCACCCCCCTCACCCCTCACTCTCACTCTCAAAGCAACCATCCCACTCTTCTCCCTCCAAGCCTCCCTCTCACCTCTCTCAAAAATTCCCCCCTCACCTTTCTCCCACCTTTCATCCCCCTTACTCTTCCTTCTCAAAGTTTCCCCCCTCTCATCCACCAACCTGCCTCCCTCCCCTGCCCTCTCACCTCCATCTCTTCACTCCACCTCCTCAAATCCTCAACTGCCTTCTTCCTTGTCTCTTGTCCCCCCTCTCCCCCAGCACCACAGAGCCTTTTCTCCTCCTCATTCGGCCCCCTCCCCTCGCTATTCTGCAATACCCCACACTCCTTCAGCAACCCTCCTTACCTGCCCCCCTCGTCCCTTGTCCTACCCTCCACCTCCCCCTCCACCTCCTGCACCCAAAGCCTCCTCCCCTTCCTCTTCATTAAAAGTGTGGACCTCAAATATCCGGGGCCTTCGCTCAAACCTTTCAGATCTTTCCATACAGGTTGCCACTGACAAACCAGACATTATCTGCCTAACAGAAACTTTCCTCTCCCAAGACGTGTCTGACTCCCAAGTATCTCTCCCTGGTTACTCCCTCTTACGGTATGACAGACCTGAGCCTCGTCCTGGTGGAGGTGTTGCTCTCTTCATCAAAGACTCTATTCCTCACTCTCCATGCACTGCTCTCACTCCCCCACACCCCCAGGAATACCTCTGGCTTCGGCTTCCCCTCCACTCCCACCTCATGTTTATATGTGTACTGTACCGTCCACCGAACAGTGATGACTCCATCTACACCTCACTATCCGAAAACATGGACCATCTTCTATCTTCTCATCCAAACTCTCTCTTCCTCTTATGTGGTGACTTCAATTGTCATCACGCCAGTTGGCTAGGTGTGGGTACCTCTCTCACCTGCCATGGCACCTCAGCAAAAGCTTTCTGCGACTCATTGGGACTGACTCAATCGGTCAACTTCCCGACCCGGATCTCAACCAATGGTATTCCATCTCTTCTGGATCTGATTTTGACAAATTTCCCTGACAATATCTGCTGCTCTTCCTTCGCTCCAATTGGTTCTTCTGACCACGTCCTTGTCAAAGTGGACATCTCTCTGGCTGTTATCAGAGAACCACCTCACCGCCGTCGAGTCTGGCATTTCACTCAAGCCGACTGGCAGGGTCTCCGAGCAGCCATCAAACTTACAGACTGGTCTCCTATCACTACTTTCTCAAACATCAACTCATCCTGGGAATTCTTTCAAAGAAACTTGCTCTCCCTCATGCACAGATTTATCCCCTCTCGTGTTCAGTTGTCTTACCCTTCCTCCCGCCCTTGGTTTACTGAAGCTTGTGGCGAGGCAGTTGTCCTGAAACAACTTGCCTTTGCCTCATGGAAAGCAAACCCAACTGAGGGCAATCTCAGTTCTTTCCACAAAGCTCGGAACAAGTGTGTATCTACCCTCAGGAGAGCCAGAAAACAACATCTTTCTCATCTCAAGTCTGAACTCTCAAACCTCTCTCCCTCCTCAAAATCCTGGTGGCGTTTAATCAAATCTGTTTCTGGTGTATGTTCCCCCTCCATCCCCTCCCTTACCTCAAATGGCCGCACTGCTGATTCCACAGGTGATAAAGCTGAATGTCTAAACTCGGTGTTTGCAGCTAAATCTTGTGTCCTAAACCCATCACTATCTCTACCCACTTTACCCAGTCGCACCCAACTGTCCCTGGACTCTGTATCCTTTTCTCCTGACAAGGTGGAGAGCTTGCTTTCAAACCTCGAGTCAGATTCTGCAACCTGTTCAGACGGCATCAGCCCACGTGTCCTCAAAGCCTGCTCTTCTGCTCTTGCACACCCTCTCTCTGTTCTATTCACCCTCTCATTTGCCCAAGGTCATCTGCCATCTGCTTGGAAATCTGCTAACATCACTGCCCTGCATAAAAAAGGTGCAAAAACAGATCCCTGTAACTACAGACCAATCAGCCTTCTCCCAATCATCAGCAAGGTGATGGAATCCATCATCGCTTCAGACATGAAATCCTTCCTCTTCTCTAATGGCTTGATTTCCAATCATCAATTTGGTTTCAGACCAGGTCACTCTACCCTGGATATGCTGCTTCTGCTCTCCCATCAATGGATGGAGGTCCTCAATGCCAGACAGGAAATCCGAGCCGTATCCCTGGACATATCACGTGCTTTTGACACAGTCTGGCACCCTGCCCTACTCACCAAACTCTCTTCCCATGGTATTCAAGGCCATCTCCACTCATGGCTCGCAGACTTCCTCTCCTGTCGCAGTCAACGTGTGGCCCTAACTGGAGTTCTTTCATCCCCTCTTCCTGTGCAGGCTGGAGTTCCTCAAGGTAGCGTTCTGGGCCCTGTTCTTTTTCTGGTTTTCATCAATGATCTCTCGGACTCTCTGGAAAATCCTCTATTTCTCTTTGCCGACGACTCCACCCTCTGCCGTACCATCTGTCATCCCTCAGACCGGCAAGCAGCAGCTTCTTCGCTCACTGCAGATCTGGATAAAATCACAAACTGGTCCAACACGTGGAACATGTCTTTCAATCCAGACAAATCTCACACTCTCACTATGTCTCTTCGAAAGGACCATTTACAAAACCCCCCCATCCACTTTCTCAACAATCCTCTGGAAGAAGTCTTTTCTTTCAAGCTTCTCGGTCTCACTATCTGCCATGACCTTTCCTGGGAAAGTCACATTTCCAACCTTGCCTCAAAAGCCAGTCGGCGACTGGGAATCCTCCGTCGTGCTAAGTCCTTCCTCGGCCCTCTTGAGCTCCTGACCACTTACAAAGCTTTTGTCCGTAGCCTGATGGAGTACTGCTCTCCCCTCTGGGCTGGTGCTCCTGCCTCCCACCTTTCTCGGCTTCACGCTGTCGAAACCAGGGCATTTAAGATCATCGGCATCTCCCGCAATGAAGCTGAGTCGTTGGGCCTCTCACTCGATCACCGCAGGTTGGTCGGTGGTCTTTCTGTCTTCTACCGACTCCTCTCCAGCCTTTCCCCCCCTGCTCTCTCTGCGATTTGTCCCCACCACATTTCCACAGGGCGCTCAAGGTCCGCCAACAACCCCCTTCTGGTAAAACTACCAAAATCACGAATCACTGCTCATCTTCACTCCTTCATTCCTCTTTTTTTCCGCCTTTGGAATAAACTTCCTCACTCTATTCTTTCCCATTCTTCCCTCCAGGCTTTCAAAACAGCTGTTCACCACCACCTCTTATCTTCCCCCATCCAAATCCTCGATCTTTTCTACCCCCGATAATCCACCCAAGCCCACTTCCTTCATTTCTCCTGCTTTCCTTCCTGAAAGTCCCCGAAATGTCCATCTTCTCTTCGCCATGTTCCCCGTCCCATCCTCACTTGCTGTGAGTTGTGTGTTTGCTCTCATACGAGCCTCGACCAAGGTATACAAAAAAAAAAGAGACGGGGGCGGGGGATGAAGAGATGGGGGCAGGGATTGAAGAGGCAGGGGGCAAGGTAAGCAAATATTTGGGCGGGGGCAAGCAAATTGAAAGCGGGAGACGGGGGGAAATGGGCCAGGGGATGAGTGGGCGGGGGCTGGGGTGAATTTGGCGGGGTTGAGTGTGAGGGGGTGGACAGGCAGGCGGGGGCAAGTGGGGCGGGGAATCAAGAGACGGGGGCGGGGAGTGAAGAGGCAGGGCCGGGGTAATTACATTTTTGGGCAGGGGTAAGCAAATTGAAGCTGGGGGGTGGGAGGCGGGGGGGGCGAATGGGGCAGGGGATGAGTAGGCGGGGGCAAGCACGCCCTGTCCAGTCCATGTCCCTCGAGTGTGGGTGAGCTGGTGAGGGTGGTTGAATGAACGGAATCCGTCTGTGACGGGGTTTCGGCTAGTTATTTTTATTGTTTGAGAGAGTTTCATCAGATTAGTTCGTGGAAGTGTTGTAGAAAAAATTGTGAGGTGAATGGTGAAATTGGATCGATAAACGCAGGGGGTCTAAACAGATCATGTGGTTATGGGAGATGCACTTGGCTCTGGGAGGTGTATCGTCAAAAGTAAAATGATTTATTTTAAATAAGGATTGCATAACATTTTGAAAAGGGAAGGTTGAAGTAAAATCGTGGAAGTGTGTGGTGAATTTGGACGGTAAACGCAGTGTGAAGCTGCTGGGTCGATGAAAAGTACCAGGAAGAGTAGAGAGAGACACGTGGTTACAGGAGGTGTAGAGATCGAAAGGAGACAAGGAAGATTAATATTTTTTGATGTATTTTTGAAGAACAGGTAAGATTCGGGAATGGAAGGTTGTAGATCGGAACAAATCGTGAAGGTAATGGCGAGAGAGGGTCAGCTCAGTTGAATAAAGATGGTGTGCTGGCAGGAGGAAGAAGAAGAGGAGGATACAGAAGGAGAAGAAGAATCGAGATGTGAATCTGCAAGGAGAAAGGTAGTTTTTTTCTGATTTAAGACAAGAAATAGAGTGTTTAGTTGGAAGGGATGGGGAATGTTGGGAAAGTGGGGGAGATATAAATTGAAGGTAATGGAAAATATAAATAAACCTGATCGTACACTGAGGGAATGATGGGTAGGCCTCAAGCACTCGGAAAGACAAGGTCGACGAAAACTCACAAAATAGCACGATTTTGAAACAAAACCGAACTCAGAACACATAATAACAGGTCGGTGAGAAAATAAACAGTTAAAATGGGACAGATAACGACCAGAAACTTAACTTTGAGATCGTCAGCAGAGAGCCCTGAAGGAGACCTGCCAACGCTCCAAACCCAGAACCGGAAGTCCTTTTCATTTAGTCTGTACAGGTATTCAGTTATTAATTATTTAATGCAGAAAAGTTTCCTTTGTTTAAATAATTGTGTGATTGCTCAATGTATCTTCCATCTGGTCCTTGTTCTGGACATTATCCCTTTCCTTTCCATTACCTTTTTTAAATGTTTTAACAATCCATTCTTACATTGCACCTCTGTCTAGATTCCCCGACATATTGCATCACACATTTTATACAAGTTAGTTGATAAACTATGCTCAAGGTTTTAAATGTGATTTTCTCTAAAGTTTATTTTAACTTACTAGCATCGCCACTCCCACTCACCGATCCTCTGGGCGGGGCTGCTCATCTTGCTCCACGTTTGGTGGGCAATTTAAAGTGCTGATATTTCCGCAAAGTGATACTTTCTTCTGGAAGACTCTGTACACTTGAAAAAAAAAATGGTACTTCAACCATATTTTGCCTTGCTGGACCATGCTGTCATGTTTTTATGTTATAAAATGAAACAATTTTTTTTTCCACAAAGTAATGTTTTCTGGCACACACTGTACCCCTGGAAATAATCTTGGGACATACAGAAATCACATGAGGACTTGCTAGACAACACTGTAGAGCGTGTGTGCTATAAATTGTAAAAAAAAAAAAAAAAATTCAATTTACACTTGGTGATCATTTTTTTTGGTGTGACACACTGTATAAAAAAACAACAAAAAAAACGTTTTTACAGCCATTTTTCCCTGCTGTGCAGGCGTTTGGCTTTTTCTTGAGGCAATGTTTTATGGCCGGATGCCCTTCCTGACGCCAACCCTGGTCGCCTCTTACGACACACAGGGATATGGTACACCTATTCTAACCCGGGCATACACCGGGACCAGTACACTGGCACTCATTTCGCCGACCTCGGAAGGATGATAGGCTGAGGACACACTGTAGACCTAAAAATAATTTTATATATATATATATATATATATATATATATATATATATATATATATATATATATATATATATATATATATATATATATATATATCTTCCACATTGTAAGCAATAACGAACCATGCTTCCCCATGGTTTTGGGTTGCTCACCTGCATTTGATTTTTCATTTATTGATTTTCATAAAAAAAATTTTTTAGATATTTTCATTTACAGATGCTTTCTGACAATTGTGATATTTCCTGGTGTATTGGCTTCAATGTTCGTCGGCACGCAAAATTAGCCTGCTTCCCCATTGTCACAGGTCGTTCAGTTGCATTTTAAAATTTATTTATATTTTCATTTGGGGATGTTTTCTGACAGTTCTGTGTTTTTTCCAAGTGTATCGGCTTCGATGTCCATCGGCACAGAAAATGTCAGCTTTCTATGTCACCCGAAAGGTATAGATCTTTAATATCAAACAGTGAGGCGGTCAGTCAGTGAGTGAGCCAGTGGTTGGAATGAGCATTATATATTACATATGGATCAAGTCCCATCACAGCACTTGCTACACGACCTGTTAGCAGCAAGTATTATCTACCACACAAACATATTATCTCTTCCCTGCTATTCACCAGTTAGGAGGTTTACAGTCAGGAATCTATATATAAAAAGAGCTCGGTCTCGGCGTGTGTGCGTCCGTCTGTCCTTCTGTCCCTCCCTCCGTTCATCCGTATTTCCCTCCATCCAGCCGTGTGACTATATGTCTATTATTTATGTAATATTGGAATGTACCTTTTGACCCTTTAGACTGCTGAGACCCCTTAGACCTTTGAAGATCCTCTACATCCCTAAGGACTCTTAAGACTCTGAAGACCCCAAAGACCCAAAAGACCCAGACCAAAAAGACCCAGAAGAGCACAAAAGACCCCTAAGACCCTTCAGACTCCTTAGACCTTAACACCATTTCGACCCCTTCAGACAGATTAGACAGCTTCGACCCCTTGACCACTTCGACCACTTGGACCTTCTTATATCACAAATGAAATTTCAAATAAATATATCACCAATATTACAAATAAATTTGTAAAAAAAGAAATACTTGTATTATGATTGGTGTAAATCATGACAATACAGCAAATTTGTGATGTCAGTCTCTTTTACGACGTGTGGAGAGGTGAGCGTAGTGAGCCGAACCACGCGAGTAATAAATTGAATGAAAGGAGCACAATGACACGAGATGTGACCTAAAAAGAGACCCAGTGAATTTAACGTGTGTATTGAAATAGGAATTGGGGAGAAAAGGAGTCCAAACAATTGTAATACCAGCTAACGGTCATAAAACAAATGTATATGCGCCCTGGGGATTTGGACAGACAGGATTCCTTAATTAACCTATCCTTAAAGCCTCCAGCATATGACAGAAGACAGCAGTGGAGAGTGGGACGAGACAGTGGAATATTGGCTGCGACACAGGCATGAGTCATGCGGTTTGACAGCTGACACTTGACTTGCTGGCCTTGACTCCACCAAACGAGCCACATACAGCTGCAGGAGAAGGCAGGAGGTAGAGGGGACACCACGGCAGACAACGCGATTCACTCCACAGCATAGCAATGACCCGCTTCTTTGGGACCATCTCTCCAGAACTGCTGCTCCAGCATTTCTGTCCCAACAGAAACCAGTGGAAGCCAGCAAAATTCTCTCCCTTAAAGAACCTGTCACCTGTCACTTCTATGTGGGTGGCCTTTTATTGAGCCGCCCGATGCCCCGCCCAGTGACGTAGAAAAGCCTTGCTCACTTGGCACCGATTCGTGGAGGTGGTGATAATTCCGTCGTGAGGTCCCAGGCCGTGGGTCCAAGCACCACTCACCGGGGGAGGTCATTGCAATGCTCTGCTAAGTGGAGACTAATGTTGACCAATCCCTTGAGGGGGAAAGCTTGGGCCCAACGGCCGAAGGACACCACATGCCAACACACCTCCACACGTTGCGAGACCGTCGACGACAGTTCTTGCTCTCACAGTTCTGACCAGTTTGATTGTAAATCTGGGCTGTTGTACTCTGTAAGGGACCCCTGGAAAGCTGGCCATTGGCTCCCAGCAGTAGCGAGAAAACCTCTTCGAGGAAGATCCCGTGATGTGATGATCGGAGGTTGTATCCGATGCACCCCACACATACAAAAGAGCCCACAGAGATAAGATTTTTACTTTCCACAGAGATAATATCCAGGACATAACATTTCAAACATCCAGGCCATAATTTAACATCCAAGCCATAACATAACATTCGGAGGCGCTTGCCTGCAGTGAGAACATCCAGACCATAACATTTTCACCAATTTGTCATCAAATATTCAACAAACCTTTATAATGAGAATGTGGAGACCACAAATTGATAAAATGAAAGTTTTTTTTTTAACTGTCAGTCAGGTTTAGTTCGAGGACAAAGCAGGCATGGACAAGCTTTTCATTTGGGGATGCTTTCTGTTTTATCTTTTCGGTCAGTTTATAGTTATCTTATTCAGTTCAGATTACACTTTAATCTGGACTATGTAATTTACTTTGTAAGCTTTTCCTCATTTGTGAAATATCATTTGCTGTGCCATGTTAGTGTACAAGTGCTTCTCAGTGTTATTTGCTTTTTATTGCCACTCAAGGTCGATCCAATCGGCGGATCCTACTTGCTCTGGGAAGCTATTTTGGGTTCTGTTTGCAACACTTGCCCCATAAATTCCAGGCACGATTTTCATCCTTGGGGATGATCCAGTATTTATTTTTATCCCATCAGATCCATAAAGCTGGTCTCTGTTCAAAGCTGACACATTAAATATAACTATATTCCTGATTCAAGGAAGCATATTTTTATCGCCTTGCAACAGAAAACTATAGTCATTTGTGCATCCACCTGGTGAGTCTTCTGTTGCTTGGTGACCTATGTTAAATTGGAGTGTCTTACAGCACTCGCATTGCTTCATTGTGTTGCAAAAGCACATTGATAAAATAAACTGTTGTAAAATTATTCCCCAAGTCATGATAGTTCAAAGAGTGTAAGACGATAATCACAATTAACCAGTCAGTGTTGTAACGGTTAGAGGATCCAGTCTGTGTCTGGGAGGTCGGTTGGTACTAAACTCGACCACGGCCAAGTCATACTAAGGACTTGTATGTGCTGATTCCTTGCCTGATGTTGGAGCATGGACAAACAGTTGGCAACCACTTGCATAGGCTTGATGGGCCTATTGGCTTCCTCCTGCATCAGCGTTCTTTGTAAGGGAACTCATATTTCTTCCATGTTTTCTTGCACTATTTACAAACCACATCTACATGTCACACCGCACATACACAAGCTCCTCCATAAATCTTCTTGTGTAAATAGACTGGAAACAGTATGGCCAAATTTGAATGCATAAGCCAATCGGAGCGCCGAGTGAGTTGTTTTGAGTTCTCTGATAGACTGTGGCCCAAATTGTCCAAGACATTCCTCAAACCTTCCTGCTACATGCCAAAAATATGTGGTATCCTTGGGCAGCAGAGAATCACCACATGTTGCTGGGGTTTTAGCAGCTGTCGATAAACAGCCCCTCTGTTATTTCATGACAGATATCTTCTCTTTTTTTTCTTTTTTTATATACGAAGTCAAGGCTCATGGAAGAGCAAGAGCACAGAACGGATCAGGATACAGCAAAACAAAAGGAACAGTGGAGACAGAGGGGAGAAACACACCAAAAGCAGGGTTGAGGAACAAAATGAAGGAAGACTTCGCCATATAAGGGATGTGGGGGAGGAATGGGAGCTGTGAAAGGACACAAGGGGTAGACAAGATGGATACTGAAGAAAACTCACAGGAAGGAAGGAGGTGGGCTTGGGGAATGGTTTAACAAGGGAAGAAACCATCATGGTTTTTGATGAGGGGTGATCTGATATGGTAGTCTTGAAGACCTGGAGGGAAGAATGAGATTGACGAGAATGTGGAAATCAGTCCACAGGTGGGGGAAAAATAGGAATGAATGAGTGCAGGTGAGCAGTGACTGGATTTTGGGAGTTTCACCAGAAATGGATTGCTGATCTGAATCCAAATTGAAGATCTGATATGAGGCTGTTGGAGAAAAGGAAGGATTTTATGTCTACTGTGTAATGAAATCTTTCCAGGAGGGGAGATTCCAGACTCTACAGACAGACTTAACAATGTGCCACCAGGTTTTACAGGAGAGAGACAAGTTTCAAAGTTCAATATTGAGGTTGGACAGATGTTGTTTTCTGGCTTTCCTGAGAGTGGACATGCATTTATTATGGGCTTTGTGGAATGATCTGAGGTTACCTATAATTGGGTTTGCCTTCCAGAAAGAGAAGGTAAGTTGTTTCATATAAACTGCTTCACCACAGTCATTTCAACAATTCAGCAGAACAAGGTATGATTTTACATGGAAAATTGGACAATAACAAAAAAAGAAACGCAGGGACTAAAGTATCACAGAAAGACACATATGGTGGATCAGATCTGAAAAAAACTTAGCTTTGATGAAGTGGAAGGACAAACTGCCAAATTCAGCCCACATGTGCAGCATGCCTCAAAGCCCACGCTAGACGTTTCAGAGATATGTTCATAAACATTAATCTTTATAACAGCTACATGTAACGGATGGGAAAAAACATTTGGTTCGGTAATTTAGAAAACACGTAAATACGGCAAACGGCTCGGAAAGCAGGTGTTATTTCACAACAACTTGCTCAGGGTGATGGAGCACGAATCACTTTGTCAGGATGCCAGAACACGAACCACTCGCTCAGGGTGACTGAGCACGAACCACTGGCTCAGGGTGTTGGAACACGACCCACTCGCTTAGGGTGATGGAGCTTGAACCACTCACTCAGGGTGATGTGGCATGACAAAAGCGTCCGTAGTGAGTGAACGATTCACTCAGAATGACATAGCGCGGTATCGCTATCTACAGTGGGTGCTTGGCAAGTGGCTTAAGCACTCATGCAAGCACTCATGCAAGCACTCAAATTAAATTGTTGATATTAAAGGAACGTTTGGTCTAGCTGTTGCTGCATACCATATAAGATACCTTTAAAGCCTGTCTTCACTGCACACGCAGCAGTGAATGGAAGAAAATTAATTCATTCAAATAATGACTTTATCCACAAAATAGTTGCTCCTTGATGCAGAACAACCCTGGAGACATCGCAAAGTTCAATCGCTCGTGAAACAAGCATTGCAGATAATCTGCCATGTTGCCTGCTTATCTGTGCATGTGTCATGTGATACATTGGTCGGGTCCATGCAAACATTTAACTTTTTTTGAAAACATCCGTTTTTTACTACATTTGCTTTGATTCCCTGTCGAGCACCTCGCGAAACCTCCAAAAATATAGACACAGATCTGGCAGACCCAAAAGATAGGCAGTCTCTCTTGGGGACAGGGTGTGAGGTCTTGCAGTGAATGCATTAAATCTTGCAGCTCAATGAAGCTGGTTAATTTTGGACACTCGTACATTCGTGGAGGAAGGAACATTCGTGGAAAATCGGATCATATAATGCATGAAATTGCTCCAAGCTCCTAATTTGAAAACTATAGTACTTACAAAAGTGATGTAAACAGCGATTCATAACTATGATGAACAGGCATTCGTTAGTACGAGTGAGGAAGGTCAAAAAATTCTTTGTTGTTGAGAAATCGTTGCAGCCTGTTCCAAGTCAAGGCATGGTTGAGCAGGCCAAAAAACATGGCGGCTTCAGACACCAGCAATGTTACCTCGGATATGCGTTGAGACCCCATAGCGAGCGGTTGCCGAGGATGCACCTGATAAAGGATATAATTAAATAAGGCCATTAATAATCTTCAAAAGGGTGTTTTAATTTATCTAAACACCCAATTTTCACTCTTTCACTTCCTTGCTCTTTTCTTAGTATGAATGCAAAGTTTTAGGCTGCTAGGTTTCATGGTTTTAGAGTTATGGAAGAAAGACACTGACAACACACACACACACACACACACACACACACACACACACACACACACACACACACACACACACACACACACACACACACACACACACACACACACACACACACATTTATTCGTGTATAGATTGTCATTTTTATCAAAACTTTGCATTTGATTGCTTTTGTGACCTCCTGGTCTGTTTCCTTGTTGGGTTTTCACAGATGCCACTGAAATCTTTTGTGACCAAGAAACCTTTTCATGGAATGCCACTGAATAACATACTGTAGGCCTTACTCACATATGTGTCATGTTCATCACATTATGTGCAAATTCTGATCTAAAAAAAACCTTCTCAATGTCCACACTGGCATTGCCTAACAAGACCTGCTATGATTGGCTGGAAAATGTGCTGCTCGTGCTGTACTGTGAAAAACAATATGCTGTGTTTTTGAATTATAGGATGCAGAATCATGGAGTTGTGCTGTATTTTCTTTAACTTTAGAATGTCCAAATATTTATTGGTTTTACAAGTGTATATTATGTTGATGAAAGTTTAAGTACTGTCTTTGTCCACGACACCTTTAAGAAAGATCTCTGCTATCTTTTAAGAAGGAACTTTAAAGCATATGGGTATATAATGGGATATGAGTATCCTTCTCATCTCAACCACCATGCGCCGGTCTTTCGAGTCAAAATAGCCTGAGTCTCGGTGTGTGGTACTTCAAGGTGAGCTTGTGTTTTTTGTCTGTCTTTCATCTATTCTCCACACAACCATTTGAGAGCTTCGAGAGTGGATATTGCCTTGACTAGCTCAAGAGGCTTCGGCATGAAGCACTGTTAACATGAGGGGAGGGGAGGTGTGGGGGGAGGGATGCTGAACCCTCTAAGATAGATCGGTTGTGCTGGAGGGATATGTCAGGGAACATTTTCCCATTTGTCAGTAGTTCAGGAGCTGCTGTGGTCCTATCCATCCTTTGGTCCAATGTAGTCTGTTTGCTCAACCTGATTTTGCAGCCATTTAGTTCTGGGTACGATCAACTCCTGGATGAGTTGAAGTCTTCCTGACTCAGAAATAGAAGAGAACTAAGAAATGTTGTTTCATGGAGAGATGCTGAGGCTTAAGTAACCCTCATTCCCCATTTTTGCAATCTGTGTCTGTGTTTGTGTGTACGCATAATTAGGGTGTGTAAGCATACGATGTAAGACTTTCTTAAATTCATTGTTCACATTAATTTCCTCAGTCATTGTAAATTTAAATTTTCCTTTTGTATAATTGTTCCCAATAATAATAAATATAATTTCATTCCCACCCAAATTGTTTAGTCAATCACCTCAATGGGATTTAAAAGTTTTACAAATCAGACTGGATTACGAAATGAGATATTGCTACCTCGTTACTCTTGCAACTTGGTTGAAGTGAGCCTGCTCATTAAGATTTGCTCCACGACATTGTATCATGTTCGCACACTGACATCCTGGACAGACAGATACACAAGCATTGAGCTTCCATTGTCACATTGATATTTGTGTTTGCTTCAAAATGATGCAATAACAGCAACAAATAGTCTATAACCATCTTTATCTTCTGGAGAGGTAAAAAACTTAGAATTTTTTGGGTCACAGCAATTGATAATGGCTCCTGGAGAAGCAGCTTTTGCTGAGCTGTATATTTTGCCGATCAACTCTGGATATCAGAGACTCCATCTTTATGACATTGCTTTTGTTTCCGCAATCAGTTGGGGAATTTAGAACAAATTTCCACCTCCCATGAATGCGAACCTACAGAGTTTGTCCTTGCTCTATCCTTTAAATGCTGAGCATCAAGCAAGGAGGCAGGCAGCATGTACATACATGTCCCATTTTTAAACTCTTTGGTATGACTTGACCAGTGTTTCTATCCAACCGCCAATCTTCCAGACTCAGAGCAGATGCTATAATCATTATGCCGCAGAGTATGTCAATCTAATTGCCTTGGCACTTCTTTCATATGCAGAAATTGGCTGTGGGTAGCATCATTTGCTGGGTTGGGGAGGGGGAGGGGTTACAGTGTTCATGACAATGCCACTCAGGAAGAATAGCTGCAGGTAGTGTGCAAGTACAACAACCAATATGCAACCAGCAGTTCCCAAAGAACTGATTCATCATCATCATCATCATCATCATCATCATCCTAACAATGAAAAAGGCCATGCAAGCTTCTTGGACAAATCCCTCAATCACATCAAAATTTCTAATGTTTTGAATAGCTCGGTTATCCAAAATGGTTTGATTATTCTTGGAGCTGAATTCTACACCCAGAGTGGTGATGTAGCATTTCAATGGAAACGAAAATATCTCCACCGTGAGAAACTTCTCAGCACCTTTCACAATTCATATATCAGAATTACGTATCCAAATGCTTAGCAGGGTGACAGAAAAATAGAATCATTTGTCATAATCATACTACCATGTAAAGGTGGAATTGAGTGTCGTCATCGTTGACATTTGTTTTTGACAGTTTCACAAGGAAAGTCATTTTGCACACTCATGAGGGTTTTCTGATGTCAGCATTACAAATGCATCCCGTTTCAGGTCTCATTACAGCATCCTCAGACATCAAGAATGTCAATCCTTTCTGGAAATCTGACTGCTGAGAAACAGTACTCACGGCAAAGCTGTTTGACAAGATAATGTGGTTCAGAACAAATTTCCTTTAAATTTATTTTTTTAAATATTGATGGAGCATCTCCTCTCTCAGGTGTGTTTCTTCTGCCTTGTACCACTGATATGCCGTATACTGCAATTGTTTTGGACGTCTTCTTACCTCAAATAACTTTCTGTTTCTCCTTTCATGGGCATGGAAATGTACCATTGTAAATCTTTTGACATCGGGTAACAATTTCCTTCGATGATAAATGGAACGAGAGGCTAAAAGGCATCTTTTCTCTTCCTATTTCTAAGTGCTCATTTGTTATGGGATTTTGGAATTAGTGGTTTTGTTCGGAATGAAAGATGTTCAGATTTAAATGAACATGTTGCCAATTATTTCATTAATTGGTTGAACTTGTTATTTATTTATTTATTTATTTATTTATTATCAGCATCAGAGTGGGCAAATCAAATTTGTGAGTAGACCTACTGAGCTGTTACCTGCCAACTTTATATAATGTACACATGAAATCTCACAAGTTGTCAAAAAGACGAAAATGAACGAGATTGTGATGGTCAGTCTTTCAGGTAGGAATCACAATGCATATTTGAGAGAAATTGGTTTGATCATGTGATGAGGAGAGAGGAAGAGTATGTGGTGAGGTGAGTGATGGAAATGGGATTGCCAGGAAGAAGAACAGGAAGGCCAAAAATTAGATGTAAGGATGTAGTGGAAAGAGATTTAGTTGTGAGATTGGAATAAGAATGGCCGATTGACAGGAGGAGATACAGAAGGGTGATCATCCAGCATTGTGGCGACCCCAAGTAAAAATGGGAGAAGTCGAAAAAAACTAGAAGAAGAAATAGAGATGGGGTGAGTAGTAACTGTTGAAATGGTGCTGCGCAGGCAAGACTAGGCATCGGTAAAGGTGTGCCAATCATGCACAGCATGCTCCTTGTTACATATATGAACAAGTGCTGGGGAGGAACGTGACAACCAGGCCCGTCCCCTTCTACCCTCAGGTCCACCAGTTGGGTAGGGGAGGTGGAAAATGTGGATCAGATGAGTTAATATTCCACTTATTTTTTGTACAACGTATTTAAATGATGATCGTACTGTATATAGATGTATCATGGCTTTCTACATGACAACAATCAGGTTTTTATGCATGATCAAAATTCCCACAATACTCATCATATCTCCAAAATGTCATTTAAAGATTTCAATCTTTAGTCTTCTCTTAGACCCATAAAAACCTCACATTATCAGCTTAATTTCATAGGTTTGTTACTTAATTACTAAAATATTATTGTTACTCTTGCAGGTCAGTCATCACCCATGGCTTCTTTGCAATTTTCAATCAATTCTGAGTAAACAGACTGATGAGCTATGTTTTCGACATGTTCGGACCTTTTCTTGTGATTATCCACACTTCTGTCGGCTAATTACAATCAGAGCACTTCTTAATGTTGTTAAGAAATACACACACACACACACACACACACACACACACAAAAAAAATGCAAACAAGAATACATGTCATGACAAAACACCTAGCGATAACTGAAATGTAAGTACTGCAACAAATCCGGATCTGGTTGAATACGCAGAGGTAGTGCACTCACTTTTGAGCTTTCTCATACAGATTTGATTCTTGACCCGACTATAAACTGTCACCTTGGTGATTCACAGTCAAGGAGTTAGATCCTTATGAGGGATGTTCAACTTGGTGTCTCATCTGCTGGCATTTTCTAATGAATGTTAAATATCTCATTTGGCATATTTCGAAAGAGTAGACCATTGTGTGCCGACACCCTGACCAAATTGTTTCTGCTCTGCCAGACAGTACTGGCCCCCACACTTTTCAGCACTTGTATGGACTGGATTCTGGGGACAATGTCGGAGAGATCAAGCTGTGGTGCATCGTTTGGGAATATCAAGTTCTCTGACATTGATTTCGCAGATGATGCAGTCATTTTAGCGGAGACTGGATATCCTTTTGGGGACACCCGAGGTGCTGTACTGTCTTGTCTGTACCTGTTTGTGGCGAGGATGTTGAGGTCTTGGAGAGATTCACTTACCTTGGCAGTGATATTCATGTCTCTGCTGGCTGTGAGCCAGAGGTCAATAGACGTCTGGATCGGGCCTCGGGAGTCATGGATTCACTGGATCATGGGGTGTGTTGCTGCCGGTACCATATGGGAGAATGAAAGTCCAAGTATTTAGGTCCTTGGTGCTTCCAGTCTTGCTCTGCTGATGTGAGACTTGGACTCTGATCAGGGATCTGAGATGAAACATAATTCCTTTGGTCCCAGCTCTTTTCGAAGAATTATTGGCTATCACTAGTTGGACTTTGTGTCCAACGAGCGGTTGCAGAGATTGACTCAAATGAGATTTGTTACCTGCACAGTCCGTGAGCATCAGCTGCGGCTGCATGGACACATGGCTCATTTTCCCGACACTGATCCTGCTCACCAGATTCTCTCAGCGAGGCAGTCTCATGAGTGGAGGAGGCCAATGGGCTGATCACGTGCCTCGTGGTTTCAGCAGTTTGATCGGAATCTCAAGGATTTGGGGATGGGCCAGGCATCTGCCTGGGGGATGGCCAGACAGAGGCCCCTGGAGTACCAGTGGAAAATGGACGCAGCGACACGCTGCTCCTGCGCATGCTCCCATACCTGACCTAACCTGACCTACAGTGCTCCACGATGGAGCACAGATAACTCTTTAGGGTTGGTTCACAGCCACAGAAACATTCAAGACTTGTGGCTGTCCTATCAACCATTCAAGCATACAAGAGAAAAAGACTACCAAGCCAGAACTATGCTCCACAACACTAACCATGGATCTCTTGGAAACTACAAGGCATATGCCAAAGAATGCTGCCTTGGAGTGCTGTTGACACGAATTGTACCTGAAAATGTAAATGGATTCTCCACACTGGATTTCTATCACAATATCATGGTGATAAGTTCGCAGCAAAACAGCTGTCTTCTGGTTGAACCTTTTTTAGATTCGGTGTAGCATAAGATAAATGATTCCTGTCAGAGGAGTGGATTCAGATGTACGTTTGTCTCAATTATTGATGGAAGTTTGCAGAAACTTGCAATTTTGGTAAAAAAAAAAAATTTTTGTGAAGATAGACAATAATCCATTTGAAACTCACTCATAAGTGCTCTGTTCTCTTCATGATATATGAAGCAGGGAGAACATCCACAGGTGAACCAATGCAACGATATCACAGAGTGAAGGAAGTGTTTTCCAGAAAAACAACTTTCAAAAGCAAAACTGCAGAAATATGAAAGAAAAATTAACTGCGATGCATTCATCAATGATCCACCAGCTTTGGTGAATGGAAAATGTTGCATTCAATGGAAGAGAGTGAAATTTCATCAAGATACAGATGTCATCAAACTCTAATAGCTGCAGACATTCCCCTGAGGTTCATCCATCTTTCAAGGATTTTGATTTTCTGTCCTGATGCCCTCCAATATTTCCTGTGAAGAATCGCCTCTCAGCTGGGAAGCCAAGGCGAGACATCGAACCTCAGCAAATCCGCATGATGGGGAAATGGATTACTGCGTGCAAGTGCGCTACATTCCCATTCCAGCACATTTTCAATACCAGAATGCTCCACGTGAACTGTGATTGGCACCGCAGGGAGTTCGTCCTTGGCCTTCTTGGCGTGATTCTACCATCAGATTCAAAATGTAATTAGAAATATGTCAAACAGCTGTGACTACCATCAAGATATTCTTGCAGCACCTACTCTCAGGGAAGATGCAATAATGTGGGCAAATGCTCCATTTCTACTTCATTCTGCAAATGTGCTGATGCTGACATGTCTTGTACAAGAAAGCAACTATAAATTCATAGTTGGGGCTATTCCAGAGTGCAGTACTGTTCTCAGATGATGCAGTAATACAATCTCACTAGTGCACGGGACTTTGCCATGACTCTGCCGATTAAGTGCACCATGCAATTACCAGAAAGCCTATATTTCCTTTGGCTGCAATCTTGTGTGCACTGTTTTGCATCATTGCAATTTAAGATGTCTGTTGCATCCAGCAAATAGGTACTAGAGAGACAAGCACATGCACACTTTGATTAAGACTTTGGGAAGCATCACCTTAGCAAGTAAGCAGGTTCTCAAATCTCAATCCATCCATCAGGACCATACTCTGTGCAGAGCGTGGGTGCCGCTTAAGCAGTCTCCTTGGCTATTGGGCACAATCCTGGATGGGTCGTCACTCCGACACAGTACACCAGCATGCTGGCACTCATTTTGCCGACTTCGGAAGGATGACAGGTCAAGTTAACCCCACCTGGTATTAATTCAACAGCTGAGCAGGGTTGAACTCAGGACCCTCAGATCCCAAGCCCACCACCCTAACCATTAAGCCAACACCAGGCATAGGTTCTCAAGCTTCAATAATTAAATTAAATAATGGACATCAGACATGTAACTCTCTGCCAAATTATAAATGTCAAGAATAGTTCACCTTCTGAAGACATATTTACATGTTCGACAGTAATGTGAAACTAGCAACACTTTAAATTAAACTTCATTAAGTTGACGTTATACTTTCTTTCGAATGGCTCTTTTTTAACCTTTTTGTATTTTTTATGGGAAATCATGATTTATTCAAATATTAATTGTTCTGTGTTTTATAAAATACTTGCAGGGTACTTACGTGGCATTCCCGGTGCTCTTCTAATCCTGTTGGCATATTGAAGAAATCAAATTTTGTTTTTTTTCTTCCATTTTTTGTGGGTGTCTTAAAACACTTCCCGACACCCACTAATGAATGGGGTCAGGCCTCATTTAATATTACCTTTCACATACCTACAAAGGCCGAGGCACTATAGAGAGATTAAAAAAAACTCATGAAGAATCCAACTTTAAAAAAAAATCTAGAAGACTGAAACTTTAAAAAAAAAATTTTTTTCAAAAATAATATATTTCCCAAAAGCACTCACTCCCCGGCACTCACTGATGAATCTCTGAAAGTTGGTTTGTCCCTGATCTCTTCCTGCACTGCCAATACAATTGGACCTCTTATCAGACTGTTAGACTGGATTTTATGGATTACAGCATTTATGGACTGTTCCACTGGATAGATTATACGATGATGGCTATGTCTTCTAATGATACATGCCTATCCTCGTGTATCAGTCCGTCACTCCCGGCCACATTAACCTCTGTAGCATCAGACACTGCTCACTCAGGCTGTTGTTTATCACACACATTATTGACTTACCCTCTTGTATTAAACTTTCTTAAATTATTGTGAAATCCATATTCCCGCTCATAAACGCCAAAACTGTGGAACGTTTACTATAATTTACATTTATTCAGAATATGTTTTGCTTATTTAGCAAGAACTAGAAAAAGAACAAGATTTTGTGCATTCTTCAGCTGATTACTACTAATTTTTTTTTGATTTTTTTGATTTTGATTTTGAAAGATTTTGTAGTTTGTTCATAGTGTGGCAATAACTCTCCTACTCTTCACAAAAGACACTGTACTGTGGGATCTCAAATATCGACCAACAACCGACCAGTGACTAACAACCGTCGACCAACAAATTAAACTGATCTGCACTATGATGTCAGCGATTATACACTGGACCTGGAAGGAAAAGTATTAGACTAATTCTGACAAAAGTATTAAACTAATTATGATTAGATTAATTCTGACAAAAGTATTAAACTAATTATGATTAGATTAATTCTGACAAAAGTATTACACAAATTCTGATTGGACTAATTCTGACAATAGTATTAGACGAATTCCACTAAAAGTAAAGTTTGCCGACCATAATTTTCAGTCAATAAGTTGCAGATTTGACACCTTGAAAATTACTGATTAAATTGAGTATCAGACTATTACTAATGCTCTGACACAAAGGAATTAAAGTGTTTGAACCCTACCAGCAGTCAGAAACATAATCACTTATAAATAACCTGTTTATAGGCACATACAGGGTGTTTCAAAAAGAGTGATGCAACTTTAAATGTTTATTTACAAAGAAACAGAAACCTCAGGAACGTGAACCAAACATTTCTTGAAAGCTTATGACATTGTATTGCCATTGAATTAAGTCACTGCTGGAGTTAGTGCGAGTCCAAGGTCTGAAATTGGCATTTACGCAAAATCCTTGTAATTGCCATTCTCGGTGTGTGCCCCTCCACGGTTCAGACAAGCATTGATCCTGACTCCAAAGTTCTGCCCAACTTTCTTGTAGGTCTCATGTGGCATTGCCTGGAGGTAGTCTGACACCTCCTGCTTAAGATCATCCAGTGTGGTAGGGCGGTTGGTGTTGACAGAACCCTTGGCAGTCCCCCAGAAACCGTAGTCCAGAGGGTTCAAGTCTGGGCTATGGGATGCCCAGTCATGAGTGGTACACGGGGCAACAAGGCGGTTTATGAAGAGCTGCCACAGGAAAGTGATGATGTCACCGGCTGAATGCGGAGATGCACCATACTGCATAAACCAGGTCATGCTGAGCTGGTTTGGGGTGACCTTTTGGGCAAGATCATGATGGAACTTCTGGAGTATGGCCCCGTAGCACTCACCATTGATAGTCACCATCCTGCTGTTGTCATTCTCAAACCAGTAAGGCCCTAGCATTCCCCATGTGGCATTGAAGGTGCAGAAGCATGTGACCTTAAGCCCTTTCAGGTACCTCTCAGTGATCTCCTCAGGTGGTCCTGTGATCTCCCAGAAAATGTTGTTGTGGATGATGATGGCACCGTTCAAGTGGAAATGGGCTCCATCATTGAACCCGATCAGGTTGATCCAGTTTGGATACTGCTCCATCCTATCACTGAGCCAATTGCACATATCAAGTCTCCTTCTCATGTCTTCTTGACTCAGTTTATGCCTAATAAAGATTATTTATGGGAAAAGCGTCAGTTCCTTCATGAGGATACGCCAGATTGGTGTTGGTTTGATTCCAAGCTCCCGGAAGCGCCGACGGTGGGACTTCTTCGGACTATGCACTGCTGAATCCCACACGGCGTCGATGTTGGCTTGGCTCTAGGTTCCTGATGCTGGCCTGCCACTGTTGCCCTTGCTCTTGTTGTGCACTGTACCATTGTGCTCAAAATGTTTCAAAATACGTTGATTGGCACAATTTGTGGGTCCATCACATGTCCTGAGGTCGTATTCCTGGAAGAACCTCCGTGGCGGATGTCCACATATCATTTAGTCATACCACAGAGCCACAACTTTTGTCTTCTGTTTCACTGTCAATGGCATAGTTGAACGATGGAGCTAGAAATCCCAGAGGATAAATACCATGTTAACACCACCAAACGCTGAAAAGGAAAACGGTGGAGGTTAAAAAACAAAGAAATAGCAGGAAGTCAAAGTTGAATCAATCTTTTTGAAACACCCTGTACTTGATGGAATCCTCTTAGTGGGTGTTTACAGAAAGGCTTGCTGTACATTAGTCACTGGCCATGGCAACAAGCAAGTACCAGAAATGTGAATATTGTAGCCGGTTTTGTGCTGAAGAAATAATGAATGAGAAATTAGATTGGGGTTTTTGTGAATAAAAAACACCTTCAGCAACATTCTCATAGATATCTAACTACTATGACTGCAAATTGCTCTAAAATATAAATTGTAAGAACATTTTCCAGTTATTGTAACATATATATCGTTACATCTGTGGGGAGGGTGCAGATATTACCTTGCAACAGGTAGAAATGTGAAGCTTAGTATGGTCCGTATTCAGGTAGTTCGCCAATCTTGATGCATTAAGGAGGGACATGTTAGCTTAAGAATTGCCCTGTTTAAATGTGTATCATACGGAGGGTGATGGATGGTAATAATTAGGGTTTGAAGTGAGGCAAATGTATGTGCAGTCTCCTGTGACATCACTGGGTGGGGGCTGGGTGTGGCTTTAGAGAAAGAAGGGAGGAGTTTTGTCATCTCTGAACGGGAGGAGCCTGGATCACCTCAGGAGTGGAGGTGTTGTCCCGAGAGCAAGGGGAGGAGTTTTTGGGGTTCTGCGGGCTCGAGAGAGAGAGAGCTTGTTTGGCGCGGGGAGCGCCAAAGTTTTCCCCGCCTGAGGAGAAGTGTTTCAGTTAGTCTCCCTGCTTCGTCATTGTCCCTGGTTTCTGCTCGTGTTCCTGCCTTCTCCCGGTTCCTGCTTGTCATTCCTGCTTACTTGTTCATAATCCTGCCTGTGCAGCTTTGTTGTTCCTACTCACCTGTTTGTCGTCTTGCCTCTCTGGTTCGTCGTGCCTGCTTCGCCATCCTCCATCGACAACCACCAAGCTAAGTTGCTCATTTCCCACTCCCGTCTGTGTTTGAGTCTGGTGTGAGGCACCTTAGATATTATCCTTTTCTCGATAGTTATTTATTTATTGATGATGTGTTTCTTGCATCCTTCCCCTCCTCATCCCACTGTCGTACCTTCTGCTGGGTTCAATCTTCCCTATTTTTTTGTTCAGGAACAAATCCCATTAAAAGAGCGAAAAGCCTCATGTGTATGTATGTATATATGTATATATGCATCTAATATATAAAGTTATTTCGAACCACTCACTCACTCACTCACTCACTCACTGATTGATATTGATGTTCGGTACCTTCTGGGTGATGCAAAAAGCTGAAATTTCACGTGCCGACAGACATCAAAGCTGATATACTGGGGAAAATCACAGAACCGTCGAAAAGCATCCATAAATGAAAATATAAACCCATGAAAATAAATAAATAAAAAAAAAATAAAAAAAATAAATGCAGGTGAGCAACCCAAGACAATGTGGAAGAATGGTAATTTCACATGCCGACAGTCATCAAAGCCGATACACCAGGAAAAATCACAGCACCATAGAAAATCATCCGTAAATGAAAATATAAACAAATGAAAAAAAAATGCAGGTGAACAACCCGAGACAATAGGGAAGCACGGTTCATTATTGCTTACAATGTGTAACCAAGCATACCCCATTGGTATATGTATATGTATATATATATATATATATATATATATATATATATGTATATATATATATATATATGTATATATATATATATATATATATATATGTATATATATATATATATATATATATATATATATATATATATATATATATATATATATATATATATATATATATATATATATATATATATATATATATATATATATATATATATATATATATATATATATATATATTGTTGTATATATTGTTGTGTATATATATATATATATATATATATATATATATATATATATATATATATATATATATATATATATATATATATGCTTGGTGTTGGCGCAGTGGCTAGGGCAGCGGCTTGGGATCCAAAAGGTCCTGAGTTCAAGTCCCGTTGGGCCACTGAATTAATACACCAGGGGGTTGACTCAGCCTGTCATCCTTCCGAGGTCGGCGAAATGAGTACCAGTATACTGGGCCGGTGTATACCCCGGTTAAAATAGGTGTACCATATCCCTGTGTCGTAAGAGGCGACCAGGGTTGCGTCAGGAAGGGCATCCGGCGTAAAATGTGCCAAATCACTATGCGGATCACACGGATGATCCGCTGTGGTGACCCCTAACGGGAGCAGCCGAAAGAAGAAGAAGAAGAAGATATTATATATATATATATATATATATATATATATATATATATATATATATATATATATATATATATATATACATATACATATATATATATATATATATATATATATATATATATATATATATATATATATATATATTGGTTCGCGGGTGACAGCAGTTGGTTCGCTGGCAGTCGTTGTATCTTTGCCAGCAGTCGTTGTGTCTGTGTGTCTGTCTGTGTGTCTGTCTGTCTGTTTGTGACTCTCTCCAGAGCATAGCTCCGTGAAGTTTGATGCAATCTTGATGAAACTTGGACACAAGCTAGATATCATGGTCTAGTTGTGTCTTTTTGTATGAGGGGCGTCCCATGCCCCTTGTGAGCGGAGCCATGCCCACTTGAACTTTTTATTTATTTTGTATTTATTTATTTTTTATCAATTTTTTTTTCTCGCAATTTCATTTCCTAGAAGCTGTGCGTAATGTCCATAAGTACAACATATAAAAAATCCGATTTTATTTGGTCAATTTTGACGGAAGAGATAGGTTTTTATGGTAGGGCTTCCTCAAAAGCTTCCACGAACTCAATTGTACCTTTCCTGGCATTGTTCAATAATGCCCGCGAACCATCGTCGCCTCCCGGCTAGTGTATATATATATATATATATATATATATATATATATATATATATATATATATATATATATATATATATATATATATATATATATATATATATATATATATATGTTGCCTACACATACATCCCATCATATATAGTACAGTACGGCTGGTTTTCTGACTCGTTGATTCCGTCATGCACTTCTACTTTGTTTTTTTTTTTCGAGCTGATCACTTCAATTTGAGCTACAAAACAACAACTTGCTAAATTTGGTGCCTGAAGTCTGAGGAGGCAATATTGCTTGCTGTGGCTCAGCTTTTCTTGTGACTTGGTCACAGCTTGTCCTTTGGACGGACCATCATGACAGTGCACACCTCAAATTCACTCAGGAAACACCTTCCGTGAACTCTCCATATGATTTTCCCAATATTGTGTTGTGAAGCAAGAAAAAAGTGGCGTCGCCTGCTCATTAGGGTGCCTGCCCATGCACTTGCACAATTAGTAGGACAGCATGGGAAGGGTGTGGAATGTATCTGTGAACATTCCCTGGAGGGTTTTTGTTCCTGGCTTGTTGGAGTAAAAGCTCATTAGAAATATCACTGTAGTCGATTGAACAGAGCACTAAAAGGTCTCCATGGCTGCTATATTTTTAACTTGTCAAAGACTGAGTCAACAAGCTCTTAAAACCATAACGATGTCCAGTCAGTCAGTCAGTCAGTCAGTCAGTGGGTCCATTAACATTTTTTTTGTTTTTTTCCCTACTCCTCCGAGGCGACTCAATAGATCGTTTTGAAACTTGACATGATTCATGATGCCAATATGCAAAAGCTAATGATAGCCATTTTTCAATTTCCATCTATGTAGTGAGATAATAAACTTAAAACGTAACTACGTGAATATCACGTTTCATGATA
Organism: Eptatretus burgeri; assembly: GCF_056783735.1. Taxonomy (NCBI): domain Eukaryota; kingdom Metazoa; phylum Chordata; class Myxini; order Myxiniformes; family Myxinidae; genus Eptatretus; species Eptatretus burgeri. The sequence continues at coordinate 32,643,404 of NC_140961.1, forward strand.
ATGAGTTAATAAACTGCAAATAAACTTTATCACCGAATGCACTCCGACTGCGACCGCTCTCCATCCATCGGAGACGAGCGTCTGTCCCACTTGGGACTATTCATGCTTTTTATCTTTGCTACATTGTACAAATCAAAGCGCTCATTGTTATTTGCTTTACAAATGCAACTTGCAACCATTATGGCTTTCAACAGCACTCAGGGATTTCTATTTTTGGACTAATTTTCCTTATGACGTCATTTGGCTGGGATGATGACAGCACCCTCCCTGTAGAGACACAAGAGTTTCAATGCAACATTGTGAAACCTTTGCAGGATGATGATATGATGATGTGATGATGATATGATGTGATGATGTGATGAGGATATGATGTGATGATATGATGTGATGATGAGATGATTGATGATGATATTTTGTGATTTTAAAATTATCCGACAAGAGATTCAGACAAATGATCGACAAGAAGATGACACCATAATCCTTTAGGTTCTTGTTAGTGCAATGACGTATGCCTGGTGTTGGTTTAACGGTTAAGGTGGTTGGCTTAAGATATTAGGGTCTTGAGTTTGAGCCCCTGCCCCACCGTTAAATAACACCAGGTGAGTTGACAGCCTGTTATCCTTCCGAGGTCTGCAAAATGAGTACCAGCTTATTGGAAACAGGTGACTGCATTAGTGGCACAGTTGCACTCTCAGCAATGATGCAGCCAGCAGTCACAGGCTGCATCCGAAATAATATTAAGTACAATGATATAATTCAGTCATTTGATGACGTGTATTTTAAACGTATACACATAAGACAGTTTTCCTATGGTGAGAGTGGTCTGGTTTTCCCTGTAAGTTGCGCTGTGTGCACTTGCCAAGTCGTGAATTGCTGAGCTCGAGGAGGAAACTTCAATCTTAAAGAATTCTTTACAGTCACTAAAAGCTCATGGATTAGCTTCTACAAATAATCACGTGATGGGCATGGACTTTAGGAGATATAAGTACACCTTTAAACGAATTATAAGGAAATTAGAATATGGGATTTGACCCGAGGTGATCCAAGCATCATGAGCAATGTACCTGGATTGCAACATCGAAAAGGTCTGTGAGGTCATATCAGAGTAATCACATAATAATTGTTCTCTAACCTCAGAGCGATCCACATATTATGTATGCAAAATGGTATATTTTTGACCACGCTGCAACCCACACCCAATCCTCTTCTCCTTTCATTTAAAATAGCTCTTCTACATTTCTGTTTCCCTCCCTCCTTTTATAGCTATTTCCTCTGGTTTGTCTGTTTATTTGCTCCCATTTAAGCACTCAGTTTATGATGGTGGGATTCCAGGTTCAAATTGCAAATGCTGTGTTGTTTTATTCATTGTCTGCTAATGTCCTTGTATTTCATGTTCAAGTGCATACTGTATATCCTTAATGTCCTGAACTCGCATGTACATCACAAGCTCTTCCATGATGGGCTTTTTCTCAATACAATTAAATAAATAAAAAAATAAAGCTTCAGCTCCCTCCATTTTCTCAGTTTACCCTTTGTTTACATCATAGAGAGAAGTTCCTTTTGTGGACCCATAATATGGAAGATTGCACAATGGCCTCAGTGGTTGGAGTGTCCTCTGATTCTGGAAGGTTTGCAGTTCGAACTCTGGTTGAGTCATACTAAAGACTTCAAAAATGGTATGTGCTGCTTCCTTTATTTATATATATATATATATATATATATATATATATATATTATATATATATATTATATATAATATATATATATATTATTTATATATATATATATATATATATATTATTTATATATATATATATATATATATATATATATATATATATTTTAATAGGAGAGAGCACGGCCAAACAATCATAAGTAGGTAATAATAGTACAGGCTTTGATGGGCCGAATGGTGTCTTCCCACGTCGAGGTTCCTTGGAAAGGAACTCATGTTATTATCACACTGTAGATATGTCGAGGCATTCATTATTCCACCTCTTCCCTGTCGGTCAGTATAAATGTACAATCCAATGTAAAACCCGATGAGTAGTTGATTTTGTGCACTTAGTAGTACAACTACTGCATATGGCGTTCCTGTAAACAATGCAAACAATGTGCTGTATTTTTAAACAGAGCAGACACATAGTGGTCATTTAATTTTTACACTTTCTAAAACTGCAGATGGACTAAACCGTTAATGTCCAAAATGATGATGAACCCATTAATTTATGCACCACGAAGGCCATTATAAAGGGTGCATTACATTCACTACTTTGCACTTTCCCACACACTCCACACTCTTCTGCAGAAATTGTTTCAAAGTGATGCAGGAGGAGAGTTGGAGAGCACGGGAAAGGTGTCCGGTTTGCTTTCTCTCATTGGATGTAGCTTTGTGGATAGAATCATCAGCGTTCTCACCATGATGAGATGGGAGTCGGTGCATCGCATCACCGAACGAGGTCCCATCTGCCTGTCCATGAATCTTGCTTGTCTCTGCAACAATGGTGTCCTGGATGCTGATGGATAGAGTGTGACAAGCATGAATACACCAGAATAGTTTGTTCCTCCAGAATTCTGTTTTTGTTGAAAGCGAATTTTCCACGAAATGTTTGTGACGTTCATAATATCCAGAGTGATGCTCCTCTGAATTGAAAACATTGTCTGTTCTTATTATCCCAGTGAATTGTCTTGGAGTAATATGAATGACTTAATGGAGCTGGTGGCCATCTGCTTCAAGGGCATGCGGAATAAAATTCCGATTGATGTTTTTTTTTTGCATCATTAGAGTCATTGCGTGGTGTTTTTGAAATACACCTCTGAAAATTTACAAAAAAATGGTTGCAGTTTGGAATATCCAAAGGAAAGCATAGGACTATGTGTCCGAAAGCTCACCTGCATCAGGAGCAACAGTCACTCAACCCCCCTTAATGAGCGCAGATTTTGATGTCACATTGGAAGACGAGGCTTGAAGGCTACAAGATGTATAGGTGATAGAAAAGGGAAAATACGAAGGGGTGTGGCAATCTGCATAAAAATACAGAATTATATATGGAGGGAAAGGATGACATTAAGGAGGGAATTAATGTATCGGATTCTGTGTGAACTGAGATTGGAGTTTGGAAGAATAGTAAGATGCTTGGAGGATGTGTACATAGGGCTCCATGTATGGAGGAAGGGCAGGAAAGAGGGGTTCATGAAGATTTCACAAAAGCCTGTGGAAAGGCAAGAGTGTTGATTTTGGGGAATTTTAAAGTGCTGGGGATAGACTCGATCCAGGAACATGCAATAAGCAAACTTTTTAAGTTTGTAGAAAAGCCCACAAAGAGGGGGGGGGGTGCAGTGTTAAACCTTTTGAAACCAATGATCCCAATATGTCGGAGGTGGTGGAGGTAGAAAAGCATTTGGGGACAAGTGACCAAAGCCGAATCTGTGCAACGATACTGTTGAGATTTGGAGTTTGGGGTAGTCATGTAGCCACAAGCCTTAACTGCAGACATAAGGTGTTAGATTTCAAGAAGACAAGCTTTTAAAGTATGAGAAGAGAGGTGCTCTCGATTGGGAAAAGGCAAAATAGGTAGGGTGTCCGGTCTGAGTCTGGGAGGTCGGCGGTATGAACCCCCAGCTGAGTCATACCAAAATAATAGTACATGTTGCTTCCTTGCTTAGGCCAAGGTCACATTTGCCACGGCGGCCATGGGGTCTCCAAAATCTGTGGCCACGAGCAATTATACGGCGGCCGCAGTATTTCCACGGTCACACAATGTAGCAGTCACATATGTTTTTATTTTTCGGGGAGCCGCACGGCGTATTTATAAATTGTGGAGACCGAAAACGAGGGTGTGCCGTACGGTCTTTGATTTGATGTCGCACGGTGACCTTAGGACGTCGCTGCGGCGGCCATAGAATTTTCAAGGCAGACGCAAGGTGTCCGCAGGGGGACCCGAAGGCGAACGTGCGGCCAGACGGACGGTAACGAGTGGGTATATATACCAGTTCTTTTTTACTGAAATAAAAATATCCCAGTATATATATATATATATATATATATATATATATATATATATATATATATATATATATATATATATATATATATATATATATATATATAACTGAATATACTATAACTATAATATACCGTGGTGCCCCCAGAATCCGAACGCCCCATTGTTTGAACAGATTGGAATCCGAACAATTTTTTCGAGAAAATTTTGCCCTAAAAACCTAATACATTTAAAAAAACCGAACACAACGTAGCGTTCATGTTTGTTCACGTGTCTCCCCCACCTGTTCGAGCGCATCTTCACGCTTTGTTCATTCAGTTATTCGGTGGAAGTCCTCGTGAAAACATCCCTCGTGTGTCAATCGATACTTTAGGCCTCAGTCACATTTGCTCTACGGCGAGGATATGGTGGCCGTACGCCCTCTGAATTGACAGAAACGTGCGGCGGCCGCAGAGAAACTGAGGTGGCCTCAGGGTGGCCCTACGCCGTATGGCTATATTTTACAGGTCGTAAGGTCGCCATGGAATTATAACGCGGAGTTATGACTTTTTTCATTTCTACGTTCGCCGTAGAAATTCGACAAACCGAAACAAAAGAACTGGTAAAAAAAATAAAACATTAACCCATTCATTACCGTCCATCTGGCCGCACGTTCGGCTTAGGGTCCCCCTGCGGTCCCCCTGCAGTAGCCTTGCAGGCACCTTGCGTCTGCCTTCAAAATTCTATGGCCGCTGCAGGAACGCCCTAAGGTCACCGTGCAACATCAAATCAAAGACCGTATGGCACACCCATGTTTTCGGTCTCCACAATTTATAAATACGCCATGCTGTTACCCGAAAAATAACAAGGACAAATGTGTCCAAGAGCAGCGTCCAAAACCTAAAGGTTTTGTCGGCTAAAAAAACAACAACAACAACAACAACAACTTCCGATATTTCGTCACGTGTCTTCATTAAGCCAATAGCGAAACCCGTCATAATGTATTTACGTATTTACGATATATCGTGTATTTACGAAATATATTATGTATTTACGAAATTACAATACGATAAATGGAATAATCTTTAAATAGTAAGGTCAACTTTTCGAAACTTTAAAGCAAATGTCCGAATATATTTAAAAGTTCATGATAGACGCTCTCAAAAGGCACCGTCTATGTAAGGATGTGTACATGTGCTCAGTATTTAAGGAGATCTGGATCTTGAATATACAAGAGCCGAGTCCGAGAGATTAAGGTTTCATCTTCACAAGAAGAAGAAGAAGAGTAGAAGAAGAACAACGCCGAGCTCTCTATGAGCAGCGTTCGCAACGTGAGACGCTGCCAAAAACATATGTGACTGCTACATTGTGTGACCGTGGAAATACTGCGGCCGCTTTATAATTGCTAGTGCCTGTACATTTTGTAGAACCTCCGGCCGCCGAGCCAAATGTGACAGGCCTTACCTCGTGTTTTCACCTTCATTTGTGATGTTTGTTTTTTTTTACTCATCTTGTGTTTTAATTAATAACAAAATAAGCAATCCGATCACGTGGTGTGACGGACTGTCGGGCAAGGATTGAATTTCACAGCAAAACCAGTTGTAATTTGGAATATCCATGATTATGTCAGCCCGATGCGTTTGATGAAAGTGATTGTGGTTCTGCGGGCATCATGTTTGATGAGCTGCCCTGGGGGCAGCGCTCTCGCAAAGTGCGCGAGCGATCGGAACCCAGGCCGGAGCTCGAGCCTGTGTGGACCTTTAGATGTGGTGATTGTACCAGTTCACATACAATACACCGCCACCGAAGGTCATTTACTCATCTTATTTTACCTTAAACATGGGGAATTTCAGTTTAAAGTGTCTTGAAAGTGGGTTTTCTTTGGGTCCACGAACAGATAAATTCACTCCATTATTTCTTATTGGGAAAATATTTTTGGAATCCGAACTTTTTGCAATCCGAACAACCTCCTGGAACGAATTAAATTGGGATTCTGGGGGCACCACTGTGTATAAGCAAACACCTATACTCCGATCTCTAGCCGTAGTGCACGGTGGACGCATGGTCGACGCAGACTGCCACGGAGGCCTACGCAGGTGCACGGCGGGCGTAGGGGAACCGTGCGTCGACCCTGATTCCGTAATCATTCATTCACAGATAACGCCGATGACCACCGATTCTGATTCAGCAGACGTGAAACACGTTTATTCCAAAAGCGGCCATGACACACGCACAACACCAGCTGCGCATGCGCAATGCAAGAAGGCTTGGGCAGCCGTGCCGCTCATGACAATGACGGTTAAAGATCAATATCGTTACAGACCCTGCATTGCCCGCAGGTAGTGACACAGACCGCAAGGCCACCGTACGGCGACCATGGAAATAGTGCGGCCGCTGTAATTTTTTGGGGGTTGGGAAAATTCATTTTTCATTGAGAAGAGCTTACGGCAGCCGCACGAATAACGCAAGCCCACCGTACGCCCTATGTACGGTCGACGTGGAACACATCTACGTCATAGCTTGGCTTGTCGAATTGCTACGGCAAATGTAGAAATGAAAAAAAAGTTATAACTCCGTGCTATAATTCCACGGCGACCCCTACAGCCTGTAAAATATAGCCATACGGCGTTGGGCCTCCCTGAGGCCACCTCAGTTTCTCTGCGGCCGCCGCACATTTCTGTCAATTCAGAGGGCATACGGCCACCATATCCACGCTGTAGAGCAAAAGTGACCTAAGCCTTAATGCTCAGCATTTGAAGGGTAGAGCACAGAAAAGCAACCATAGGTTGTCATCCATGGGGAGGAGGAAATTCCTCCTTGATTGACCAGCTGAGTGTCGACAGAAAAGCTATGTCATAAAGATGATGTTGCTGGTATCCAGAGTGCTCTAGGTCAGGTAGGTCAGGTATGGGAGCGTGTGCCGGAGCAGCGCGTCGCTGCGTCCACTTTCCACCCGTACTCCAGGGGCCTCCATCTGGCTATCCCCCAGGCAGATGCCTGGCCCATCCCCATCATCTTGAGATGCTGATGAATCGACGGCAACCACAAGGCACATGGTTGGCCCATTGGCCTCCGCCACTCATGAGACTCCCTCGATGAGAGAATCTGGTGAGCAGGATCAGCATCAGGAAAACCAGCCACATGTCAATACAGCCCCAGCTGACACTCACAGATGATGCAGGTAAAAAAATCTCATTTGATTCTCCCTCAGTAACCACTCGTTGAACACAAAGTCTGACGAGCGATAGCCAAGCATTCTCTGAAAAGACCTGGTAGCAAAGGAATTAAGTCTCAATCTCAGATCCCTGGTCAGAGTCCAAGTCTCACATCCATAGATCAAGACTGGAAGCACCAAGGACCTGAAGACTCAGACTTCGTGCCACACCCCCTAATCTAGTGAATCCATGACTCCCCAGGGCCAACGCAGACGTCTATTGGCCTCTGGCACACAGCCAGCAGAGACATGAATATCACTGCCAAGGTAAGTGAATATCTCCGTGACTTTAGAATCCTCACTCCTCAGCAAAAATAGGTACAGACAAGACAGCAGCATCCAAAATGTCATTGAAAGCCTGGATCTTATTTTTGACCGAGGAAACCCATAATCCCAGTGGCTCCGACTCCTCATTCAGCACCTCGAGGGCCCCCAAAAGTATATCCAGAGTCTTCTCAAAGATGAGTCCATCATCTGCGAAATCAAGGTCAGAGATCTTGACATTCCCAAATGATGCATCGCAGCTTGATCTCTCCAACATCCTCCCCAGAATAGTCCATACAAACGCTGAAAAGTGTGGGGACCAGTACACACTCCTGACAAATGCTAATAACAAGTGGAAAGAAGTCGGAGATGGCATCACCACATGTCACAGCACTTTCAGTTCCAGAGTATAGTTCAGACATAAGATTTATCAGTTTTGGTGGCACCCCACGATGACCAAGAATCCTTCAGAGGGCATCCCGATTCACTGAATCAAATGCTTTGCAGAGATCAACATAGGCTGCAAGCAGCCCCTACCGAAACTCTCGTCTGTGTTCGGTGAGGATCCGAAGGGCAAGGATACAGTCAATCGTTGACCTCATTGGTGTAAAGCCTGACTGCTCTGGGCACTGGTGCTCAAGAAGATGGTGGTGAACCCTTTCAAGAATTATCCATGCAAAGACCTTGCCCAGCACTGAGAGTAGCGTCACCCCTCGGTAGTTGTTGCAGTCCTGGCGATCAACATTCCCTTTCCAGAGAGGGACATCAAGGCCCCTCTTCCAGTCAGTTGGGATGATGCCTGTGTTCTCGGCAGAGCACAGAACTGCATGCAACGACACGAGTGCAGCATTTCCACCAGCCTTGAGAAGTTCAGCATGGATGCCACAGATCCCAGGAGCTTTACTCCATTTCAACCGGTTCACCACAGCCTGTGTTTCCTCAAACAAAGGTGGGCCCAAGTTTATTGGAGGGTCAGCAATGGGGATAATAACAACCCTGACATCCAACTCAATAGCTGGTGGATCAGCTTGGTGCAGCCGCTCAAAGTAACCGGCCCAGTGGGCCTTCACTTCAGACTCCTCTTTCAAGAGCCCACCATCCTCCGTTCTAACTGCAGTACACCGAGGGACGGGCTTGGAAGAACGTAATTTCCGAATTCACCTGCAAGCAGGATGAGAGTCACGTGACCAGAGGTAATGCTCTACTCCCTCACAGATTCCTCGCACTTGGGCCTCCTTGGCCACCCTCAGCACATGTACAGTTTTATGCCTCAACTCCTTGAGCATCTTAGCTCTGCCATTAAACCTGGCTCTTTGACTCTGGTCAATGATATCCAGTATCTCTTGAGAGACAAAATTCTTCTTTGCCCAATGGTGAGTTCCACGACATTGTCTGGCAACATCAAGGATGGTGGGCTTGAAGGCACTCGACAACTCTTCAGGATGCTCCGAAGCATGCAGACCCCCCCAAATCCCCTCTCAGCCTGTTCGCAAGCTCCTCAGCTACCCTCTCGTCACTGAGGTTGCCAACATCCAGCCTAAGCTGGGATAGTACCATTCTCCTGGATTTAAGCTGCAACTTCAGGATCAGGGAAGTAAAGCCGTGTGACTATATGTCTATTAATTACGTACTGTTTGAACGTTGCTTGATTCCTGATGACACATACATCTATTATTTATGTACTGTTGGAATATATCTTTCGACCCTTTAGAATGCTGAGGCCCCTTAGACCTGCACTGACCCTTTAAGGCCCTTTAAACCCCAAAGACACTTAAGACACCTACAATCCTGAAAGACCATTTTAGACCCTGAAGACCCCAAAGACCTGTGAAGACTCCTAAATACACTTCGAGACCCCTAAGGCCCTTCATACCCCTAAGACCCTTATAAGACCCATTTTTCCTTCAAAAAACATTCGACACTTTAAACACCTTTTGATACCTTCACCCTTTCAACTTTTCATACCTTTTAGACCTTGAGAGGAGGAGATTGGGACCATAATCTGTGCAGAGCATTGGTGCTGCCTAAGCAGTCTCCTTGACCAATGGGTACAATCCTGGATGGGTCGCCACTCCGACACGGGATACCAGCATGCTGGCACTCATTTTTCCCGACCTCGGAAGGATGACAGGCAGAGTCAACTCCACCTGGTATAAATTCAACAGCTGAGCGGGATTTAAACTCAGGATCCTCGGATCCCAAGCCCACCACCCTAACCATAAAGCCAACACCAGGCATACCTTGAGAACCTTTAGACATTTACACCCTTTAAGTTATTTTAGACCCTTTAGACCTTAACACCATTTCGACCCCTTGTATACTTCAGACAGATCAGACGACTTGGACGCTTGACCATTTAGAGCTTTAGACCACATGGATAATTTTAGACACTTTGTCAATGCTTGAGAGATTAGACCCTTTCAAACCCTTCGACACAAACTACTTCTGGAACATACCCTTTTGACCATCCAGATTCTAGATTATAGAACCTTTTAAATGCACACCACACAAACATCTATAGTCTTCATTCAAAACAGAGACTGTACATTATATCAGCAAATGATGCACAAACTCGACCTACCCAGGGTGTGGGTCCTCTGCTCGTAACTTATCAATCAAAAGAGTAAGTGTAAACACTGTACAATACTTTAGTGATGTGTGTTCTGGAATATTGCATTCAGTTTCGGTCACCACATCTGAGGAAGGACATAGCTTCCATAGAAAGAGTCCAGAGTGGAGCAATAGGTTGATTCTGGCATGAGCGAGACTCTGCTATGAGTATCTGTTGAAGGAGACAGGACTTTATTCATAACAAAGGAGGTGATTACAAGGACATCTGATAGAGATGCTTGAAATAATGAAGGGTGTAGACGGAAGAAGTGCAAAAATTATTTCAGCAGAACAGACAGTGAAATGACCAGGGATCACGTATAGATTTAGAATGAATAAGAGATGAGTTGCGATGACATTAAGGCACGGACCTTTCACTCAGAGAGTAATTAATGCGTGTAATAGTCACCCTGGAAATGTAGTGACAACAGAAACGGTAGATAGGTTTAAACTGGAATTAGATAGGTTCCTAAAGGCATTGGGGATAGAGAAGGGTACTTGGATGGCAGAAATATGGGTCTAATGGCTTCCTGCATCAAATGTCCTTGTGAAGTGTTATGGCATTTATTACTGCAGAACACAATACGAGTTATTCTTCTCTTTTTGTTTTATTCCCAAAATAAATAATATAATAAATACAATAAATAAATAAATACATTTAAATGTTTGAGAGTCAAAGGATCAGACTAACAAGCTCAAATGAGCTGAGATCCTCGTCCTCTTAATGATGACGTCATAAAAACGAATATGACGTCATTGTGATGTATCAGGTTTGCGATAAATTATCTGTGCTAATGCCCGGCTTAATTCCCGCAAACAAAATTCAAACAGCTTGCCTAGTTTCGGAGATAATGGTATAGGCGATTTCCATTGGCGGCGATATTATGACGTCAACTTTTTTTCGAGGAAGAATTTCCAAAATCGGAGATGGTTACTGCCTGCACGTGGGCTTTCTCCATATACATGGTAAGTTTCACGAAGATCCGATGAAAACTCTGGGTTGTGAAACAAAAAATGTCAAAAAATAGGAATGACATCATAAAAATTGATATGACGTCATAGTGATGTATCATATGAGCAGTAATTCATCTCTGCTAATGCCCTGTTCGATTCCCGCAAAAAGAATTCAAAAAGCTTGCCCAGTTTTGGAGATAATTTTTTAGGCGATTTCCATTAGCGGAGATATTTTGACGTCATAACTTTTTTTCTCGGAGGAATTTTCAAAATCTGAGATGGTTACTGTCTGCGCAGGGTATTTTTACATATATATGCCAAGTTTCAGGAAGTTTCGATGAAAACTGCAGGCTGTGAAACAAAAAAGTCCACAAGAAGAAGATGAAGAACAACAACGTGAGTAAGACTTCGAGATCCTCCGTGAGGATCTAAAAATGAATATGACAAAACAAAACAAATGTTCAACCCGCTCTGCAAAAAAAAGGACGAGATTTAAAGTGATCATCGTGAAATTAAAAATATATATATTTTTTTCATTGACTTCAGACAACTCATAAATATGGATATGGATTGCTTTGAAGAATTGAAAAGATGTACTAAAATAGGAAGGGCAATGTTTGGAAAATTCAAAGATGTCAACAAAAGCAAACTGCCTTTGTAGTGGGGCAACTTAGCATAACAATTGTGCATTTTGTGAGGAAAGCACCAAATTTGGCACACTAGTAGCCTAACATATTATGAACAGATTTGGATATTGGGCCATCTCAAATTCAGCCGCTGATGGCTGTGGCAGCCATTTTCCACTGCCATCAAAAATTTTGAGATGGCCCAATATCCAAATCTGTTCATAATATGATAGGCTACTAGTGTGCCAAATTTGGTGCTTTCCTCACAAAATTCACAATTGTTATGCTATATTTAGCGAAGTTGCCCCACGATTGTGTTTGAGCAGGGAAGTTTACGATCGGTGTGTTTTCCCAGCAATGACATGTGACAGTCAAACATGTTATTGAACAAAAATGATGGAGCAGAAACTTATCATCACACAAAGACCCATTGAAAGCTGCTGCCTTAGCATAATCAAAATGGACAAGAGGAGAAATGAATGGATCAGACGGAAAACAAAATTGGTTAACATTCTGGGGAAAAAAATAAATAAATAAAAAATAGAGTTCATAGAACATGATACCCCACACAGGGTTTCTTCAATTTTACTTCAATTTTAATAGAATAATGATTTTAACGATCGCGTTAAAAAAAAATCCGAAGGTTTATAGTGCTACTGATGTAGTCCGAAATCAGTAATGAACACCACTCTTCTACACCGCCAAATTGAACCTTCATTTAAATTGAAGTACTACAAAACTTGAGGTTCTTCGAAGTATTATGACTGTGTTGAGACTATAAGTTTTACAAGTTAATGGTAAAAGTGATGCAACCTACTGTGTCAATGTATATGTATGTATGTATGTATGTATGTTCGGTGATTGGGAACACCCTGGTGATATGCAAGATCCTTTAGCATGTGATATAAAAGGGGACCTTCTAGTTTAGCCCGTATCAACATGGCTTGTTGTCAGACTCTGTGGATCGCGTCAGCAATCCAGCTGATAAGTGTGCACATTACGGCCACAGAGGTGTGACAATGACCAGACGATTTGTGTTATGCAGTGTTGAAGTATATAAGTCAATTGAAATAAAATAAAGATTGGAAAAGTCGTGTAAATAAATTAATTCTGGATTTTACCACCAGCATTTTCCCCAGTGTCTATGACATCACCCTATCTAACACATTACATTAGTTATTCATGCCTGTTGTTTTTGTCCTTTACGATGTCCTTATAAACAGCAAGTTTCCTGTTTGGAATGATTTCCAATTTTGTTTCACTGCCAGGTAGGGAAAGTAAATTTTTTTTTTATCTCACTCCTCTCTGTGAATGTGCAGTCGGGACAAATTCAGAGACAAATTACAGTCAAAAGAAAGGTGAATAAAGAGAGAATAGTGCAGTGAAGGGGAAGAAACAAACATCATAACGGCCCACCCTTGAGTTGCTCATGGACACACAATGATCATACGATGTAGTGGCTTGTTGAGTATTTCAAGGTCTCGGTAATGGCGGAGGGTCCACAAGCGGCAAGTTCTCGAGAACAGAGGCTGAAGTAACATCGATATGAAATAGAAAGAGAGCCAACTTTACGGCGTGATTTGAGCAGGTGGAGTTTTGAGGTGAGATTGGGAGAGTTGATAAGTCGGATAACTTTGGATTTTATCTGTCCTGTAAGAATATGGAGCTGGAACCTCCCCAGATGTGAGAGCAGTACTCCATACAAGGATGAATCAATCCTTTGCATAGATGAAGCAACTGTTCAGAAGAGAAAACTCTTCAACATCTGAACAGGAATTGTAGTTTATGAGAGGTAGACGTCGCTATTTCCAGGATAAATCTGATGTTAGGGTAATACTTATTAAGTATATTGTCTCACATGGTGTAATTATGGAAGCTTCAAAGGAGATTGGAGAGTTGAGAGGAGTTTTAGAGAGATAGATGAGAAGAAATTGAGTTTTTGAAGCATTAAACTTAACATGATTACATTTTCCCCTCTCGGATATCTTGTCAAAATCCGAATTGAAATAGGTGGCTGTGATGAAACGAGATGTTGATCGAATGAGGGAAGAAGGGGCAGATGGGAAAGATATGGAGGAATGTAATGTCGAGTCATCAGCATACAAGTGCATTTGGTTATTTGTGGAAGAAAGAAGGTCATTGATAAAAAGAAGGACGAGTGTTGGAGACAGGGGAGACATTGAACCATCAACAATTACGGAGATAGAGCGGTCAGAGAAAAAGCTCGATATGTGAGAGCAGAGTGAAGGAGGAAAGCCGAAAGAGGGAAGCTTGGATATCAGATCCCGATGCCAAACTCTGTCAAAGGCTTTTGAGATATCAAGACCTAAAATAAATAATTCTCCAAAGTCTCTTTGAGAAGAAGCCCAGACATTGGTATTAAAAAAAAATGAAGAACATTCATAAAATTTAAACAAGTTCTTCCTCAATCATAAACTGACGATCATAAACTGATACGATGGATGGACGGACAGACATGAACCAATTGCTTAACCCCGCTTTTCGCTTCGTGTGCATGGGGTAAAAACTGAAATGGAATTGGGCCAAACACGAAGCAAGAACGGACAACCAGTGGAAAACGATATTTAAAAACGGGCAACCTCTTGAAAAAACCCTGGAAGCAGGTTTAGACCAAACACAAGATGGAGAGATTAAATTGAAAAATGTACCGGAGTCCAATGGCAGCAAAAATTGCGCTGAATTGGACAGAGTAGATCATGTTGAGTGGGGCTTTTTTCCTGCACTGAACTAACTGGGATGATCAAGTCATTGATTTATATTATTCGTCACTGATTATACCTTGTTGTTTTTCCATATTCTCCACTTCTATTTGTTTGTCTTTTTCATTAAAATGAGATGTTCTAATCTAAGAGTGAGATAGACTTGTCGAAGAAACACCAACTCTTTTAATTTTCACAATATTAGGGTATATCATTGGTAAGAATTTTTTTTTCCTACTTCGATATCGAAAAATAAATCAAGCTTTGGCGTTTCTTGAACGATTTTGAATTTCTCATTCATAGAGCTTTTTGAACGTACTTTCGTTGCAATGTCTGCATACAATTTATCATGCGGTAATAAACTTGATTAAAATACACAAAAGCATCTCTGTTTTCTGATGTGCATCACCATTTTTAAACAAAAGTTTGAAGTTTCTCCAAAATTTGTAGCTTGCGACGTATGACCCTTCCTGATTTGAAAGGTCACATTTGGTCTTTCTTATTTTCTACTTACTGTATTCGGCCACACACTTGATTGTTTTTTAAGCCACATCTAAGTTGCTTGTTCAGCCACACCAAGAGGTGATTTCTCCGTTCGGCAACGGATCAGTTCTGTTGCTTGTTCGTTAAACATGACCGATCCAATACACAAATGTATCTGTTCACTCAAAACATATTTCTTTATCACCTCCGCCACCAAAGGTGGATGAGGTTATGTTTTCACCCCTGTCTGTCTGTCTGTCTGTCTGTTTGTGTGTTTGTTTACCCTGTAGCAGCCACACCGTTTCAGCGATCATGACCAAATTGGGTACGGATGTCGGCCATGGTCCATCTTCGACACTTGTCGTTTTTGGTGAATCTAAGTCAAAGGTCAAGGTCAAGGTCACCGAAAAACCGAAATTCTTATTTTCGTAATAACGTCCGCCAAAATGGTCGTATCAACTTCAAACCAAATCCAAAATGTGCATCTTCCAATTCTGCATCCAACCATATGTCTCATTGGGGTGTCACACCAACACCCTTCTTAGCGGTCGGGGGTCGAATGTCAGGGGGGTCGGGTCAAAACTTTCAAATTGCGATAAAACGCCACTTCAAGTCCGATTGACTTCCAAGTTATGATCCTGACCAAACTAAGTGCTATAACACATTAAACAGTAGCACTATCGACTTGTAAGAACCAAATTGATTTCCAGGTTTTTGCTTTTTTCAGAGATCATGCAGATATGACAAAGATATTCCGGCAATTCCTTGCTCAACGAGAAATTTCATTTACTTGTTTGTTTGTCTGTTTGTCTGTTTGAGAACAAAATATCTCAAAAAGTTATGGATGGATTCAGACGAAACTTGGTGGATGAGTTGGTTAGGTGACAGGAACAAGTCGATTAAATTTTATTTCAGGTCCAAATCCAGATCCGGCCTATCATTGGGATACAAAACGTAAACTAAACAGCCTGGTGGAGCTATACGCTCTACCAAGTTCCCTTCTAATTTTACGAAGCCATCCTTTTGCATATGATTGATTTGTAAAATAAACATGCAGGGGTTGCTCATAAAGTGAAGTCAAGCGATATATAGACAGATCTTATTGACAGATCTTTATTTTCCTTAATAGGTGGCTTTTTAATACAGGATTAAAGGTTGCAACACATCACGTGCTCATATGCAAAAAATACATAAGACAACATGGAACTTAACTTCAGACAAATACAACTGCTGATCTGGACAGAAATGATATGACTCCCCAGAGCACTCTGAGTGCAAACGACACCATCTTTAGGACATCGTTTTTCTATTCACACTCAGCGGTGCAAATAAAGAGAGATTTCCTCCTCCCATTGGATGCCAAACAATGGGGCTTATCCACACTCCTTCCGATAAACGCAGAGTGCAAAGCAAAGAAGCAATATGCACCGTTTTTAAGTCTTTCGGAATAACACAGCAAGGGTCAGAATTGAACTGCTGACGTCTCAGCTCAGGGTGAATGCTCGAAACGATTATTCCACTTAGTCCGGTCCCAAATTGTTAGCCGTGTACCACTCATTACCTTTACCTGTTCTCAAAAGGGTGGAAGAGCTATAGATAATTGTAATCTGTCTTTGTGAGTTTATGCGTGATTGTGTGTGAGTCCATACACAGACATACTTTATAAGAGATCATTCATTCTCAGATATACTGTAATCTACAAACCCTGCTGAGGCTCTGCATAATTAAATACTCAGTCTTGTTGGAATTGTAAGAGCACTTTGTTTATTCAGTGCATAATTACGAGGGTGCTTGATCGTTCAATGTTGATGTTTCTCATTCATCATCATCATCATCATCATCATCATCATCATCATCATCATCCTGTACCATACTCTATGCAGAGTGTCAGTGCTGCCAAAGCAGTTATTAGGCTACAGCCCTGGTGGGTCATGATTCCAGCTCAGGAAGTCAGGGCAGGAATTTGGAATTTGACCAGGTGCTGGCAATAGCTCGCCTACTCCTTGCGAAGGAGACCGTGGGGCCATTAATATCCACCAACTAATGCTGGCAGATGGGATGCCCAGTTTATCGTCCAACCGAGAGAGACGGCACATGCACACACATCAGTGAAGTACCAGGATGACACTTTATAGCTGGGCAGAGATTCAAACCCAGGATCGAAAGCTTAGAGGCGAGTGTGCGTTCCTCCTGGTTATCCTGCCAGCCTGATCTCATTCTGATCATTAATATAACCGCCATGCAGCTGCAGGGCTTTAGAGATTTTTGAAATCCACAGTATGCCTCACTCTAGAAGCCTAAAAGCCACGATATTCCCCAATGTAAACTTGAAATTGCAGAGCAGACGCTCAAATCACACGAGGAATGTTATAAGTGAAATTGTGAGCAAACAGCTTTGTTACCACCTTGTTGAGAGATGATTTCCATAAGAAAAAGTTCTGGATTTTTCCACAATGCAGATTTCAGTTTCGCCTCATTTGCCATTTTTCCAGCCTTGGGGTTAATTTATCCCGAAATAGGCTCAACTGCCCATTATGAGGTTCCTCGATCATTTTGACAGTGAGAAAATAGAGCCATCATATGAAAGGCTGTGCGAGGAGAATTAAATCGCAGACACCGAGCTGTGTCCATCTTATTGCTGCATACTCAGATTACAGGAACGGTATTGTTCAATCAGCACTAATATTGCTGTCGTTGCCACCAGGTGCTGAACCTTCATCAACTACTGACCGGAATTCAAAGAACGAGCACGTGAGCAGCATCTTAAATGCTCTACAGAACATGTATCCTATACAGTATATTGCGACAAGCCCAGCGGCATTTTGTCTACTCCAATAAGGTTCGACTGACCGGGGCTCGTTGCAAACCAGTCGCAAACACTTGCCGAGAAGTTTGACCTTCTTAATGTCCTCGATTACCAGAATAAGCTGACGGTGGTTTAGCACAGCTATGGTACTCAACCTTTTGTTGTCGTGGTTTCTCTTTGTAGCTGAAGAGAGCCATTCTCATGTGACATGTGAATAACCTTGTAAAGTGAATTTGTTGAAATTTCAATAGATGCCTCTGCCCAAAACAACAACCACACTCTGAGATGTCAACCAGTGTAACCTGGTGTCAAGAAGTGTCCAAGAAGGTGAGACCACTTGCAGCTCACAGTTTTTTTGGCAGGAATTTGTAATTAGTTAAACATAATTTGAGAAGTGTCTGTTTGTGGGTGTGTGCTTGTTTGACTTCTATGCACTGCTCAACTGCTGGACGGAATGAGTTGAAAAGTGCCGCTTGTACTCAGGGTGTGCATGGGAAGGCTTTGGTAGTTTAAAATATGCAGTCTCGGAGCTTCAGGGTGGGAAAGGATTCCAATTCTCTCTTTTTACTATGCAAGGCATAGCGTCGCTCCTGGTGGGAGTGGGTACTGCAAGTTATCCTGAAATAGGAATTTCAGAGGGAATTATCCCATCTGGAAGGATGGATTCTGTACTGGTTATATTAAATATATAATTTGAGGCAATCGCGTATACGCCACAATTAGTCTGACATTTTAGGCAAATTGGTAAAATGTAGTGAACAACTATCTGGCATTTAAAGGGCCATGAGTGACGTAGAAAATTCCCTCTCCATTTTTAATCACAAAGTGAAAGTGCAAACTACTTATTATATCATGTAAAATGTGGTGTCTGTCCATGCCCTTGTACGTTTGGCTGTCTCCCGTTTCCAGCAGCACTTTTGAAAAGTTCCGCATGCAGGCAAAGCTCGACATTGGACCAGAAGAAAGGCATGATTCCAATCAACATTCATTTTAAACGTATAAATACAACATGGAATCACAGTTTGTTTATTTACAGTGTGTTAATATACGAGAAGAGGGGAGGGAAAGAGAGGATGGGGAGAGGGAGGAGGGCAGGGATGGGGTAGGGGAATAAGTCTCCTTCTGTATCCATCCAATCCATTCCGATTCCCCACATCCATTGTTTATCCAAGTCTCTCTCTATTTTGTCCTTGAACTCCACTGTTAGTATCTCCCCTCCCCCCTCTCTACTGTTCATTTTGTCCTGTTACATCCTGATCCGTTTCGTGTTCTTGCTCTTCGACGAGTCTTGACTCTGTATACAAAAAAACTGTCATATGTTGGCAACCATTGCGCAGGCTTGATGGGCTAAATTGTCTCTTTCTGTGTTGAAATTCCTTGGGAGGGAAGTCATCTGTTATATATTGCGAACCATGGTGTCTGTCCATGCTTTAGTCTGTCTCCCATTTACAGTGAACACTCTCTCCTGCTGCATTTGAAAAGCTCAATATTCACGATTGAAATGATGGGAGAACAGACTGATTAATGTCGATGCCAAATTGTATTTTTTCGCAACCAGGATATTTTACTCTTCTTTTAGACAAATTGAACCTTCACCACCCGGTGTTGCACCACCATTTTGCAATGGGTGGTTATAACTATCTCAGAACTTTGGCTCTGAGTGAAACCAAGACTGTGACACAATTAACCTTTTTAAAGTCCATGAAATTATTGAAATTGACAGATTGACTGAAACTTTTCCCATCACTGGGGATGGATAATTTTACTTGCATTCGCATCACTGGGGATGGGTACTTGTGCTAGTTCTTCATCAAAATTGGTTTGCAAATTCCAAACAGTAACCCAGATATAAAGTTTTAAACTGACACGGACTCTACTATTCCCATATATTTAGAACAAAATTCGTCCAGCCATATTTGTGACCATCCGGCACTGTTTCGACGTAATGTGAAGTATGAATAAACTGAGAAAAACGACTGTCAATGGTAGTGGGGATAGAGAGAACCACTTAGCGCTGCATGAGTTTGTGACTGGTTTACGTTTTGACTCAGAAAATGAACAAGGTGAGGGAGAAGGCATTTAAATAATGCTTGGAACATGGAAGTGAAGAACATATCAAAGATTCCTTTTGATCACAACTATTTCCTTCAGAAGAAAGTCCACTCCTCAGTTCAGGAGGGGGCTATCTGCCTTAGACGCACACCATTGACTCATAAAGGAAAGGTACAGTACGTACTTAATGGACTCCATTTCAGTACTTCTAGCCTGGGTTTGAATCTCAGACCAGCTATATGCTGTCCTGGTGTTTCACATGCAGAGCGATGCATCATGTTGATCATGATGGACGTTAAAATGGGTGTCCCGTCTGTCAGTATTACTTGGTGGACAATAAATATTCCACAGTGTTCACCATGAAGAGTTCATGAGCAATCACCGGTACCCTGAACAAATTCCAAATTCCTGCACATTCAGTTGAGTATCCTCCGTCGGAGGGATGATCCGTCTAGTGATGTAACCCCAGCCAAGGAACCACCTGGCCAGGCCTGACCTTCGATGAGAGCTTATATCGGCAGAAATTTATAGTTTGTTCAGGAAAAAAAGTGAGGACTCACCTACTCTTCATGTAAGGCACTGTGAAATTTCTAAAGTCCACAAAGGGATGTTAGCAGACAGGACACCTGGCTTAATGTCCATTCGTGGGACGGTGTATATTGTGATGCAATGCGTGGCCTGTGCAACACCAATGCGGCAGTTTACAGTCGGGTTGAGAATCGAACACCCAGAGCATATAGCTCAAATATGAGTGGTGCCCCCACTGTGCATACGTCCCATCCTTTCAGGGCACCATTTCACCAAAGTGGGGTGAATTGTACAACACTGACTTCCAAATACGGTACACAATTAAAAAAAAAAACATTTAATGGGGAAAACATAAAATGCTCGAAACAATAATCAAAAGTCGTTTTTCTCTGGAACAGAATACTATTGAGTGCATCGGGTGGGTGACCCTAATAATGGACTGCTGCAAAAAAAAAGAAGAAGTGCAAAGCGATGATCTTTTCACACGGAAAATCTACTGAGAATGTGGATGGAGATTAAAATGTCAATGAAATCCCGAACTACAAAATTGCTTTGTATTATATAATCCTTACTATAATTCCTGGACCGGTGTCTGTTATTTACCCTCGCCGAAGGTGAAGGAGGTTGTTTTTCATCATTTTCTGTCTGTTTGTTTGTTTGTTTGATTGTTTGTTTGTTTGTCTGCGCGCATGATATCTCAAAAGGTTGTGGACGGATTCGGATGAACGTTGGTGGACACGGTTGGGTGTGTGACTATGACGAATTGATTCGATTTTGGTGAAGATCTGGATCCGGATCCGGCTACTAGAATTTTTTAAGTGACTCTTCACCATTGAGAGACCGGGCTCAAAAACGATACACAGCATGATATTTCAAAAACGTATTGGGCCAGATATGTTCTCGTGGATCAGGCATCACATGGCGGAGGTATGCGTTCCACCGAGTGCCCTTCTTGTCTTTTTTTAGTGATTCTTCACGGTTGAGAGATAGGGCTAAACTCATATATAGCATGATATCTCAAAAGGTTGTGGATGGATTCGTACGAAACTTGGTGGACACGGTGTGTGTGTGTGTGTGTGTGTGTGTGTGTGTGTGTGTGTGTGTGTGTGTGTGTGTGTGTGTGTGTGTGTGTGTGTGTGTGTGTGTGTGTGTGTGTGTGTGTGTGTGTGTGTGTGTGTGTGTGTGTGTGTGTGTGGCAAGGACTAATTGATTCGATTTTGGTGAAGATCCGAATCCGGATGTGGCTACGAGAATTATTTTATTTTTAAGGTGATTCTTCAGCATTGAGAGATGGGGCCAAAAACGATATTACATATAGAATGATATTTCAAAAATGTATTGGGCCCGATATGTTCTTGTGGATCAGGCATTGTGTGGTGGAGGTGTGCGCTCTACAGTGTGCCCTTCGAGTTTGTGTGTTTGTCATGCTACACCTCTTCCAATTCTGGGCTGATTACATCCAGATTTGCTACATCGATCGGATCAGGACCCCAATTCATATGCACCAATCAATCAAAGAAAGGTATGCGTCAGAAGAACGTGTTGCATACTTGGAACAAGATCGCCAATAGGATGGGTACTCTGCTGTTGGACAATAAATCAGTGTAAAGGAAAATTTTATGGGGAGCAAGACAAGTTTGGAATTGACAGGGAATGCTGAGAGACAACAGAGAAAACCCAGAGACCTCACTCTCCTCATTATAATGCATTAGGCCCAAACCATTCACATCATCCCAACCCATTCACAACCCCAAACCCTCACTCTCACTCATAAAACGGAGCATATTATATTTCCCTTTCTTGACAAGTCCAACAGTGTGCTTGTGCAGAAATTCCTCTATTTAGCCAAATAAATTGCCGTATTTGTCACACAGCTTATGATTGGCCAAGCATGCCAAAATGTTGTGTGAAGAGTATGGGCCACCCCAACCATATATGAGAGCAGGATGAAAAGTAATGCCTCCTATTATAATAAAGTCTACCTATTATTTCATGTAAAATGTGGTGTCTGTCCATGTCCTTGTACGTTTGGCTGTCTCCAGTTTAGCAGCACTTTTGAAAAGTTCCCCACTGTTGAAAAGTTTGAAAAGTTTAAAAACAAATAATTATTAGCCCCTGTTGGACTTCGTCCAAAATGGGAGCTTACGGATTTGGTCTCGATTTTCGTGTCCATGTGTGCGTGTGTGCTTCCACAACCATATCTCGGAAATAGATCGACTGAATTTAATCGTACTTGGGACAAAGACAACACATGATGGTAAACATATACACGTCATTTTTTTTTCGACATCAGATCCAAGATGGCTGGCTGGCGGCCATTTTAGTTGTAAGAAAAAAAAGAACCGGCGTCGAAAAATTTCCTCAACCATTTCTCGGACAAGCATTTACCGATGTTGTTTAAATTAGGCACACAGATAAGGAATGATGGCTTGCATATGTGTGTCATTTTTTTCCAAGAACAGATCCAAGATGGCCGACTGGCGGCCATTTTAGTTGTAAATAACCAGATGTTGAACTCGTGCTCAACCATTTCTCGGACATCCATTTACCAATGTTGTTTGAACTTGGCACACAGATAATGAATGATGGCTTTCATATGAACGTCATTTTTTTTCCGACATCAGATCCAATATGGCTGACTGGTGGCCATTTTGTCAAATGTGTCCCTACCCATTTCTCCCCATTGTGTCCCTGCCCACATATATATATATATATATATATATATATATATATATATATATATATGTATATATATATATATCAGAAGATTATATACTGTGCATGTGTAGAGATTGTGATGTCGATGAGAGGGTCTCATCAAAAATCCTCCCTCAAAAAAAAATTTACATATGATCTTTATTATTTAGAAATAAAAATGAAAAAAAAAACATTTATAAATATGCATGGGGGTGTACCTGTTCCTGCCCCACTGTTCTTCTACCCACACTTCTGACACCCCCCCCTTTTCCATTGAAATAAAAGTTGAAAAACTGAAATATTTAATTAATGTGGTATTGATAGAGTACAGGCATGATTCGATGAATGCCCTCTTATATCAATGTTCCTTGCATATCCGTGTCTTCAAAAGACAGAGAATCCATGTAGTCTGGCCTGTTCAGGGCCAAAATGATCAGAACAGAGTACTTCACATTGAGTGGGACAGATCCCATCCTTCCTTGTTCGGCGAACAAATTGTAACCATATCAACATAATCCTCAGGTCTTTCAAAAGAGAAAGAAGAAAAACGATTCGTATACTTATACTATCCTTCTTTGTATTTGAGCAGAATCCACTCGCACATCTCTTCCCTAGGTTAGTAAAAGATGCAATTAATCCTCATGGAAGAAAGGCCGAACAGCCAGTGCTCGAATTATGAGAAAGTGAAAGTTCTTGGTTTAAACATCACTTGGCACATTATACCGACCTCTTCAGCAAAGGCAAGCTAACATCGTCAACATAGCAAGCAGCATGCAGTGCGCATTGTCTGTATGAATGAACATTTGCATTTCAGGAATCTACGATATATAAACACTTATTTAGCTGTAGTATGTCACTCAATTCTGCACGTAACAATATGCTGTGAATAAAAAAGTAAACTATCCCATTTTACAACACTGCATGATTAAGATCTCCTTCCAACACACCTTGAGGAGTGTTTGGAATACTCACCACCTTTGGCAAGTACAGGTTCACAAGGGTGAGCAGCCATGTGAATCAAACCCACACCAGACAATGGAGAAAGAAAATATGATTTAATGAATGTGCCAATTAGTTCCTTAACCACATACAACTACAGAAATGCATGAAACGCATAACATAAAAGGAGAAAACATTAAAATGGATGCAGCTTGTGAGTTCCTTTCAAGGCAACACAAATGATTGAAATGTCTCCTGATGAAAAGGTCTTCCGAGTGTAATACTTGTTTGGTTGTTTTCAAGATTTGGTTTGGGTGGATGGGATCATCCATTATTCATAATGATAGATAAGTACAGCCAACCGATAATTTACATTCAGTACTATCCCGTCGATTGTGCAACAAGCGAGGGAGAGGGAGGGGGAGAGAGAGATGTCCTAATCTTAGGTGACATTTAACCTGTGACCTAGGGACTTCTTCAAGTCTTCGTTCTTGCTATGGCATGTGGCGCATACCCTTCTAATCACTTTGAAATCATGGAATAGAGAATGTATTTAATCAAATCTACTCTTTCCTGTTTGTTGCAAAATCAATGTTATTGTGCTTAGTGCAAATTCTTCATTATGTGCTTTTATCTTTTTGTTGAAATATTTATGCCAATAAAAGGCAATATGTGTGTGTGTGTGTGTGTGTGTGTGTGTGTGTGTGTGTGTGTGTGTGTGTGTGTGTGTGTGTGTGTGTGTGTGTGTGTGTGTGTCTGAGTGTGTGTGTGTGTGTGTGTGTGTGTGTGTGTGTGTGTGTGTGTGTCTCCTCCATAACACCAAAACTATAAAACCTAGTAGCCTGAAACTTTGCATGCATACTAAGAAAACTTCAAGGAAGTGCAAGAGTGAAAAGTGGGTGATTGGGTTAATTAAAACACCCCTTTTTAAGATAATTAATGGCCTTATTTAATTATTTCCTTCATCAGGTGATTCTCAGCCACCTCGCTGTCTGGGGTCTGAAAGGGTTGCCTGGGTAACCTCGCTGGGGTCTGAAGCCACCATATTTTTTGGCCTGCTCAAACTTACCTTGACTTGAAACAGGCCACAACGATTTCTGTACGATAAAGTTTGTTTTTCCCTTTCCTCACTCATATTATTGAATGCCTGTTGATCATAGTTACGAATCGCTTTATACGTCGCATTTGTAAGTACAATAAGTTTTCAAATTAGGAGCTTGGAGCGATTTCATGCATTATATGAGACGATTTTCCACGATCTACTCTCACGGACTAATGAAAGTATATCATCGAAATATTATTTCACTTTTTAGGATCGGAGATCGTCCGGACTAAATACGTAAGTGTCTAAATCTGTTGTGAAATCTGATAATTTAAAGAAATAACGACTCATAACTAAGCCGATAGAACTAGTTACTTTCAGCAAGAAAGGCTATTGTCCCTCTTCCACACATACACCAGAAAATGTGAAATTTCCAAAGCATTAAACTTATCTTTTACTACTGTTTGGAGAATTATATTCAGTGAACAAATTAACCAGCTTCATTGAGCTGTATGATTCAATGCATTCACTGCAAGACCTCATGCCTTGTCCCCCAGAGGGACTGCCTATCCAGAGCATCTGCCAGATCTCTGCCTATATTTTTGGAGGTTTTGCAAGGTGCTCCACAGGGAATCAAAGCAAATCTGGTTAAAAAAATGGGCGTTTTATAAAAAAAATTATCACGTTTGTGCGGATTGCCAACGATATACCACGTGATGTGTGTGCAGATGAACAGGCAAAATGGTGGATTTTCAGCAAGGTTTATTTCACGGGTGATTGAACTTTGCGATGTCTCTTGGGTTGTTCTGCATTAAGCTGCAACTCTTTTGTGGATAAAATCATGGTATTTCATAAACTGCTGCATGCGCAGTGAAGACCGGCTTTAAAGCTGAAGGGATCCTCCATGGTATGCAGCGACCACCTGGCCAATCGTTGCTTATCAACCACTTAATTGGAGTGTGTTGCATGAGTGCTTAAGCCACTTGTTGAGTGCCTATTGTCGATAGCGCCATGCCATTCTGAGTGAATCGTTTACTCTCTGCTGATGCTTTTGCCATGCCATGTCATTCAGAGCAAGTGGTCCATGCTGCATCACTCTGAGCGAATAGTTCTCTGACATAACACCCAATTTCCAAGCCATTTGCTGCATTAACATGTTTTATAAATTTCCGTGCCAAATGCTTTTCCACCCGTCCACACTCAACTGTTTAGAAAGAACAATGTTTGGAACATATCCCTGAAACGTCGACATAAATACGACATTGTTTTTCAGTGAAAGCTACTCAAGGTTTCTGGGTTGTACACAGCAAGTACTGTCGTGTGATAATCACACTGACTCCAACCTGCCGATATCGCCGAAGCGTGTGTGTGTGTGTGTGTGTGTGTGTGTGTGTGTGTGTGTGTGTGTGTGTGTGTGTGTGTGTGTGTGTGTGTGTGTGTGTGTGTGTTATTCATTAAGCATAACTTATTCTGTCTGCTAACTCCCCTACCCCATTCTCTCTCTCCCATCCTTGCTCTATCTCCTCCCAATCCAGTGCATTACCCTCCTCCCGCATCTCCTATCTCCTCTCTCCTCCCTCCTCTCTCCTCTCTCCTCTCTCTCCTCTCTCTCCTCTCTCTCCTCTCTCTCCTCTCTCTCCTCTCTCTCCTCTCTCTCTCTCTCTGTCTCTCTCTCTGTCTCTCTCTCTCTCTTTCTCTGTCTCTCTCTCTCTCTCTCTCTCTCTCTCTCTCTCTCTCTCTTTCTCTCTCTCTCTCTCTCTCTCTCTCTCTCTCTCTCTCTCTCTCTCTCTCTCTCTCTCTCTCTCTCTCTCTCTCTCTCTCTCTCTCTCTCTGTCTCTCTCTCTCCCTGCTGGCTGTTGGTGAGTCGACTGTCATGGCGGTTGTGTGGTCTTGGTGAGCTGTGATCTGCCCTGTTTTTTCGCCTTTATATCCCCTTTCGCATCGTTTTTCACCTCCCTTCCTTTGTTTCCTTCTACACATCGTTATCTGTGACCCCACCCTCCCTCCCCTCTTCATTAGACCTCGCGCTTCGGCCTTCCCTCGCGCCGTCGTCACCCCACCCCGCCCCGCCCATCTGTCCTTGTTATTCCACGGTTTGCCCTTCGGTTCATCTCTTCCCCTCCCCATCCCCCTGTTTTCTCCTCGCATACCTTTTCCCCGAGATAGAGAGAGAAAGAGCCCACAGCTTCTTTGTGGATAGCTTTTAGTTGGTGGCCCATCCCGGCCCTTCAACTGATCGTTTTTTTTCTTCACTGTTTTTTTCACTTTTTTCTTCACTTTGGAAACCTGTCTCGGCTCGTATTTAATTACTGCACGAGAGTAATCACCCCTCCTCCCCTTTCCTAAAGATGACTTCGTATTCCCGTTATTCGACATTTGAAGCATTAACAAGAAAACATGGCGTCGTCTGTGTCCCGCCCGCTGACGTCAGCGTCGAGGATCTCGTTATCGCTACGGGAAACATAGTCGGTACTGACAAAGTTCGTGCAGCCTCACGAATGAACAAACGTGTGGTAATCTTCGTGTCTGAGACAGAACTGGTTCACGAAATCGTATGGACTTGACTATCAACAGATGACGGACATTTCGTGCTCGTCTCCCCTCTCGACACTCCGGCCGTGAAGGTCATGATCTCGAACGCTCCTCCGTTCCTGAAGAATCAGACGCTGATCTCCGAATTATATCGTTATGTTTCTGTGGTTTCTCAGATCACCATGTTACCTTTACGTCGCCAGGACGATCGGACGAAGCATGTGATGTCTTTTCAGAGACAAGCTTATGTGGTGCTTCCTCCCTCTAACGCTGAAAGAACCTTGAACATCGTTTTAAAACTCAAAATTGATAATGATGATTACCAAGTCTACGTAACCACTGACACCTTCAAATGTTTCGAATGTGGTAATTTCGGACACTTGAAACGTTCTTGCCCAAAGGCGACTTCGTCAAACGATGAAACAAACCTCGTCAACAAGGATCTTCTTCTTCTTCTTCCTCGACTGTGAAGGAAACGAATCCCGTGTCCGGTAATAAGGCCCAGTCCTCCCAGTCCTCCCAGTCCGATAGTCTAAACAGTAAAACGAATGTTTGTGATGGTTTCACCATCGTTTCATCGTGGAAGAGAAAGACTTTACCTGATGGTCGTTTAACCCCGAAGAAAGGAGCATTTACAAACGAGGAATCTGTCGGTAATGTTCCCGCAGTTGTGACTGACGTCATTCGACAATGTTACCCGGAATGGACCCAGAATGGACCCGGACCCCGGTACCGACGACCAACAAGTTTACCCTACTTGCCGGTGAGTACAGAGACGTCTCCCTTCCAGAGACCACTTTACCTGTTATTGCAGTGAAGAAAACTGTTTCATTCGTTAAAAAAAACTCTCCTATTGGAAAGTCCATCGACGGTGATACACAGACCACGAGTGATGTACCTGCTGTCACTTCGGTAAATGTTAACCCTGAATCCTTGTCAGCAAGAAATGGTGAAACAAATGTTAACCCTGTTACTGCTCCCAGTCCATCACGTGGTGAAGCTGGAAACGCAGGAAATGTTAAAATGGATGTTTTACGAGAGACCCCCAAAGTACTGTACACCTCCACCAGGCCCGTCGCTAGGGGGGGCATTTGGGTGCAATGCCCCCCCATGGCGCATCTGGTGCCCCCCCCCCCACTTGTACGCCACCCATTTATGCCCTGTTGCACCATGTGAACAACTTAGTGTTTAAGGATGAGCGCCCACTGTGAACTCCTTGCTGTTTAAGAGTTCACCTGTGTGAACTAAAACCCTTATTCCAGATGTTCAACGTCGTGAATAATAAGGCCTTCTTGGATAAACTGTTCTTTAGTAATATCCTTCTTTGAATAAGTCAAGAGATAAGTGTGCGCTTCCCAGCGCATCTCGGAAAGCAATTGGCAAGACAATACAGTCCAAGACCACAAGATAAAAGATAACGCAAGCAGCCAAGACCTCGTGTCGAATGTCGATGTTGTAGGTGGTTATATATATATATATATATATATATATATATATATATATATATATATATATATATATATATATATATATATATATATATATATCGTGGATCATTTAGTTTTAAGGAATAGCCAATCAGCGTATTCGATATGGAGACCCTATTGAGCAGGTTACCTGATTGGTTGTAAGTTAGGTATAAATGTAATATAGTCATAATATGATTAAGGAAAAGACATAAATTTACATAATTAAAGATGAAGTGAACGTGCACCACGTGACCCTCACAACCCGTCAACCCTCCATGTTACAAAAGTAATTTTATAATAAAAATTAAAAATATGTGGGTTTGCAATCGTGCTTACATTTGAAATTATGCAGATAAAACATGTTTTTGATGCATGCATCATTTAATAAATAAAATCATCAAATCTCGCGAGTCGCAAGATTAGTGACGCGAGTCACGAGGGACGAATCACAGAGCACGAGCTTGCAGCAGGAGAAAAAGACGTGGATGATGGATATACGAAAATGGCTCAGAAAAGGAAAAAATGCAACCGACGAAAATGAAGAAGATGATGAAAGACATGTTGTGGGAGGAGTTGGAGGAGGAGGAGGAAAAGACGATCATGTCGATGAAATACCGACAGAAGCTGGCCAAGCCAGCAACGTTAGCCCTGCAGCTGGAGCCCCAGCGCAGGCAGCCTAGTTTCCACGCTCGGCGGCGGCCTCGGGGTCAGGTGTGACTGTCAAGCCGCTTTCCGATGATCTTGGAAGTGAGAGACCGAATCAAGTTGTTCTACAGCGGTATCCTGGCCATCTGTTGCAGAACAAGAGTCGCTCGTTTGTGTCCTCGTGGTACCAGACTAATGAATGGCTGGAATACGGTGTGCAGACAGATGCAGCATTCTGCTATCCATGTAGGAAGTTTAACACCGCACGTGGCCCAGTGGACTCTACTTTCACAGTGCGAGGCTACCGGAATTGGAGACATGCCGTTGAGAAAGGCAGGGGGTTTCACAAACACGCAACTTCAAAGGAACATTTAACTTGTGTTTTGAGGTGGAAGGAGAATGAGAGGTGCATCGATTGTGGTGAGGAGATTTCCACACTCCTCAATGCTGACCAGCTAAATAAAAACCGGTACTTTGTGTCTGCTCTTATAGATGTTGTGGGATTTCTCACCGAAAATCAGATACCTTTCAGAGGGAGCCTTGATAATTTTGAGGATATGTCAGACGGGCACAGTGGGCTCTTCCTCTCACTTTTAAACTACACACTCAAAAAAAGACACTGAGCTAGCCGAAATAATAAAGCATATCCCACGAAACACAAGCTATACTAGTCCGGAAATGCAGAATGAACTGATCTGCACATTGAGTTATGTTGTGACGGATGCCATCGTAGAAGAAGTAGACACATCGTGGTTTACCATCAAGGTGGATGGGATGAGGGACCCCACTGAATGTGAGAACATATCAATCATCATTCGCTTTGTATCGGCATCAAATGAAGCAACAGAGCGTCTACTCACAATAGCAACAGTCGACGCTGGAGATGCAAAAACATTGACAGACCTAATAATTGCAAAGCTGACAAAAACAGGACTTGACACGTCAAAAATATGAAGTCAGGTGTACGAAGGGGCTTCGGTAATGGCTGGGAAGCAGGGTGGGGTGCAAAAGTTGTTGCAAGAGATATTGGAAAGAGAAATCCCCTATGTGCACTGCTTAAATCACCAACTCCATCTGGTAGTTATCCAGGCACTGGCAGCAGAGAAAGCTGTCACTGATTTCCTTGAGGTTTGTTGTTGCCTTTACAAATTCTTCAGAAAGCCCACTGTTGCTGCACTGTATAAAGGTGAGCGGTTAAAACGACTTCTTGATCAAAGGTGGACGGGACATTTAGCCACCGTGTCTGTGATCATAGGATCTTTTAAGGATATCACATCCTTACTGTTTGAGATTGATGCAGAGCGCGCCTACGGTGCAGAGATGAGGATGGAGGCTATTGGGCTTTTGCGGGAAGTCTCTGGGCCTGCCTTCATGTTCACTGCTATCTTTGTACAAAAACTGCTGATGTTGTTAGATGGCCCTGACAGACTCTTGCAGGCAGAGGACATGGAATTGCTAACGGGGTTGGAACTGCTGGCGAGTGCAACAGAGTGCGTGAAGAAACTCCGCTCGGAGGAAGAGTTCACTGATCTGTGGAACAAGGCCAACGATGCTCACACTTCTACACCTGCACCACCAAAACTGAGACGCACAATGCATAAGAACTTGGAACAGTTTGTAGTTTTGGAGACTACAGGACAAAACAACGACAATGACAAGACGGAACTGCAGAGGGTTTTTTACAGCGCAATTGACACTGTGCTTGGCGAGATCGCTCAGCGCTTCAGTGAAAACAACACACAACTCGCCCGTTCACTCGCTGCCTTGAATCCTGAAAATGGCACGTTTTTGGATCCCCACTTGCTCCAGCACATCATGACATTAAAAAAGTCAACCATCAGTGAAACAGAGTGTGTGGTTGCAAAGCAGTTTATTCGTTCACAGACAGAAAAGCAGCCAAACGAGAAATGGACAACACAAAAACTCCTCTCAACATACCACAAAACGCTGGAAGCCATGCCAAGTGTAGTGACTGCAATGAGACTTGGACTAACATTTGGTGCATCCACTGCCATGTGTGAAAACTCATTCTCAATATTGAGGAATGTCTTCACTGACCATCGACGGTCCATGCGCCATGCACGCAAGGCACAACTGGTACGGCTGGCCTTCGAGAGAGACCTCACACGTAAATGCCTGAATGAATGGAAGGAGAAGGTCCTCAGAAGATTCCACACCGAGACGTGTCACCTGCAGCTCTTCTGACAGTGAGTACAGTGGTATAAAAACTATACGAGTTCAGATTGTGTGTGTGACTGCTGGTGATGTGTGTGTGGTTGTGGTTGCAGTGTGGTTGTGGTCAGCACCTGCCGTGGTCGGCTGCTTTGTATTTCTGATGTTTAAGTTAAATGTTGTGTTTGGTGCTTTGCATATCCCATATCTAGTGCTTTGTACATAACCTTACCTCTGTGTAATTGACTGCTTTAAATGCGGCTTGTGCTATCTTCAGGCTGATCGTATTTGCTGTTGATAGTTTAACGTGATGATCGCAGGTCATAGCCTACTGTATCTTATTTCAAAGTGCACTGATTCTGGTGCCAACCTCGCCCGTTTAGTCATTGTATCTCTGGTATATTAATTTTCTAATGCCAATTCTTGACAACACCTTGTATTGGTGCCAATTGTCTAATCATTGAATATTTGCATTGTGAATGTGCCAGTTTGTTGCAGCTCTCCTGCATTCGAATAATTTTAGGCCAAAAACATCGGAACATATTAAATCTAGCTGAGATCATTTTCGTTGGTATGCGACGGCAACCTCAGTATAGATGTGTCAATGCTGCATGAATACAATAGTATACCGGGTTATCAAAAAATTAAATGTAATAATTGTGCCCCCCCCATCCAGTTCATATGCCCCCCTTAATACTGAGCCCTGGCTACGGGCCTGACCTCCACGCCGTTGGAGGTCGATAACACCGTGACGGTCGAGGGAAGCGATATCGCTACATCCGCTGATGGTGTTTCTGTTTCATCAACTCCCCCGATTATTTCCGTTACTTCACCAGGAAGTGTTCCCACAATGGAAGAGCACATAGACTTGGTAACCAGTACAGATCTGTGTGTCAATACTGACGACAGTATCGATATGCAGGACAGTACAAGCTTGTATGACTCGGAAACGAAAACCGACTCTGACGAATCTGACCTGGAGGGAACAAACAGGAACAGTCAGGTGGAATCGGTGGAGAAGCTGACCAGTCAAGGTCCCACCTCCCCTGAACAAATAAGACTCTTCTTACAAAATACATATGGGAAACGCAATATAAACCTGACGGAATACTTTCCAGATCTGCCGTCCTTCCTTGAGTGTGCTCAGGCTGTCGTACGTAAGCCTGACTTATTCGGTTTCCACCAGACACACTGTCACCGCTTAAAAAAACTGATTGCCAAGGCGAAAAGGGATCCTAATCAATTATCCCACTTCTGATCTTATTCTTAGAAACTATTATTTTCCTCATGGCCACTTTCAAGATTGGAACAATAAATGTCAATGGTGGTGGGAGTCCGCTCCGCAAGATCCAAATTAAACAGTTGGTGGAGGTCAACGGTCTCGACATCGCTTTGTTACAAGAGACCCATGCTTTCCGATCTGTTCAGGCTCAGTGGCGACTATTTATGGACAAGGAATGTTTCTTCAGTAACAACTCCGTGTCGAAGGCAGGCATCATGTTTGTCTTAGGGAAACATTTACATCCGTCCTGCCTTAAATTTATGAGTATTATTGATGGACACCTTGCCTCCGTGACCTTCTCTATCGATCAGGTCAAGTTCACAATTCTCAATGTGTACGCTCCAAGCAAAAATGACGAGCGGATCTCCTTTTTTGCCGAACTGAGAAAATTCCTGCAAACACTGGATTTGCAGACTTGTCTAATTATTGGTGGCGATTTTAACTCTACTGTCAATGCTTCATTTGACCGGAACGGGCCGGAACCCCAACCATGTACCGCAAAACTTTTTGCAAACATCATTGCGAAATATAATCTCCATGATATTTGGCGCGTGCAGCACCCTTCTGATCGGTCTTATACATGGTGTCGTTGTTTATACAACCACATCTCGCTTGCGAGGCTTGATCGCATCTATGTAAATTCTCATTTATTACAGGGAGTTTATAAATCCAATATCGTGCCTTCTGGTTTCTCTGACCATTCCCTAGCTTGAGTCTTTATTCAACTCTCGAAACCATGTCCAGGGAGCTCTCATTGGAAATTCAATAACAGTTTACGAGAAAACCTCAACTTCATTCAGGCCTTTGAATCCTTCTGGACGGCTCTCCCAGAACATAAGTTAAACTGTTCCGTTAACCCGTTGATATGGTGGGATTTAGTAAAAACCCAAATTAAAGGTTTCTGTCAACAGTATCAGTTTTTCTCAACAAGGGATGACCATGAATGAAAGAAAATATTACAGTTAGAGATTATACATCTTCAACGGGTCATCGGACAAAATAATAGTGACGTACAAAAAACCTTAACTGAGAAACAGTCCTTATTAAAGGAAATAACCGAGAGGAATGCACGTGGTGCCTTAGTTCGGATGAGGGTGCGACACCTGAATGAGGCAGACGTACCAACCAAGTATTTATTTTCATAAGAGAAATGTCTTCCCAGTAAACAGCTTTCTCAGCTGCGATTAGCAGATTCATCCATTACCTTTACACAATCAGAAATAAAACTTTTTGTGAAGGAATACTTTTCGAAAATATTGTTGCGAATTCGCGCCCGCTGGCATGCGAGCGGCCACGTAACTCGAATCGCGGCACGTCGCCCACCGGACGGACAATTCCGTCGTGACCCTCTCGGACTAACGCCGGGAACTAGTCACGGGTGGGCCTTTCGGCCTCACCACGATCGTGCCAATCGGCCCCCCGCGTGGGATAGGGTTGTTCGCAAAATTCGACCTACATAAGTACCCACACGGAGGGTAGACCGGGCGATCGCACCTCGCCGCAGGTCGACTTCGGACACGGGCCACTTTAAGCGACCCGTTCCGTACTATCGGGATAACCGAGTGGTGTTATATCGTCGACCTCGACGGTTCCGATTAATTATCGGGCATATTCAGCCCACTACCAACCCTTTACGTGAAGTAAGATGGAGATTCAATTAAAGAAAAGACGAAGCGAAACGGGAAAAACAGTTCAACATAAGGCACATTTATTCCGCGGCAAACGGAAAGCACACATATACAATTACAACAATTATGCACCAAAAGCAAATGTAAAAGAAATACAATACAACAATTATGCACCAAAAGCAATTGCAACAAAAGAAACACAATGCAGATCTACTACCGACTACGCGAGCACAAAGCAACACTTACACAGTTTTACTTTACAGACGGCGCCGACAACACATATACTCAAAAGCAAAAGAAAAGGGGACAAGGGGGCAGACCCTCAACCCCACCCTCAACGACAAGGGGGCAGACGGGCCTGTGGGCTGAGACCGCGTGGAGCCTACCCGTCTTGTGATGAGCCGCAAAATGTCGCGGCGGTGCCCTGACTCCGCGCTCCTCCGCGGGTTTCGTTGACACTGCTTGGAATGGGGTGGGAACGGGGCCCCCTTTTCGCACTATCTCAGTGCGGGGGGAAACAGGGGGGGTTGTTGATTCTCTGGGGAAAGAGGATAGCTGGCTTGCTTGGGTCCCGCGACGAGCGACTCCACTGCGCCCTCGACCGCGTTCCCGGCTTCCCCTCTCTGCAGCTCCCCGACAGACTCCGAACCCCGACAGACCGACTCTCCTCCAGACCCGTCTTGACTGCTGCTGCCACACTTCGCCGCCGCCACACCTCTCCAACTCGCCCGAGCCCGAAACAGAAACTCACTGCCGCTGCCACACTTCGCCGCCGCCACACCTCTCCAACTCGCCCGAGCCGGAAACAGAAAACTCACTGCCGCTGCCACACTTCGCCGCCGCCACACCTCTCCAACTCGCCCGAGCCCGAAACAGAAAACTGATTGAATTCGCCCCGCGCTTGGCGCTTTATAGTGCAGCAGGAGAAACCATATGCAAATTTCCGGATCAGGATGGGCTCGGGGGCGGAGCCACGCTCGCCCATTGGACGGAGGAAAAGTGGGCGTGAACCTCCCCTGATCCTCGAATTTGCATATATCGATTCTACACCGACGCGCCTGGAGGCGGGGCCAAATCGCCCCGCGCTTAATGATTGGAGGGATCGGAAGTGGGCGTGTATCATTCCTGATCCGACCTTTCCTCGGAAAGGCCGCTTTTTGCACCCGCGGCTCAGCGCGCGCCCCGCACGAGGCCAGGACAGCCTGACGCTCGGTGTCCACAAGCGGTGCGGGAATGGCGGCAGAAGGAGGAGAGGTGAAGGTGGTGGAGGGTTTATTGTGGCGGTGATGGCCATGGTGACGCTTGGAATGGCGGTGATGCGATGTTTACGGGAGCGAGCCGTGACGGTAAAGGTCGTGGCTGTTGGCGTTGTTGTTGTTGTGAAGCGGCGTTGCTGTTGGTGGTTGTTGTGTGATGGCGGTTGAGACGTGGTTGGCTCAAAATAAAGATAGAACAGAAAAACGGCTATCTTAAAGGGTCGTAGCCCGAATGAATCACATTTATTCCCTCTAAACAACGGGTTTGGGCTAACTACACATGTACTTACAGAGATATCTCACCTACGGGACTTAAATGGTGGTTTGCGAATTTCCTCAACCACAACAATATATTCAATGGAGCAAATAAATCCTGTCAGTGTCGCCTCTATCTCTGTAGGCCTGTCAGTGTTGTGTGAAGATAGGCGTTCCCAACTGGAAAGACCCATCACCTTGGATGAACTTGGCACTGCCCTGCACGGCCTTTCCATTGGGAAAGCACCTGGATTGGATGGACTTACAACCAAATTTTACAAGAAGTTTTGGCACTTATTGGGTCCAGAACTCATTAACAGCTTGGAGAGCTACCTCAGAGTTTCCGACGAGCTCTTCTTACCCTCATCCCCAAAAAGGGAGACATGCTGAGTATTGAAAATCGGCGTCCTATCTCCCTGTTATGTACGGACTATAAAATATTTTCAAAAGCCCTGGCATCGCGACTTACTCCTTATTTATCCTCGTTGTTGAAAGAAGACCAATGTTACTGTGTCCCAAAACGTTCCATCAATGACATCTCCCTTGTGAGAGACATCATTGAACTGTGCAAGGAAAACCCTAAAGATTTAGGACTTCTTCTCCTTGATCAGGAGAAAGCCTTTGACCGTGTTGACCATCGGTACCTTTTCGAAGTACTTGAGCGGTTTGGACTTGGTTCAACCTTCATCTCTTGTATTAAAATACCATACAATAATATTTATAGTGTGCTTAAGATAAACAATGAACTTGTTGCACCTTTGTCTATGAACAAGGGAATTAGACAAGGTTGCCCTTTTTCTGGGTTGCTTTATGCTCTCTCCATCGAACCCTTACTGGTTTCTTTGCGCTGTAGACTAACAGGGGTTAGTTTGTCCCAGCTTGAACGGCCCATCAAGGTACTGGCATACGCCGATGACGTATGTGTATTCGTACAAGATATCAATGACGTTAACATCATTCGTTATTGTTTGTCCTTATTTGAAAAGGCTTCTTCAGCCAAAGTAAATTGGAACAAAACGAGCGCCCTTTTGGCTCGGTCCATTTTGCTACTTGGTGCCAAGACTTCCTGCTCCACTATCATGGGCCAATGATGGTGTGAAGTACCTTGGAGTGTTCTTAGGTAATAATACCACAGTAGCAAAAAATTGGGCTGGTCTGCTTGAGTTTGTTGAGGGCAAACTGCAAAAATGGAAAGGTCTGATCACACAACTGTCATATTGTGGAAAGGTCTTGGTCATCAACACACTGGTGGCCTCCACCTTATGGCACAGGTTCTTCGTGCTGCATCCTCCAGCGGCGTTGCTTCAACAGCTCCAGAAGTGCTTTGTGTCCTTTTTCTGGGACGGAAAACACTGGCTGCGACCTGGGGTCCTCAGTTTACCACTGACCAATGGAGGACAAGGCCTGTTCGACATAAAGAGCCGGCTAATGGCCTTTCGACTCTTGGTTGCTCTTCGCATGCTATACATGCGACCCTCTCCACCATGGGTCAACGTCGCTCGTCACCTTTTGCAACAGGCTGGGAGGCTAGGCTACGACCACTCTCTTTTCCTGATGGACCCTTCCAAAATCGACAGATCCCCCCTCTCTGGTTTCTATCAAAGCATGTTAAATGCATGGCAAGCTCTGACAATAACGAGAGCTACACATTCTTACACGAAACAGATGTTTCTGGAAGAACTTTTGTTCTACAACTCCTTTTTCCATGACATGCCTACTGATCAGTGTTTTATTTAACGCTTCACCGACAAGGGCGTTAAATCTGTCGCAGATCTTCTCAGCCCAAACGGCAGCTGGATTGGAGCTGATGCTTTGGCAAGCCAGGTCGGTGTGCGATCCTCTTGAATCGTGGCACGCATATTATGTAGTGTGCTTTGGACATACACATAGCTTGCACCTGTTTGGGAGCAGGACCACCAAAGCAATGAACAAAATGCACATCGAATACCTTCTCTCTCTATCTTTCCTGAACTCGAATGTGCTTTTTCTCTTGCCATCCCTCTTCCTTGTGCCCCTTTTAGCGTAGGCTTCAATGGCCTTCCCAAACAAAAAGACCTTTATTTGGGTTGTGTAAAATTTCTTTTGCAACGGCAAATAACACAGCAGGAGGTTCGATGGAGAGAACTCTTACCTTGTTCTCCCCCTTATTTTCCTAACTGGAAAGGTTTTTTATCACCCTCCTGTACCATCACGACATGGTGACCTCCAATGGAGAATAGTACACTGGATCCTTCCTTCTAATCACTTATTACACCATTTTTCAAATCTGCTCGTAGATGAATGTCTTTTTTGTAAGAAATCTGAAAACCTTTTTCACATCTATGTTGAATGCCAACGGTTGGCACCTTTATTTATTTTACTTCGGAATTGTTTTGTAAGGTTTGGTTTTATTTTTAACACTTGTGTGTTCATCTACGGATTGGATATCCCACACAAAAATTCCAATGCTGTGTTAGCCAATTTCCTGCTTGCTCAGGCAAAGATGGCAGTATATAAGTCAAGGAAAAGAAAACTTGATGGTGTTGGAGTAAATGATGAAGATACTTTGTTTTTGTTCCAAAACCTTGTAATAAGTCGTGTTAAATTGGATTTTGCTTTCTTTTCAGGAACTGGAAGATTACCGCAGTTCGAATCAAAATGGTGTATAAAAGAAGTTATTTGCAAACTCCGAGAGGAATGTCTATCCTTTTGTGAAATGTTTTGTATATAATC
The DNA here is from genome assembly GCF_056783735.1 of Eptatretus burgeri. NCBI lineage: Eukaryota > Metazoa > Chordata > Myxini > Myxiniformes > Myxinidae > Eptatretus > Eptatretus burgeri. The sequence goes on from NC_140961.1 coordinate 32,682,273, forward strand.
CACCCGATTCATCCTTTCCTTTCCTCAGAAATTGTTTCTTGGTTTTCTTTCTTTCTCTGAAATGAAAATGTCACTCCCATTTGGGGGCTTTCTTTTCTATTTTTATAATAAAAAGATACAAAAGTGTCTCTGTCTCTGTCTCTCTGTCTCTCTGTCTCTCTGTCTCTCTGTGTCTCTGTCTCTGTCTCTGTCTCTGTCTCTCTCTGTCTCTGTCTCTGTCTCTGTCTCTGTCTCTCTGTCTCTGTCTCTCTCTCTCTGTCTCTCCGTCTGTCTCTCTGTCTGTCTCTCTCTCTGTCTGTCTCTCTCTGTCTGTCTGTCTCTCTCTCTGTCTGTCTCTCTCTCTGTCTGTCTGTCTCTCTCTCTCTGTCTGTCTCTCTCTCTCTGTCTGTCTCTCTCTCTCTCTCTGTCTGTCTCTCTCTGTGTCTGTCTGTCTCTCTCTGTTTGTCTCTCTCTCTCTGTCTGTCTCTCTCTCTGTGTCTCTGTCTCTGTCTCTGTCTGTCTCTCTGTCTCTCTGTCTTTCATGTCGTGAGTACCCCTCCTCTGCTGTGCTGTTTGGTGTTTCCACTTTCCCCATTTTTCGTTTCCCATGTGTTCGTTTTTTACTTGTGGGCTTTCCCGTGTTTTTTTCCTTCCTTTCTGGAGGAGAGACAGAGACAGAGACAGAGACAGAGACAGAGACAGAGACAGAGACAGAGACAGAGACAGAGACAGAGACAGAGACAGAGACAGAGACAGAGACAGAGACAGAGACAGAGACAGAGACAGAGACTGAGACTGAGACTGAGACTGAGACTGAGACTGAGACTGAGACTGAGACTGAGACTGAGACTGAGACTGAGACTGAGACTGAGACTGAGACTGAGACTGAGACTGAGACTGAGACTGAGACTGAGACTGAGACTGAGACGCTTTGCAGGCCCCAACAGTTAAAGTTAACATTAATAATAGTCCACCATTTATAAGGAACCAGTACTTGTGTAACCAGTTGAACAAGTTCGGTAAGGTTGTGTCGAGGATCTCAATGGTGCCGATGCGTCATGTTAGCGATAAATTTAAACACGTCATGTCCTTTAAAAGAGTGGTTTATAGCGAACGCAGTGAGCTTCATACTTAACGCATGCACGTGAGAGAATAGGAAACGACAACAACAACAACACAATAGCCCTGGCTATTTGGAATCCGTGTCGTTGGCTATGACCTTTTGGTTCTGGTTGTTTTTAAACGCTGTGCGGTGTATAAACACGATTGGGTTTTATTTCTATCTTGTGAATATTACTTAACGCGTGCACATGAGAGAGTAGGAAACAACAAAAACAAAACAATACCCTGCCAATTGTGAATCCGTGTCGTTGCCTATGACCCTTTTGCTTCGTTTTTGTTTTGTTTCTGGTTTTTTTTTGTTTCCGGTTTTTGTCATGGGGAATGATGTATGCCGGGAGATAAAGGCATCGTCGGAGATATGAAATACCCAAATAATATCAGAGATGGTGTATATTTCCTCCACTGATTTTAATAAAGATATCTCCCGCATCATCAAAAAATTATTTTTAATCGTGATTTACGTTATTTGGTCGCTGATCCCGAATCCAGGCTGAAGTAACCGGAAATTGCGTATACAGTTGTGAACAAGTTGAAGGTAAAGTCAGAAGCGAATGTAAGAAGAATACTACGTTCACTTCTGGTATTTATTTTTTTAGATGAGATCCTGTTCTAGGCGGTGTAGTTGTCGTTGTGAAGGTAATGTTGAGGTAATATTAATTTTTTTAGATGAGATCCTGTTCTAGGCGGTGTAGTTATTGTTGTGAAGGTAATGTTGAGGTAATTTTTTTTTAGATGAGATCCTGTTCTAGGCGGTGTAGTTGTCGTTGTGAAGGTAATGTTGAGGAAACTTTTTTTTTCAGATGAGATCCTGTTCAAGGCGGTGTAGTTGTTAAGGTAATGTTGAGGTAATTTTTTTTTTTAGATGCAATCCTGTTCTAGGTGGTGGAGTTGTCGTTGTGAAGGTAATGTTAAGGATTTTTTTTTCAGATGAGATCCTGTTCTCGGCGGTGTAGTTGTTGTTGTGAAGGTAATGTTGGGGTTATATTTATTTTTTCATACCAAAAAGACTTTAATTTGATATATTTAAGAACGAATATAAGAAGAATTCTACGTTCGCTTCTGGTATTTATTTTTTGAGATGAGATCCTGTTCTAGGCGGTGTAGTTGTCGTTGTGAAGGTAATGTTGAGGTAATATTAATTTTTTTAGATGAGATCCTGTTCTAGGCGGTGTAGTTGTTGTTGTGAAGGTAATGTTGAGTTAATATTAATTTTTTTAGATGCGATCCTGTTCTAGGTGGTGGAGTTGTCGTTGTGAAGGTAATGTTGAGGAAACTTTTTTTTTCAGATGAGATCCTGTTCAAGGCGGTGTAGTTGTTAAGGTAATGTTGAGGTAATTTTTTTTTTTAGATGCGATCCTGTTCTAGGTGGTGGAGTTGTCGTTGTTGTGGTGAATTGACGTGAATTGAGGGACATGACGCGGGATCACATGTTGTGCGTCTCGCGTATAAGGGGAGGTCTCTGCGGCACGAGTGATTGTCCCCGGGGCATTGCCATTTACATCGGCTGTTCACTTGATGCTCGTTAACTGAAGGTGCTCATTGACTGGTGAGAATGGAGATTATATCGAACTCCGTGCTTACGCGGATTGTCTGCAATGATTAACTGCACATGTATACGTTACTGCTTATGTACTCCTCGCTGAACCTGTATTCCCCGGTGTGCCCGTAGAAGCGGCTCCAATCAAATGGAATAAAGCCTAAACTCTGAAGGTTCATCTCTCGCTCTCATTTCAATTTATTCCATTGGATTTTCTCGGCTCTCTCAACCAAAGATGGACAAGATCTACAAACCAGAGAGGTTCGACGCAGACCCAAACGCGACTGACGCAGAAATGAAATGGTCGCATTGGTTCTGCTCCTTCTCACACTATCTGACCATCATCGAGGAGGGAGCTGACAAATTTGCCGCCCTCGTGAATCATGTCTCACCCAGCGTGTACAGGCTCTTCTCGGAGTGCGACACTTACGAAGCAGCGATCGAGGTGCTGCAAGCGCTCTACGTGAAGCCCACGAACGAGGTATACATACAACATCTTCTCAACACACGCAAGCAAGCAGCCGGGGAGACAATCGATCAGTTCCTGCAAGCTCTGAATCAGCTGGGAAAAGACGGCAGCTTCCGGGCGGTAAGCGCCGAGGAACACCGAAAGGAAGCCACACGGGAGGCATTCATCCAAGGACTCAGATCAGCCCACATACGGCAACGCTTACTAGAGAAAGCGCAACCCACTCTTGACAAGGTAGTCGATCAGGCTCGAGCGATGGATACGGCTCAGCAGCAATCTGAGTCATTTGGGACACCGATGCTGCTCATGAACGCTGCTACGATGGGAACCCAAGGAACCCCACTGGCACAGACACAGCCAGACATAGGGGATGGAGAAACACCCGAGGAGCCGGATACCCAGACCTCGTCAAACTCCTCAGCAACTGCTCCGGTTGGTAAATGCTTCTTTTGTGGGTACAAAAGGCATCCTCGTCAAAAATGTCCCGCCAGAGATGCCACATGCATGAATTGCGACAAGAAAGGGCATTATGCCAGGGTATGTAAATCTACTCTAAGGAGAAATAAACCCACTTCTGCGGCTCTCTACTCGCAAAATAAATTGACTGCAGCCTCCCCGGGGAATCTATCCAAGGCTATCATCAACGTACGAATTAACGGGCATATGGCTGAGGCACTGATTGATACCGGTAGCTCTGAAAGTTTCGTCAACAGCTCGCTAGTGAAGGGCAGGAAATGGGTAATCCACCCGACTGACAATACGGTATGCATGGCCGCCACCTCACTACAATCCCGCGTACGAGGGTACTGCAATGTTGAATTGGACGTAAAAGGATACACGCATCGGGATGTAAAGGTACTGGTGCTTCGTGATTTGTGCGCAGACGTAATTCTGGGTCATAATGTCCTCAAGCAGCACACGAGCGTCGAAATACCCTTTGGAGGAAGCAAGCCTCGTCTAATTTTAAATGCGTTGACCACCGCGGAGGTGACGTCCCCCAGCTGTTCGCTAACTTGTCGCCGGTCTGCAAACCGATAGCGATCAAATCGCGGCGATATACCACTGCTGACATGAATTTCATCACTTCGGAAACCAAGCGATTACTGGAGGAGGGAATTATAGAACCGAGCGATTCGCCATGGCGCGCACAGGTGTTAGTAACCAGCAGTCAGAACCATAAGAAACGAATGGTTGTCGATTATTCCCAAACGGTCAATCGCTTCACCCAACTCGACGCCTACCCCCTGCCGCGCATAGATGAGATGGTCGAACGCGTGGCCAATTATAAGGTATTCAGTACCATCGACTTGCGAAGCGCCTATCATCAAATTCCCATCCGAGAGGAAGACAAACCTTACACTGCATTCCAGGCAGGGAGGCGCCTCTACCAGTTCAGAAGGATACCATTCGGTGTCACGAATGGAGTAGCTTGCTTCCAACGGGTTATGGACGACATCATCTCGGATGAAAACCTCAAAGACACTTTTGTTTACGTGGATAATGTCACAGTGTGCGGTAGGGATCAGAGGGAACATGATAGGAATCTGGACAGATTCTTGAGCATTGCTAGAAAATATAATCTGACTCTCAACTACGAGAAATGCGTATTCTCGGCAAGGTCAATTGACCTTCTCGGCTACACAATAGCCGACGGCACAATTAAGCCTGATCCTGAGCGATTGCGCCCGCTCCGTGAGCTTCCACCACCTCAGGACTTGCAGACAATGCGCCGGGTGATCGGGATGTTCGCTTACTATGCGAGATGGATTTCGCAATACTCCGAGAAAATACATCCCCTAGTGCATTGCAAAAACTTTCCACCAGATGCCGCTGTTGTAAGAGCTTTCCACAATCTCAAGGATGATATCAGTAAGTCCGTGGTTTTATCGATCGACAGCTCGGTGCCCTTCGTGGTGGAGACCGACGCTTCAAATCACGCCATAGCTGCTACACTTAATCAGTCTGGGCGGCCGGTCGCGTTCTTCTCGAGAACTCTCTCTAGAAGCGAGCAGAGACACTCAGCGATAGAGAAGGAAGCGTACGCCATCGTTGAAGCGCTGCGGAAATGGAGACATTATTTACTGGGAAACCACTTCACGCTCGTTACGGACCAACGATCCGTGGCATTCATGTTTGATGGGAAAAATAACGGGAAAATTAAGAATGAAAAAATTATGAGATGGCGGATAGACCTAGCTTGCTACAGATACGACATTGTTTACCGGCCCGGGAAAGAAAACCCTGCTGCAGATACCTTCTCCCGGGTCTACAGTTCGGCAACAATCAGTCAGGCTTTGCAAGACCTCCATGTGTCTCTGTGGCACCCAGGGGTAACCAGGATGGCACATTTCGTACGCAGACAAAATCTTCCCTATTCTGTTGAAGATATTAAACAAATGAATGCTTCATGCCCTGTTTGTGCTGAACTAAAACCCAGATTCTATGGCGCGGCATCTGGCAGACTGATCAAGGCCACTTCCCCCTTCGAGAGACTAAACATCGACTTCAAAGGGCCCCTGCCGACCGAAACAGACAACAGATACATATTCACCGTTGTTGATGAATATTCAAGGTTCCCTTTCGCGTTTCCGTGCTCGGATATGACCTCGGGCACTGTCGTAAAATGTCTCTCTGACCTCTTCGCTATGTTTGGGAGACCTTCGTACATACATTCAGACAGAGGGCCGTGTTTCATGTCGGCCGGGCTAAAACAATTCCTATTAGAGCACGGCATAGCAACTAGTCGAACGACGGGTTACAACCCACAGGGAAACGGGCAGGTGGAACGGTATAATGGAGTTATTTGGAAAGCCGTAACTCTGGCGCTGAAATCGAGAGGACTGGGCCCCGAGCGGTGGGAGGTTACCCTTCTCGACGCTCTGAATTCCATACGCTCTTTGCTCTGCACGTCCACAAATGCCACTCCTCACGAACGTATGTTTACTCACCAACGACGTTATGTTGACGGTCAAACGGTGCCCAACTGGCTGACCCATCCCGGTACAGTGTTCATGAAACGCCCGGTACGACAAAGCAAGTATGAACCGCTGGTGGAGGGGGTCGAACTCATTGACACTAATCCAGAGTATGCTCATGTCAGGCTCCCGGATGGCAGGGAGACCACTGTGTCGGTTCGCCATCTGGCTCCCTCAGGTACTCCTCCCGCCGGTACACCACCTTCTGGCACTCCTCCTTCTGACATTTTCCCCCCAGGAACTCCGCCAGGCGACGGGGCTGCCGCGTTCCACCCGAGAGCGATCGAGGAGTCATCCCCGGCACAAGTCGAGGCTCACCAAGAGGATCGGGAGTCTCCCTCAAGTGAAACTGCCGTTTACTCCCGGAGAGGTCGACGAATAAGGCCCCCTCGACGACTCAATCTGTAAAGGGGATTATCGGCATTCTCGCTGCTCATGCTCCTATATGCCCATTATATCATATATCGATGCTCATTTCCATGCTCCTACAACTCAAAATAATCACTGCTTGGCATGTATGCTTCTGTAGATCTTTTAGTCCGCGTTGCTTGAAATGTATACTCCTATAGTGCTAAAGCAATCATGGTGTGTAAGATGGGCCCCTAGTTACATTTTAAAGGTGGGGAGAATGTGGTGAATTGACGTGAATTGAGGGACATGACGCGGGATCACATGTTGTGCGTCTCGCGTATAAGGGGAGGTCTCTGCGGCACGAGTGATTGTCCCCGGGGCATTGCCATTTACATCGGCTGTTCACTTGATGCTCGTTAACTGAAGGTGCTCATTGACTGGTGAGAATGGAGATTATATCGAACTCCGTGCTTACGCGGATTGTCTGCAATGATTAACTGCACATGTATACGTAAATGCTTATGTACTCCTAGCTGAACCTGTATTCCCCGGTGTGCCCGTAGAAGCGGCTCCAATCAAATGGAATAAAGCCTAAACTCTGAAGGTTCATCTCTCGCTCTCATTTCAGTTGTGAAGGTAATGTTGAGGATTTTTTTTTTTTTCAGATAAGATCCTGTTCTCGGCGGTGTAGTTGTTGTTGTGAAGGTAATTTTGGGGTTATATTTATTTTTTCATACCAAAAAGACTTTAATTTGATATATTTAAGAAGCGAATATAAGAAGAATTCTACGTTCGCTTCTGGTATTTATTTTTTTAGATGAGATCCTGTTCTAGGCGGTGTAGTTGTTGTTGTGAAGGTAATGTTGAGGTAATATTAATTTTTTTAGATGAGATCCTGTTCTAGGCGGTGTAGTTGTCGTTGTGAAGGTAATTTTGAGGTAATTTTTTTTTTCAGATGAGATCCTGTTCTCGGCGGTGTAGTTGTTGTGAAGGTAATGTTGAGGTAATATTTATTTTTTCATAACAAAAAGACTTTAATTTGATATATTTAAGAAGCGAATATTAGAAGAATTCTACGTTCGCTTCTCGGCTTTGCCTATTCCATATTATGATACTACCTGAAAATGGAAAAAACACTGAATGTTGTACTCAGTGTAAAAATCGACGGGTTTGAATATAAAATGTTTGCCTTCTCAGAGGTTATGACGTGTTTTGGGTGTGGAGCTTACGGGCATGTGAAGAGTGTTTGTCCCAATGCGGTTATACCGCAAAAAAGTGAAGGTGCGGTGAGGAACGATTCTTCCTCACCACAAACTAATGGGGAGAAGGTGAATCGGGAGCCTAGCCCCATGCCCCCTTCTCCCACCGGCTGAGGTGTTCGACGAATTGGACTCGTCCACCCGACCGGCATTGGTGAGAGGGTGTGTGATCGTTACGTAATCAATCCACCCCCATCAAACGAGGAAGTGAAAGTGGTTGCTTCCTCTCCTTTACCATCCACTGTACAGGACAGTGTGGACGATATGGAGGTATCTGTTACGGATACCAGGAAAAAAGGCCAAAAACGGTCAAATGTTGATGCCTTTGATGCTAAGGAGCAGAATAAGGTCCAGATCGTGTCAGGCTCGGTGGACCTTCAAGGTACGTCTGACAGTGGAAACCCCTTGGTGGTACCGGAGTCGTGTGCGGATGTGGAAACTTCGCTTGTTCCACTGGCCGACTCTGAGCGGGACACAGAGAACAGTGAGGTTTCTCAGGATGTTTTAAGTGTTTGTCCTGTTAGCCAAACTTGTTCAGACGAGTTAATAGCTATGTCTGACAGTGATAGAGAAATAGATAAATAGTCAGGTGGCTTAACAAAATTTTGGGGACACGCCGGAGAAAAGCACCAAACTTTTTCCATGTGCTATCCATTGCCTTAGATTTAAATTTTTGGTAGGACCCACGTCCTCAAGATAGAGTATGGCGGCCATCTTGGATTCGAAGATGGCCACCATGTAAAAACCTATAAGTGCCATTATCTCAGCTTCTATGCCACTTAGGATAGCAATCTTGGTGTCTAAACACACATTTTCTGGGACAATGAATGCAATTATACCATTAATAATATCAATAAATGAGTTATTTATTGAAAGTATGTGTTTTCCATGAAAAGAATACACTAGTTAGTGGTTATTTGTTGATTTCGGAGACATTATTCAATGCAGTAAGTAAATATGAACAGTACTCTTGTAAACAGAAATAAGATGACATAAAAAGACATAATCATAATCCTTATATTGTTACTACTTAGTCATTATATTATAATACTACGTTACTATACTACCAATAAACTCATAGTTCTCATCTTCTAATTTGCATATATTCCGTTTGCATGATGGTTCATTTCTCCCTTAAAAACATTGAGCAACTTGATGGGGACATACCAGATAAAAGCACCAATTTTTATGTGTTACTAGCTTGATGTATAAACTTTCATTTTTTGGTAGTTCTCATGTGATCGAACCTATAAGACACCATTATATACCATTTTAGTGTATTATGCCATATTTTGCCAAATATGCACACAGAATGATAAGATATCCTGTATTCTTTCATAAATTTCTTTAAAATGGTTTATGTTCTGAAAAAATATTATATCTCATTTGTAAAATCACATGAAATGTTTTTTTTTATATTTATTTACTTTATAACATACCATTATACATGTAATGTTCTTTTCCACTTTGAATCTCACAAACAACCAAATGTACTCCATATCTAGATATACATGTGTATATATTTTGGTCTGAAAGGGAATTTTCTGAGCTTTTCATGGAATTTTTTTTTTTTTAATCAGATACATATTAGGATAGTTGCCAGCCAAAACACATAGTATAGTTCTACAGGCTTTTCAGTATGCTCTGACTGTTTAGTTTCACATTACAAAGTAACCATTTGGGATGAGAATATGGATACATACCCCAGATACATACACTTTCTAAATCATGAGGCCTGCACTGTTGGTCATTCCTTTAATAGTTTAATGCTCAGCTCTTGTATAGGAATATAGGTCATGACCTGATGTAATAATTCTAGGACATGGCCTGATGATGTTAACAGGGATTACTATTGTTAAAGAGAGCAGCAACTTAAAGACAGCAGCAATCCAGCTAACTCTTCCCTGTCATCTGTTATGGTGGTGAAGGATATTGTATGGTATCTACATCATATTCTATAAAAGGCTTTTAAGTAGAAATTGTATTACAATTACCTGATCAAACATCCAAATCTTCACAGCAAAACCTACTGTAGTCCTATGTAACAGCAGTATCAGGAAAACACACTTTCTGACAGGAAATTCCCAGCAAAAATACTGTAGCACCGATCTCTGAAGCCCTCCCCCTCTTACCTTGAGAGTCACCATGTGACAGACTTCTACAGTGTTGATAATCCTGTTATATGCACCTAATATAATTACTTTATCGCAAACATTAATAATATATCTTCTTCTTCCTCTTTTGGCTTGCTCCCGTTAGGGGTCGCCACAGCGGATCAACCGTCTCCATTTCACTCTATCCTCCACATCTTCCATTGACACTCCAACCACCAGCATGTCCGCCCTCACCGTATCCATGAACCTCTTCTTTGGCCTTCCTCTTCTCCTCCTGCCTGGCGGCTCCATCTTCAACATCCTTCTCCCGATATACTCCGCTTCCCTCCTGTGCACATGTCCAAACCATCTCAATCTAGCCTCTCTCACTTTGTCTCCAAACCGTCCTACCTGCGCTGTCCCTCTAAGATATTCATTTCTTATCCTATCCATCCTCGTCACTCCCAACGAGAATCGCAGCATCTTTAACTCTGCCACCTCCAGCTCCGCTTCCTGTCTTTTTGTTAGTGTCACCACCTCCAAACCACACAACATAGCTGGTCTCACTACCGTCTTATATACTTTCCCCTTCACTCTTGCAGCTACCCTTCTGTCACAAATCACTCCTGCAACTCTTCTCCACCCACTCCATCCTGCCTGCACTCTCTTTTTTCACTTCTCTCCCACACTCTCCGTTACTTTGGACAGTTGAACCCAAGTATTTAAACCAATCCACCTTCCCCACCTCAACTCCTTGCAACCGCACCATACCACCACCCTCCCTCTCATTTACGCACATGTACTCCGTCTTACTCCGACTGACTAACATTCCCCTTCTCTCCAGTGCGTACCTCCACCGCTCGAGGCTCACCTCAGCCTGCTCCCTACTCTCCCTACAGATCATGATGTCATCCACGAACATCATAGTCCATGGGGACTCAAGTCTGATCTCATCCGTCAACCTGTCCATCACCATTGCAAACGGGAAAGGGCTCAGAGTCGATCCTTGGTGCAATCCTACTTTTACCTTAAACCGGTCCGTCATTCCTACCGCACACCTCACCGCTGTCACACTGTCCTCATACATATCCTGCACGATCCTCACATACTTCTCCACCACTCCCGACTTCCTCATACAATGCCGCAACTCCTCTCTTGGCACCCTATCATAAGCTTTCTCTAAATCCACAAACACACAATGTAACTCCTTCTGGCCTTCCCTATACTTCTCCATCAACATTCTCAAAGCAAACATTGCATCAGTGGTGCTCTTTCCTGGCATAAACCCATATTGCTGCTCACAGATCGTCACCTCTCCTCTCAACCTAGCTTCCACTACTCTTTCCCACAACTTCATGGTGTGGCTTAACAACTTTATCCCTCTGTAATTTCCACAGCTCTGCACATCACCCTTATTCTTGAAAATCGGAACCAGTACACTTAATCTCCACTCCTCCGGCATCCTCTCACTTTCCAAGACTTTATTAAACAATCTGGTTAACAACCCCACTGCCATCTCTCATAAGCACTTCCATGCCTCCAGTGGTATACCATCTGGGCCAACCGCCTTTCCACTTTTCAGCTTCTTCATAGCAGTCCTCACTTCATCCTTACTGATCCACCCCACTTCCAGATTCACTATCTCCACCTCGTCCAACCTTCTCTCTCTCTCATTTTCTTCATTCATCAGCTCCTCAAAGTACTCCATCCACCTTCTCAACATACTCTCCTCGCTCGTCAGCACATTCCCATTTGCGTCCTTTATCACCCTAACCTGCAGCACATCCTTCCCAGCTCGGTCCCTCTGTCTTGTCAATCGGTATAAATCCTTTTCCCCTTCTTTTGTATCCAACTTCTCATACAGCTCGTCATATGCCTTTTCCTTGGCCTTTGCCACCTCTCTTTTTGCCTTTCACTGCCACTCCTTGTACTCCTGCCTACTTTCTTCATCTCTCTGACTATCCCACTTCTTTTTCGCCAACCCCTTCTTCCTTATACTTTCCTGTACTTCCTCATTCCACCACCAAGTCTCCTTATCTTCCTTCCTCTGTCCAGATGTCACACCAAGTACCTTCCTAGCTATCTCCCTCACAACTTCTGCTCTCGTTGCCCAATCATCCCACCCATCTTTACCACCATCCAACGCCTGTCTCACCTCCTCCCTAAATTTCACGCAACAGTCTTCCTCCTTCAGCTTCCACCATCTGGTCCTTGGTTCAGCCCTCACTCTCTTCCTCAACCTCACCTATAAAGTCATCCTACAGACCACCAATCGATGCTGTCGAGCTACACTCTCCCCTGCCACCACCTTACAGTCACTAATCTCTTTCAGGTTGCATCTCCTGCTTAAGATGTAATCCACCTGTGTGCACTTTCCTCCACTCTTGTATGTCACCCTGTGTTCCTCCTTCTTCTTGAAATACATATTTACCACTGCCATTTCCACTCTTTTTGCAAACTCTACCACCATTTGCCCTTCCACATTTCTCTTGTTGAGACCGTACCTACCCATCACCTCCTCATCCTCTTTATTCCCTTCCCCAACATGCCCATTGAAATCTGCTCCAATTACCACTCTTTCATCCTTGGATACTCTCTCCACCACTTCATCTAACTCACTCCAGAAATCTTCTTTACACTCCATCTCACACCCCATATGTGGGGCATATGCACTGATGACATTCATCATCACCCCTTCAATTTCCAACTTGACACTCTCCTCACCTCCAATACTCTCTTGACATAATCTTCCTTCAGGATTACCCCGACACCATTTCTCCTCCCATCCACACCATGGTAGAACAGTTTGAAACCACCTCCAATGCTCCTAGCCTTACTCCCCATCCACTTGGTCTCTTGTACACACAGTATGTCCACCTTTCTTCTCTCCATCATATCAGCCAACTCTCGCCCTTTGCCAGTCATCGTCCCAACATTCAGAGTTCCAACTCTCACCTCCACACTTCTACCCTTCCCCCTCTCCCACTGCCTCCGGACTCGCCTTCCCCGTCTCCTTCTCCTCCTTCGCCCAGCAGTAGCACAATTTCCACTGGTACCCTGCTCACCACCGGTACCGGTGGCGGTCGTTGGTAACCCGGGCCTCGACCGATCCGGTATGGAAATTCGTTTTGTTGTCCGCATAATGATTTGGCATAGGTTTTTACGCCGGATGCCCTTCCTGACGCAACCCTGGTCGCCTCTTATGACACACAGGGATATGGTACACCTGTTCTAACCGGGGCAAACATTAATAATATATATAAACTGAATAGTTAAATGGATTGTTGAGAAATAACCATCAAAATTCGATAAATGAATCGGAATAAAATATATAAATTATCACAATTTGACCGAGTTTTGGCCATAAATATAGGTCAAGGTTATCTGAGATTATAATAGTCATACCCTGTGATAATATACAAATTTACTATAGGATAGATGTTCTTAGTTATGTTCTTTCAGGGCAGTAACCATTTGAATCGCAAGAAAAATGGCTGATCTGATGGGCAGACAGACAGACGGACAAATTAGCTGATTAAATATCCTCAGCATGCTCTGATTAGATGGGTCCTACCAAAATATCATAACTAATGCATCAAGGAACAAGTGGAAAAAATTTGGTGCTTTTATCCGGTCTGTCCCCATAAAGTGAAAATTTGTCTCTAAGCCACCTGACTAAAAAGGGAAAATCCCTGTGAGTTAAATGTCAACCCCTCCCTCACAGATGATGATGTAAGGGTTGTAGAGGGGAAGGGCATGGACAAGGCAAATTCGGAGGGGTCCGTAAACATAGCAGAACTTTCTGTTGAGCCGAAAGTAAGTGTTCCACAAGTAATAGGAGAGGCCATAGATGAAACACTTGATTCAGATGAAACCTCTTCCACCCCACATTTTAGTGCTTTTTGCTCTCAAGAGGATGAAGGGGGAAACGATACAACCTTAGTGTCTCAAGAAAATGTGATTAAATTCCTGGATGATACATTCAGGAAAAGATACGTAAAAATCAAAGATTACTTCCCGAATTTACACGATTTCATTAAAACTGCAAGGGGTATGATTCGTGATCCTTATCAGGTTAACATGTCAGATCCTCAATTCCAAAGGTTAAGGAAATGTGTTACTCGGGCTGGTAAAGAGCTTCAAGAATAACTAAGAGAATGGAGATAAAAGTAGCATCCCTGAACATCAATGGAGGCCGCAGTTGTGTGCGTCGCCTCCAGGTATTTCAGCTCTTCCAAAATGAAAAAAAATTGATGTGCTAATGCTACAGGAGATGCATGCAAATCAGTCTTCTGAGGATGAGTGGTGTAAAATCTTTAAAGGTTGTCTCTTTTTTTTTCTCGAGTGCGCTTGTTGAGGTCAAGGCTGGTGTGGCAATAGTGTTGCATCCTCGACTCCAGCCTTTGGAGATAACTTGTAAGGAAATTTGCAAAGGTTACTTACTGTCTGTGCAATTTGTCAGTTGTTACCTAAAGATTTGCATGACAAATGTTTACTGTCCTAGTGCTAACTCTGAAAGAAGTGCCTTTCTGTACAAGTTGGCAGAGTTTGTAAGCACCATTGACTTTACCATGTTGTTGTGTCTGGAGGGTGACTACAACTGCACCCTTGACCCACAACTTGATCGGAACACTTGTGAGCCTCATCCACCCAGTGCAAGGTCTTTGGCACAGCTAGTCAAAAAGTTTAAACTGGTGGATGTGGCGGGTACAAAACCGTAATATCCGTCAGTATGTACATGGGTTTGTGCATCAAGAAATGTTTTGACGATGGCTCACCGAGACAGATTTTATGTTAATCATGAAATGGTAAACATTGTTAAGAACTCTTATATAAGGCCGTCTGGTTTTTCCAATCATCACATGATTGTTATGGTGTGTGGCTTTCCTCATCATGTCTGTGGAAGTGCATATTGGACTTTTAATTTTAAACTTTTACAAAGTGCACGTTTTATAGAAGCTTTTAAAATGGTTTGGGAAAAATGCGAGTCACAAAAGGGTTCATATTTGAACTTAAGACAATGGTGGGACTGCACAAAGTCCCAAATCAAATGTTTTTGCCAAAAATACTGCTCTTACAGCACATACAACGCTTTTGGTGTGATATCTGCTTTAAAAAACGATATACTTATCTGTGAGCAGAAAGCTGGATTGTCTCGCATGAATGTCCAGCAGTTGTCGGAGAAAAGGACCCTTCTGGCTGAAATGGTGAAAGAGCGGGTGGCCGGTGTATTCATCCAACTTCGGAACGAAAAAATCCAACTTGACACACCAAACAAAGGGTTCTTCAATTTGGAAAAAATGGTCAAGACCTCTCAACAAATCCATGCTTTGTGCTCTTCTGGTGGTGATTTGTTGACCTCCCAGAGTGATATCGAGCATGAACTACAAGACTATTTTTGTAAACTCTTCGCAAAAAGAGTTGTGAATGAGGAGAACAGGAATGCGATGCTTGAACAGCTCCCTTCTCTGTCTGAAGACCCACAACAATTGCTTGAGCCTGGCATTTCTCTTGAAGAACTTACTGCTGCGCTCAAGGATAGCAAGGATGGGAAAGCCCCTGGACTAGACGGCCTTCCGGCTGAATTTTATAAGGCTTTCTGGGACATTGTAGGCCCTACTCTTCTTGAGGTCTTTCAGGAGAGTGTTGAACAAGGTGAATTGCCATTGAGCTGCCGGAGGGCAGTTTTGTGTCTCCTTCCGAAGAAAGGAAACCTGCATGAGACCGCAAATTGGTGGCCTGTATCACTCCTCAACACGGACTATAAAATATTGGCACAAGCACTTGCAACCCGTCTAAAGGAAGTCATCTCTTTCTTGATTGGCACTGATCAATCATACTGTGTTCCAGAACGTTCCATATACGATAATATTTTTTTGGTGAGAGACTTGATCATATCAGTCTCGGTCGAACTACATCTCCTGGTTTTGGTTTATTACTTTTAGATCAAGACAAAAGCTTTTGACAGTGTTGACCATTCTTTTTTGTTTGATGTATTAAGGAGAAGAGGGTTCGGGGAAAAATTTATTGCTGATGTTAAGTTATTTTACAAAAATGTATCTTGTGTGCTAAAGGTTAATAATAGTCTTTGTTACCCTTTCCCCTTTCAGCGAGGAATCCGTCAGGGCTGTGCGCTATCAGGCATGCTCAACAATCTATCCGTTGAACCTTTATTAGTTTTACTTCGGAACTCCGTGTTAGGAGTCTCTCTTTCACAAAACTCCAAAGTCGTTGTTTCAGCTTATGCTGATGATATTTGTGTTGCTATTGCAAATCAAAAGATGTTTCTGAGGTCTCTCGTTGCCTTACGCAGTTTGAGCTTGCTTCTACTGCAAGGGTAAATTGGGAAAAAAGTGTAGCTTTTTAGGTGGGCCCCAGATCACCTTCCTCGTCCCTGCCTGTTTGACCAGGAGGAATATAGTGGAGTAGTGAGGGGGTTTAAATATTTAGGCTTATTTCTAGGGATTGAAGCGTATGAACAAAAAATTGGGAGAACTTCCTGGAAAAAATTAAATTGAAACTGGCAAGGTGGAGAAGATTGTACCAACTTCTCTCGCTTAAGACACGGGTTTCAATCATAAACAACATGGTGGTTCCATTTATTTGGCATCGAGTTATCCCACTTGAACCTCCGAGATACTTGGTCACAGGCATTCAGAGGGTTCTGACTGATTTCTTTCTGGTGTGGCCACCATTGATTGGGCCCAGACGTGGTCTGCAGACCCCGAAATGTGGGTGGTCAAAATCTGATGCATATCCCAAATCGGATAATGGCATTCTGAATTTCCACGCTTAAGTGCCTACTGTACAGTGAGTGTGTTCCTTGGCGACCTCTCACAAACGCCTGTTTGCAGAAAGTGGAAGGTCTGAAATATGACCGTGAACTTTTCCTCATCAACCTGCAACACGTTGACATGTCTCAGCTCCCCAGTTTTCATCAGAGCCTTTTGAATGCTTGGCAAGTCCTCGGAGTGCAATGTTTAGAGGTATCATACGATGCCCAAAAGTTTGTACATGAGCCATGAGTTCGGAATCCTTTATTCTCTAGAATTTCAACCTCCAGGTCATTTATGCATTGTTTCACCAGTGTTGGAATAAACAGAGTGCGAGACCTGTTGCATCCATCCTTGAATGCCTGGCTACCTGTAAGCACACTTTCATTAAAAACTGGTGTTCGTTCTGTTCGTATTGTGGAAAATGTCTTGAAAGCAGGAATTCAAACCTTTCATAGACTAAACATCAGGTGGACTGGGGTGGATGAAGTGGTAGACTCGCGTCTCTATTTCCCTGAACTTCAAATTGCCTCAAAAAAACAAGAGGGTGTGTTCTCCTCAAACTTAGAGGAAATTGGTGTGTTTCACGTCATGGGGAAAACGTCTATCTGCAACATTTGTCTGGAAGCATGTATACCTGGTTTTACTAAACTGTTGAAAAATCGGTGGAATGAGACCTTACCTGCTGGAGCTTTTTTAACTCCAGTGTGGAACAAAATGTATAGTTCTCCAACTCTTGGGTGATCTGGAGTCCTGAATTGGAGACGAGCACATCAAGCCCTGGTCACACAGACATTACTCCATTAGTTTAATTATTGTGTTCTAATTTCTTGTCCTTTTTGTGATTTGATTGAAAATGTTATCCACGTTTTTATTGAATGTAAGAGATTGGTACCCCTCTTTCTCTTCCTTCAACAGCTTTTTCTATAGATTTAATTTTGTTTTTTTCCTTTCCAGTCTTTATTTATGGAATCGGGGGGAATTATAAAAGTAAACCAGTCCTCTCATTTTTGTCTTTTCAGTTGGACATTGCTAAACTGGCAATTTGTAAAACCAGGAAAGCAAAATTGAAGGGGAAAAATGCAAATGTGCTTTTGTGCTTTAAAGGTATGGTTTCGGCACGAGTAAAAATGGAGCAGGCTTATCTTTCGAGCCTGGATATTGTGGGTGATCAGTGGTACACTGATGAGGTTTTGAGTTTATTTTTGTGATGGAATCTGTTTGTAAAAGTGTAAAGTACTTCCACTTACTTTTTGCATATATGAACTGTGGTGGTTTTGACATGAACAGACACCTTTGTTTGTATTGCTTTTGTTGAACGTATTTTTGCTGTAAAATCGTTTGGATTTGTTTTTATGGAGTGTGCTTTTTCTGATGTGTTTTGATACTTTTATAATAAAAGCATACAAAAGTCATGTCTCTGTCTCTGTCTCTGTCTCTCTGTCCGGGCGGTGTTCGTCTCTGGGCGGTGTTCATCTCCGGACGCATCCCAGTGGTGTTCATCTACAGACGTATCCAGGTGGTATTTATGTGTGGATGGGAGTTTGTCTCCAGGCCGTGTTTGTAGAATGACGGGTAGAAAATGGATTTCAGACATTATTTTGTTTCAATAGCCACTGTTATTCTATGCAGAATCATTTTGATGAGATGGTATGAATCATAATTAACGCTCCACCACACGTCTGCCTTCCCTTCCTCTCACCTCACACTGTCTTCCCTTCCCCCATCCCTCTCTCTCCCCCCCACCCTTCTCTCCCTTCCCCACCCCTCTCTCCCTATTCCCCTCTCTTTTTCTGCCCCCCCCCCTTGGTATTGCCATCAGCAAAGCAACAGGTGATATTTGTTAGTATATAATATATGAACTGAAATTAACTTGCTCTGACAGCCAAGAAAAGCCACACAAGGTATGCCCATTTAAGTTTCAAACCATTCATGGGTTCCTCATTCTGCCTGGTGTTGGCTTAATGGTGAGGGGAGCAGGCTTGGGATCCTAGGTTCCTGAGTTCAAATTCTGCTTGGCTGTTGAATTAACACCAAATGGGGTTGACTCAGCCTGTCATCCTTCTAAAGTTGGCAAAATGAGTACCAGCTAGCTGAGATGATTGAGCCATTCGAGTATCCTTTTTCGGACTGGTGAGTGGTGACCTGTCCAGGATTGTGCCGAATTGACCAGGAGAGTGCTTAGGCAGCAGCCATGCTCCGCACAGAGTATGATCCCAATGGATTTGGGATTTGGATGGGTTCCTCCACAATTACACACCTTAAGGCCCGGTCACACCTTGACGTTTTAGCCAACGTATGCCGATTTTTGAATTTTTTTTCTAAAACGCTGGCACACGTTGAATACGTTATGGGTAAGTTTTGATAACATTGAGAGCATGCTGAAAAACACTGCCATACGTCATTGTACGTTGGCTTTAAACGTTGTACTTTTTGGTTGTCCTCAAATTTTTTCATGCTTGAAATTTCACGACGTATGCCGGCGTATGACTCACACGTTCCGCTACGCTGGCCACAAGTTGTATGCACGGTCTGCGATCGTTGACAGACGTCAACACATGCTACTTGTAAGTTAATCATAAGTTGAGACACGCCGAGGTAATGTTTAGCGTGCCCGAAACTTATTTCTAACCTATGATTAACGTGTTGTTGGCACGTTACACGATCGTTGCCACACATCGACAGACGTTAAGGCCCGGTCACACCTTGACGTTTTAGCCAGCGATGGCAACGTGTTAAAATTTATGTAGAACGCTGGCTTACGTTGAACTTTTGATATTTTTTTTTTAAGATTCGGACGTATTCATAGTGACTTGGTCTTATGTATAACGCATTGGTAACTACACAGAACGTTTTGTTGTGTTATAGATAACTTATACCAACGAATGCTGAACCTGTTGTCGGCCTACACAACCGATGCCCAGCGATAGTCTAACTCAGGCATAGCGCGTTGCACGCATCGCCGACGATGTCGTGACGTAGCCTATTAAAAGGCTGACGCACAACGATTCGAATCATAACTGCCGTAGAAATGGAAGGGTCAAAATCGCGGTCACATCTTGGCGATCTTGCCAGCGTATGCCGACGTAACTAAAAGTGTCTAAAACGTTGGGGCACGTCGAATACGGTATGGGTAAGTTTGGTATGCGCGAGTAGAACGCTAAATACGCTATCATAAGTCGTAGTAAGTAGAGTACGTCAAGAAATTTTGAACATGTTCAAAATTTTACGACGTACTCGGCGTATGACACACGTTCGCATGCAATGGGGATAAGTTTTACACACGATATGTGGACGCTTACACACGTCCACAAAGGCTACTTATAAGCTACTCATAAGTCGAAACACGTCGCGGTAATGTCTTTTTTACGCGAAACTTATTTCTAACTTATGTTTGACGTGCTTTGAACCAATTCTTTACGTAGTCCCAACACACATGGACGTATGTAGACGTATTCCAATGACGTCTTCCGATCGACAAAAAAAAAAGAATGTGTTTCTAGCTTACAACTGCCATATAAAGACGTGTTCCCAGCGGTTTTGGGAATTGGTATATAAAAATGCTGCTCATAAAAGGGGAACCCAACAGTGTTTTCGAGTCCTTTTTGAGTCGATGTCCATGTCAACAGTAACAGTATCAGTATTAGTATCAGTATTAGTATTAGTATTAGTATTAGTATTAGTATTAGTAGTAGTTTGTTCATGTTGGCAGTAGTAGGTGGGTGTGAGGGTGAGGGTGTGGGTTATGATGGATCGTCCTTGCGTCCGCGTGTCCACGGGTAGGTTCATAGGCTGCCACTCAACGATTTAAATGGCTGCATCTCCACTATTGAAAGTAGACGCTTGCGCTCAACAATTGGATTTTTTTTACACTCAACGACTTTTAAACGGTACCACTCAGCTAGTTTTATTGTTTACAATGAACGATTTAAATTGCTGTCACTCGCCTTTGTTTTTTTTTTTGTTTGTTTTTTTTGACGCTGGGGTTTGGAAATTTGAAGCGTTTCTTCTGAACGTGTTAAAACGCTCAAACTCGACTATTTTAAATAGACGCTGCCGATGGACAATTGGAATCATTGCCAAGCTAGAAATCGAAGTGTGAACATCCTCGTCATGCCGAAGAAAAGTTTGAAGAATGCTGCAAATAAGTGTCCTGGCCGTGGCCGTGGACGCTGACGCAAGGACGATCCATTATACCGACGTCTTTCAGCCTATGAGTAACTTAAAAGCAACGTCTGTCGACATGTGGCAACGATCGCGTAACATGCCAACAACACGTTAATCATAGGTTAGAAATAAGTTTCGGGTATGCTAAACATTACCTCGGCGTGTCTCAACTTATGATTAACTTACAAGTAGCATGTGTTGACGTCTGTCAACGATCGCAGACCGTGCCTACAACTTCTGGCTAGCGTAGCGGAACGTGTGAGTCATACGCCGGCATACGTCGTGAAATTTCAAGCGTGAAAAAATTTGAGGACAACCGAAAAGTACAACGTTTAAAGCCAACGTACAACGACGTATGGCAACGTACTACGACGTATGCCAGCGTGCTCTCAATGTTATCAAAACTTACCCATAACGTATTCAACGTGTGCCAGCGTTTTAGAAAAAAAATTCAAAAATCGGCATCCGTTGGCTAAAACGTCAAGGTGTGACCGGGCCTTTACTTTTAAGTTACTCATAGGCTGAAAGACGTCGGTATAATGGATCGTCCTTGCGTCAGCGTCCACGGCCACGGCCAGGACACTTATTTGCAGCATTCTTCAAACTTTTCTTCGGCATGACGAGGATGTTCACACTTCGATGTCGAGCTTGGCTATTATTCCAATTGTCCATCGGCAGCGTCTATTTAAAATAGTCGAGTTTGAGCGTTTTAACACGTTCAGAAGAAACGCTTCAAATTTCCAAACCCCAGCGTCAAAAAACAAAGGCGAGTGACAGCAATTTAAATCGTTCATTGTAAACAATGAAAATAACTGAGTGGTACCGTTTAAAAGTCGTTGAGTGTTAAAAAAAATCCAATTGTTGAGTGCAAGCGTCTACTTTCAATAGTGGGGTTTGAGCGATTTAGCACGTTCAATAGAAACGATTAAAATTTCCGAGCGCCAGCGTCAAAAAACAAAGGCGAGTGACACCAATTTAAATTGTTCATTGTAAACAATGAAACTTGCTGAGTGGTACCGTTTAAAAGTCGTTGAGTGTAAAAAAAAATCCAATTGTTGAGCGCAAGCGACTACTTTCAATAGTGGAGATGCAGCCATTTAAATCGTTAAACGCAAGGACGATCCATCATAACCCACACCCTCCCCCTCACACTCACCTACTACTGCCAACATGAACAAACTACTACTAATACTAATACTAATAGTAATACTGATACTGAAACTGATACTGTTACTGCTGACATGGACATCGACTCAAAAAGGACTCGAAATCACTGTTGGGTTCCCCTTTTATGAGCAGGATTTTTATATACCAATTCCCAAAACCGATGGGAACACGTCTTTATATGGCAGTTGTAAGCTAGAAACACGTTAATTTATTTATTTTTGTCGACCGGAAGACGTCATTGGAATACGTCTACATACGTCGATGTGTGTTGGGACTACGTAAAGAATTGGTTCAAAGCACGTCAAACATAAGTTAGAAATAAGTCTCGCGTAAAAAAGACATTACCGCGACGTGTTTCGACTTATGAGTAGCTTATAAGTAGCCTTTGTGGACGTGTGTAAGCGTCCACATATCGTGTGTAAATCTTATCCCCATCGCATGCGGAACGTGTGTCATACGCCGAGTACGTCATAAAATTTTGAACATGTTTAAAATTTCTTGACGTACTCTACTTACTACGACTTATGATAGCGTACTTTAGCGTTCTACTCACGTATACCAAACTTACTCATACCGTATTTGACGTGCCCCCAACGTTTTAGACACATTTTTCTTCGGTCGGCATACGCTGGCAAGATCGCCAAGGTGTGACCGCGATGTTGACACTTCCATTTCTACGGCAGTTATGATTCGAATCGTTGTGCGTCAGCCTTTTAATAGGCTACGTCATGACATCGTCGGCGATGCGTGCAACGCGCTATGCCTAAGTTAGACTATCGTTGGGCATCGGTTGTGTAGGCCTCCAACAGGTTCAGCATTCGTTGGTATAAGTTATCTATAACACAACGAAACGTTCTGTGTCCATTATCAATGCGTTATACATAAGACCAAGTCGCTATGAATACGTCCAAATCTTTAAAAAAAAACATCAAAAGTTCAACGTAATCCAGCGTTTTACATACATTTTAATACGTTGCCATCGCTGGCTAAAACGTCAAGGTGTGACCGGGCCTTTACATACTGGCTGAATAAGAAGAAAACGAATGTTCTTGAGTGGTCCAGACAACGTCCTGACTTGAACCCAATTGAACATTTACGGCAAGACTTGAAGACTGCATCCATCGCCGATCCCCATCAAACTTGGCAGAACTCGAGCAATTTCCATGTGAAGAATGGGCAAAGATTTCACCATCTCACTGTACAAAGCTGGTCGAAATTGACCCAAAAAGGTTCATCACAGTCATTGCTGAGAAAGTTGCTTCCAACAAATACTGACCTACGGATGTGAATACTTTTGCAACCAGTGAATTTTGATTTGTACAGGTTTTTTTTTTACAGGTATTCCTGACATGTAACCTTGTTATGATCTCTTGAGTTAAATTATTTTAAAAGTTCATTTGGAAAAATTATTTCTACATTCATCATTCGTAATTCATCCCAATGTGCCATTTGTGGTAGGAGGTGAATACTTTTGTAGGCCACTGTATCAGAAATTGTGCATTCAAATCCATGTGTAAATTGACTGTCTGGAGGATTTCAATGCTGAGCATCTAAAAACTGATCTTGCCTCAAAATAATTGCCACATCACAATATAATTGTCAGTGAAAACTCTGCTGGCTCATTTATTATCTTCAGGGAGTCTCACCTGCTCTGCTTTTTATGTCGTGCCCATCCACACAATGTGATTGATTCATCACGCACTTGGGGAAATTAGGGATGGGCACCACATGCACTGTCAAAGAACCACTCTTACCCAAATGAGAAAAAAGGATCTTGTATGCGATTTAATTTTCATTCTTTCACACATCACTTGCCTCGTCTCTTGGTGAATCGTAAGATTTTGCTTGAATGCTGTTGCGAGAAATCGTCATTTTCAAATCCATACATTACCAGGCTGGGATTCACCAGGAATGTTCTGTATCATATCGTTTGAGTTATTGCTTATGATTAAACAGCATGGTGAAGCCTCGTTCATAAAGCACTGGAGAGGATGGAGAAGTGGAATGGAAATATCAGCTGACACCTTCCACCCCCCCCCCCCACCCACGCTGGAATTACATTGCCCCCACTTGTTTAATTCCCAGCGAAAATATGGAAGTGTGGGGAGAGGGAGAGAGTCTGAAATGTGCAAATTCTTTCCCGAAATCTCTCTCTTTTCTGCAGCATTGCAGACTGAGCTGAGTGGAATACAGCACATGTATGGTGCCATGCGGTGGTTGGAAAGCAGCCTGCGATGCCGACATGGAAGGTATGTGGAATTTACAAAAAAGCACAACAGGTGTGATGGATGTATGAATGAGGTAGTATGTATGTATGTACTGGGTGTTCCAGAATAAATGCCATTCTTTCAGACATAAATAATCCATCCATCCATCGGGACCATACTCTGTGCAGAGCGTTGGTGCTGCCTAAGCAGTCTCCTTGGCTATTGGGCACAATCCTGGACGGGTCACCACTCCGACACAGGATACCAGCAAACTGGCACTCATTTTGCCAACTGCAGAAGGGTGACAGGAAGTCAACCCCACCTGGTATTAATTCAACAGCCGAGGGGTATTTTAAATTAGGATCCTCGGATCCCAAGCCCACCACCCGAACCATTAAGCCAACACCAGGCATATTGCATAAATAATGATGAACTAATAAAGACAGACATAAAACTGGTATCATTATACAGAGGAAAGCCTCAATTTTTTTTTCATGTTAGAATATGTTCAATATGACTGCTATTCCGAATTAGCATAGCACAAAACTATATGTACGAGTTGCTAACTTTTCCCAAAGTCCACAACATTTCTCAAAGCATAGCATATAACCATATGCACGAGTCCATAAATTGTATCCAATCTCAGGAAAGCCAGAAAACAACATCGAGCCAACCTCAAGGCTTAACTCTCAAACCTCTTTCCTTGTTCGAAGACCTGATTGGCCCTTGTGAAGTTTATCTCTGGCGAATGCTCCCCATCAGCTCACTCTGTTTGTGGGAAAACCGAATGCCTCAATTCTGTGTTTGCTTCAAAATCTTGTGTCCCCTACCACTCATTCCCAACATGTGTACCCAACCCTCTCACAACCAACTGTTCCTGTTTGCGGTATTTTTTCTCACTTGAGAAGGTGGAGAGCTTTCTGGAAAACGTTGATTCTGATTCGCTGATAGGCCCAGGTGGCATCAGGCAGGTCAGATCAGGTATGGGAGCATGCGCCGCACATCGCTGCGTCCACTTTCCCGCCAATACCCAAGAGGCCCCTGTCTGGCCATCCCCCAGGCAGATGCCTGGCTTATCTCCATCTCCTTGACATGTTGATCAATCTGCTGCAACCACAAGGCACGTGGTCGGCCCATTGGACTTCTCCACTCATGAGGCTTCCTCACTGAGAGAATCTGGTGAGCAGGATCACCGTCAAAAAACACGAGCCACATGTCCACACAGCTGCAGCTGGCACTCACAGACTATGCAGGTAACAAATCTCATTTGAGTCTCTCTCAGCAACTGCTCATTGGAAGCAAAATCTGACCAGCGACAGCCAAGGATTCTCCAAAGAGACCTGGCACCAAAGGAATGAAGTTGCCATTTCAGATCCCTGGTCAGAGTTCAAGTCTCACATCCATAGAGCAAGACTGGAAGCACCAATGACCTGAAGACTCAGACTTTCATCCTCCTGCACAGGCACCGACAGTGCCACATCCCATTATCCAGTAAATCCATGACTCCCCAGGCCCGACCCAAATGTCTATTGACCTCTGGCTCACAGCCAGCAGAGACATGAATATCACTGCCAAGGTAAGTCAATCTCTCCGTGACTTCAACATCCTCACCACAAACAGGTGCAGACAGGATAGCAGCATCCAAGTTGTCATTGAAAACCTGGATCTTAGTTTTGATCCAGGAAACCCATAATCCCAGCAGCTCTGACTCTTCATTCATCACCTCAAGGGCCCCCAAAAGTATATCCAGAGTCTCCGTGAAGATGACTGCATCATCTGCGAAATCAAGGTCAGAGATCTTGACATTCCCAAACGATGCACCACAGTTTGATCTTTCCATCATCTTCCCCACAATCCAGTCCACACAAGCGCTGAAAAGTATGGGGGCCAGTACACACCCCTGAGAAACCCCAGTAACAACTGGAAATAAGTCAGAGATGGCACCACCACATCTCACAGCACTCTCAATACCAGAGTAGAGTTCAGACATCAGATTGATCAGTTCTGGTGGCACCCCACAAAGACTAAGAATCTTCCAGAGGGCATCCTGATTCACTGAATCGAATGCTTTGCAGAGATCAACAAAGGCTGCAAGCAGCCCCTGCCAAAACTCTCATCTGCGTTTGGTGAGGACCGGAAGGTCAAAGATACGGTCATTCATTGACTTCTTTGGTGTCAAGCCTGACTGCTCTGGGCGCTGGTGCTCAAACAGATGGTGGCGAACCCTATCAAGAATTATCCGAGCAAAGACCTTTTCCGGCACTGAGAGCAGCGTCATGCCTTGGTCGTTGTTGTGGTCTTGACGATCACCCTTCCCTTTCCAGAGAGGGACAATAAGGCCCCTCTTCCAGTCCGTTGGGATGATGCCTGTATTCCAGGCACACCACTGAACTGCGTGCAATGACATGAGTACTGAATTTCCACCAGTCTTTGGAAGTTCAGCATGGATGCGATAGATTCCAGAAGCTTTACCCCATTTCAACCCGTTCACCGCAGCCTGTGTTTCCACAAACAAAGGTGGATCACAGTTGATTGGAGAGTCAGCAATAGGAATAGTGACACCCCTGACATCCAACTCAACAACTGCTGGATCAGCTTGGTACAGCCACTCAATGTAACTGGCCCAGCGTGTCTTCACTTCAGATTCCTCTGCCAAGATACCACCACCCTCTGCTCGAACTGCAGTAGACCGAGAGACGGGCTTGGAGGAATGCAATGTGCGAATTTCCCTGTAAGCAGGATGAGAATCATTTGATGACAGGTGATGCTCTACCCCCTCACAGATTTCTCGCACATAGGCCTCCTTGTCCTCCCTCAGCACACAGACAGTTTTGTGCCTCAACTCCCTGAACAGCTCAGCTCTGCCACTAAGCCTGGCCCTGCGACTCTGGTCAATGGTATCCACTGTCCCTTGAGAGACGACAGTCTTCTTCACCTGACATTGAGTTCCAAGACATCCACCGGCAACATCAAGAATTGTGATCTTGAAGGCACTCCACAACTCTTCAGGATTCCCCAAAGCACCTATACCCCCCAAATCCCCTCTCAGCCGCTTCGCAAACTTCTCAGCTCCCCTTTTATCCTTGAGCTTGCCAACATCCAGCCTAGGCTGGGACGGTACCATTCTCTGGGATTTAAGCTGGAACTTCAGAGTTGCTACCACAAGCCTGTGGTCGGTATTGATGAACTGAGCACTGCGGTAGATCCTGCAGTTCTGCATCATCCTCCAGAGACCATCAACGAGCACATGGTCAATCTCCTTTGCCACACCAACAGTATTGGAATACCAAGTCCCGCGATGAGCCTGTGGGCTCTGAAACCATGAACCAACCCCCCTAAGTTCATGACTTCTTGCAAAGTCAAGGAACTTAGTGCTATTCTAGTTCACAGTTCCAGACCCATGGGGACCAACACACCATCAAAACCATCCTTATCTGTTCCAGTCGATGCATTGAAATCCCCCAAGACTAGAAGAGTATCTTGCTTGGGGCACTGATCAACTCCAGACTTGAGCGTGGCATAGAATGTGTCCTTCACGG
Organism: Eptatretus burgeri; assembly: GCF_056783735.1. Lineage (NCBI taxonomy): Eukaryota > Metazoa > Chordata > Myxini > Myxiniformes > Myxinidae > Eptatretus > Eptatretus burgeri. The sequence continues at coordinate 32,709,911 of NC_140961.1, forward strand.
TGAGATCATTCACCTCAGTCAGAGCGTATACAGAGATCAGGGAAACAACACAAAGGAGTGATTAATCCTTAGTCTATAATACTCTCATTGACCGGTGTTACCTCAGTTATCATTGGAGTCAGCTTATTGAACACAGCTCCAGCAACTCCTTGGGCATGGTAACCATCAGAGCATCCAGACCAATAGTCGGTGTAACCACCCATCATGATCTCGCCACAATCCGGTCTCCGAACCTCAGGGAGTGTTGCAATACCGATGTTCAAATGCTTGAGCTCAGGTGATCATCCTCCCTTCGGGATAGGATGGAAAGGCACAGATCAGGGGATGGGTATTAAAATATTTCAAAGGCCTTGAATATCCCTTGGAGCACATTCAAGACAATCATTAAGATGTGGAACGATATGGTACTACCAATATCCTGCCTAGATCAGGCTGTCTCTCCAAACTGGATGGCCAAGCAAGGAGGAGACTGAATAGAGAGGCCACCAAGAGGCCAATGGAAACTTTGAAAGGGCTACATGCCTTTCTGGCAAAGAGTGGTAACTGTGTGCACGGGACAACAACATCCGAAGCACTCTACAAGTCTGGCCTGTATGGTAGGGTGGCAAGAAGGAAGCCATTACTCAAAAAAGCCCACCTTGAGTCCCATTTGATGTATGCAAAAATACACTCGGGAGATTCTCAAGCCATGTGGCAAAAAGTTTTGTGGTCTGATGAAACGAAGATGGAACTTTTTGGCTGAAATGTAAAACATTACTTTTGGTGCAACCCAACACAGCACATCATCAAAAGAACACCGTCCATACTGTGAAGCATGGTGGTGGCAACATCATGTTATGAGGATGCTTCTCATCAGCAGGGATTGGGGCACTTGGCAGGATGGAAAGGAAAATGGATGGAGCAAAATACAGAAAAATCTGAGAGGAAAACCTGCTGTCCTATGCAAGAAAGCTGAAATTGGGACAGGAATTGATCTTTCAGCATGACAACGACCCGAAGCACACAGCCAAAGCTACACTGGAGTGGCGAAGGAACAAACAGATAAATGTCCTTGAGTGGCCCAGTCAGAGCCCCGACCTAAATCCAATCAAAAATCTGTGGCCTGACTTGAAGTTTTTTGTCCATCAACGCTCCCATGCAACTTGACAGAGCTTGAACAGTTTTGTACAGAATAATGGACAAATATTGCCCAATCAAGGTGTGCAAAGTTGGTAGAGACCTATGTCAACAGACTCACAGCTGTGATTGCAGTTAAATGTGCTTCCACCAAGTATTAACTCAGGGGGGTGGATATTTATCCAACCAAGATATTCTAGTTTGGTATTTTTAATCAACTTTCTGAAATTTGTCGAATTTGTTTTTCACTTTGACGTTGTGGGTTGCAATGTTTAAGAATGGTGTAAAAAGTCTGATTTCATGCAACTTAATTCCAGGCTATAAGGAAACAAAATATGAAAAGTTTGAAAGTGGGTGTTGACTTTCTATAAGCACAGTGTCCAGATACTCAGTCATATTCTAATCATCCTCACCACATATCTAAATGTAATTGACCACTTTGTGTCTCAGTTGCTCAGTTGGAACATCCAGGACCATGATGAAGGGGCTCAGTGCCGATCTTTGGTGCAATCCAACTTCAACTTCAAAACTCTCACTCTCTCCCACACTGCTTCTTACTATTGTCTGGCACTCCTTATACATGTCCTGTAATAGTCGTACATACTTCTCAGGGATTCCACAAATTCTTGCACATCTCCAAACTTCCTCCTGAGGCACCTGGTCATAAGCCTTCTCTTTATCAATGAATCCAAACTTGATTTTACTTTGACCTTCCTGGTATTTCTCCATCACTAGTCTCAAAACAGAAAGGGCAACCATGGTGCTTCTTCCTGGCATGAATCTGAATTGACTTTCATGGATTTCCACTATTGTTTTCATATTTTCTGATCTGTAACTCTCCCATATCTTAAAGGATGTCCTCTTTTTAAAATATTGGTACCAGAATACTTTGCCTCCATGTCTTTGGAATTTCCTCTCTTATCATAACACAATTGAATGTTTATTCAAGACCTGCAACCCATATTCACCAAGGCAGGTCCATACTTCCACCGGTATCTCATCAGGTCCCACTGCTTTGTCATTTTTCATTCCTTTCAATGTTGATCTGATCTCTTTCAAATCCAATCCAGTTGTCATTCCCTCTTCTATATTTTTTCTTGGGTTTTCCTCATTCATAAGCCAGTTAGAATATTGGCCTCACCTCATGTTGATTTAATCTTCTTTCACCAGAGTTACACCATCTACTTCCTTGATTGTATGGACATTTCCCACATTTTTGTTCTTTCTCTTGCAATCTATCCCTTGCAGCTGCTGTTCTG
>NC_140961.1:32717285-32784785 GCF_056783735.1 Eptatretus burgeri
GTTGAGGTGGTGGAGATGATGCAGAGAAGGAGGTTAGAAGTGTCGTTTTCTTCAGGAGACCAGATGGAAAGGGAACAGGGTGATGAGGTTGGTACTAAGGGTACACGCTGTTGCACACAGGAGGGGATGGAAGGAGTAATGGTGTTGGAATCATTGTATCGGAAGAGATCAGCTAGGATGGGGACAGAGTAGAAAGTTGGTAGGGATTCATAGATCTGGCATGATTGGTGATACAGAAACAAAATGATTTGTGCTATGTCAAGATATGAGCCACAGATGTTAAGGACTGAGGCAGAGAAGCAGGAGTTCAGGAACACACTGGAAAGGATGGGGATGGTTGAGCTGGAGGTGACACTGTGCATTGTGGGATACTAACATGCATGTGAGAGGAGTGGAGCCGGGTCAGGAGGAATGTGTTGGTAAATATGGATGGGGAACGAGGAATGGAGAGGACGAAGTGAGAGCTTGTGGAGCCAAGAGCATTGGCCATTTGAAGACATCTGAATCGGAAAGTTCACAGATTGAATCAGTCTCATGGGGTCACAGAAGTCCATTGCTGAAGTACCATGGCTGGTGAGTGAGGTACCAACACCCAGCCAATTGGCATGATGGCAAACTAAATCACTACATATGAGGAAGAGAGAGAGAGAGTTGGGATGAGTGGTTAAAGGTTGGTGGATGAGGTACAACCATACAGGAGGAGGGTTGATGGACCAAGAAGAACGTGTGTGTGCTCCTGATGGAGAATTAAGGATGATGAAGCATTTTTATGTGTTTCTAAAAGCTTTCAAATAAAGAAGCGTTTCATTCAATGAAGATTCAGTTTGGAGATATTGAGAAAAGGAAGGGATAAAGAATGAAATACAGGCAGAACAGGCAGAAGGAAGTAAGGTAAATTAAGTTTATGTTTTGAAATGAAAAATATATATATTTGTTTGCTTTTATGTTGTTTTGATGTTAGGAGAGTTGGGGGGTGGGTGAAGGATATTAAAAGTTGAGAAATATCTGAACCGAAATGTTGGTGTCCTGTTACTGTACCCTCACCAGAGGAGTGGTTATTGCATTTGGATCTCTTTGTCTGTCTGTCTGTATGTCTGTTTGTTTGTCCACACATAATGTGCCAACGTAGACTCTAATTTTTTCAACCGAGTACTTCTATAAAGTATGTACATTGTACAATTAGAATGCAAGTAAGTCAAAAAGTATGGACGGTACAATTAGAATGTGAGTACATCTATAAAGAATGTACTGTAAAACCACACAAAAACACCACCCAATTGCCAAGTCCCAGTGAGGGTCTACAAACTTTGATTGTTCTTTCTAGGTGTAGATTTGTAGTCGGTAACATATATATATATATATATATATATATATATATATATATATATATATATATATATATGTATATATATATATATATGTATATATATATATATATATATATATATATATATATATATATATATATATATATATATATATATATATATATATATATATATATATATATATATATATATTTTCATTGTTTTTACACCCGTGTCTACTCTCGTTTTTTTTGCAACCTTCAACGACCATGCGTCATCAGCTCCTCACCTTCCTCCATCCTCTTGTCCTCAACCACCCCTCTCCACCCTCCACCCCACTTTCCTTTTTCCCTGCTACTCCAACCTACATCCATTTATACTGTTGTGGATTTCAGAATCAAGGATCCGAGTAATGCACACAACATTCAGGTCCTCAGACAGTTATTTCCATAAATGCATGTTCAGAATAGACCCATCCCTTTTGTCTGATGGGATTCTAACTCTTTGATGCGTTGGAGGAGGGTAGAGAACAGGTTCCCTTCCTTTCTTAGAGGATAACCTTTTCTTCTTTATAACACGTTCATGACGTATGATTTTACATCAGTTTTCATTTCTGCATGAGGATATTCACCGTTCGTGCACGTGATCGATAGCCGTTCACCCAATGGAGACTCGTTCTGTTCCTTCTCCATCAAGAAACATTGGCTTGGAAATACATGATTTATTTACACATTATATTTTGGTTGCCGTTTTCACATTGGACTTGTAGGACATTTGAGTCAATAATCACACCGCAAGCTTTTCCTGAACAGTTCATTCTGATGGTCAAACATGGCTGTGGTCTCGGATCATTTACCTCAGGCACCCACCTTTTTTCCATTGATGTTCGGCACGCACCTTCTTCCATTGACATTCGACACGCACCTTTTTCCATTGACATTTGAAACCCACTTTTTTCCATCGGTGATCGACACCCGTTTTAACAGCTCAATGGATGTAACCGGATCTTCTTCGTGTCGGGCTGAACAGGGAAGTGATGGTTGCCCGTTGACGTCTGTGGGTGCTTCATGCTTTCGCTGGGTTGTTCCGGCAAAAGGTTGCTTTTTGGCGTTTGTTCAGCGCCCCGAACATGACGTTGTGAGCCAGGCCTGTGTTGATTGGGAGTTGCATATCGTTCGATATTCGGGAGAGAATGAACACGAGAATGGAAGGTTGGAGGTCTCGTGCAGGAATGCGCCAGTAAGCAAGCTGGATTTGGCTGAAGTCATGCTTGAGGCTCCGCCCACACTGGTCACATATAAAAGGACGGCAGAACTGCCCTGATGGCAGTTGGTGTGAGATCCTGATGACGGTTGGTGACAGCTCCTGACGGCTCCTGACGGCTCCTGATGGTTGGTGACAGCAGCAACGGCAGTTGGTGACAGTTCAATTGTTCCTGCTGGTTCTGCTCAGTCCAACTGGTTCTTGGTGTTCCTGGTACCTGGTTCTTGGCGGACCTGGTTCTAGGCGTTCCTGGTTCCTGGAGGTGATGACGTGATGTTGATTGGTGTTTGAGCCTGTTTATGGGTGGTTGCATGGTGAGGCAGGATGCTGGCCGCGGAAATGAGCCGTGCTGTGGAGAGCTCATTTGGAGAGGTAGACCAAGGCATGCTCACACACTTTAGGAAAATTTTAGTAGACGCACAACAACTTCTGCCTTGGTAAGCCGAGACCGGATTTCTTTTGCCCCCTGAATGATCTGATGGGTACCCATGTCTCGTGTTTAATTGTTAAGTAAGGCATACTGATAAACATCTGTTCTTTATCCATTTTTCTATAAATGCTTGTTGAATTCTTTATTTGTTTGAGATGATTTTGTTGATTGAACATTTCATTTGAATTCTCCATTTAATCGACAAGGAAATATAAAAGTCCTTCAGTTCATTTATTTTTCTTGTTAATAATAAATTCCTCGTTGATGTTCCAACCTGTCTGTGATTATCATTTCCTTCCATTGATACAGCATTGTCCGAACCTAGATAGACTGGGAGGTAATTCCCAAACTAATTAACCTGTCATAGTCGGCGTGCACCAGCGGTAAACGCTCGGCTGCATTACTTAAGATCTAATCAAGATAATATTGGTGCATCGCCAAGGGTGTGTTCCCCAGTCAGGAGGCCACGTGACCTCTAGTTAAACGGTAAATTAGACGGTGAACACTGGAACTCGTGGTTAACTGATTGGCGTTCATGGTTGTTATGAAACCCACCACACCACAAAGTTAATTGTGAACGGTGGCCCCATGTCCGGTACTTCCAAGGAGAAATGGGGATTAACCACCTCATAATGCACTCGGTACCCGTGGCCATAACAATACATTGTCTTGCATGCTGTTCTTGTTTATGAGCTATCGTTAATATTTGTCGCTCTGAAGTTGTGGTGTGTAATGCAAATCACAGTGTGAAAGAGAATTTGATCGAGCGATATATTGAGCCAAAAATACCTTTTCTTCCCTTCTGATTAGTCTCGCCTGTCTTGCAGAGGGACAGAAGAGGCCATTATCATCGGTCTGTATGCCGATGTGTGTGAGTCCATACGAGGACCAAATTTAATATAGATCGTTAATTAATACATCGAACATTATCTATATGCCTCAGCGACTCTCTGTAGGTTTTATGTCTCCGCCACCAAAGGCATTATGTTTTCAGGTTGTCCATCTGGCTCTCCGTCCGTACGTCCGTCCGTGATAAATTTTTGTTACGTGATAACTTGTAAACCACTAAAGGTATTTTTTAAAAACAAACTCGATGCAGTGTTATGCTATGATGCAAATATGAACTGGTTAGAATTTGGGTTCAAAAGTCAATGTAACCTTTAGCTGAAAGTAACAGATTTTCGTTACTACGATAACTTATGAACCACTTAAGGGATTTTGACCAAACTTTACATAACTATGGACTGTAATACAAATATTAATTGATTATATTTTGGGTTAAAAAGGTCAAAGGCAGAAGGTCAAGTGCCCTTTAATTGAAAATCTGTGTTACTGCCATCAAATATGAACCACTGAAGAAATTTCAACCATACTTGATACACTTATGGACTTTTATACAAAGATAAACTGATTCAATTTTAGATTTAACCGGTCAAAGGTCATTCATTATCTGCCCTCTCTCTGTCTCTCTGTCTCTCTGTCTCTGTCTCTCGCTCTCCTCCAACTGACCTTTAATGTTTCGTGTGACCTTTTAAATGAGATCAAATGTAGCGGTGGGTTGACATCTCACATGGATGTAGCAATCATGTGACTCGCTAACGAGTACATGTTCTGTGTTGACATCCTGTGCATGCATCACCAGAGCAGTCGTTTCTACCTCCATCACCGAAGGTGTATGGAGGTCATGTTTTCATCTTGTCTGTCTGTCTGTCTGTCTGTTTGTGTACAGGATATCTCAAAAAAGTTATGGACGGATTCGCACTAAACTTGACGGACAGGTTGGGTGTCTGACAAGGGCGAACTGATTCAATTTTCGTGAAGATCCGAACGTGGATCCAGATACGAGAATTATTTAATTTTTATAGTGATTCTTCACTATTGAGAGATGAGGCCAAAAACGATATGTGGCATGATATCTCAAAAGGTTATGGATGGATTATAACAAAACGAGTGGAATGAGTTGGTTAGATGACAAGGACAATCTGATGAGATTTTGGTTCATGTCCGGATCCAGATCTGACCTGTCGGGGGGGGGGGGGGATACAAAATGTGAACTGTTCGTCCTGGCGGAGGTATGCGCTCCACTGAGTGCCCTTCTAGTTTATTATGTAATACATGAACAAAACAATTCGGCTCTTAAACATTTTTTATACGAATAGCGAATCCAACTGAAAAGCCAAAATAGTTTTTCAAGAAACATAATTGCCTTCTGCACTCAAACAAGTGTGGTCATGCACAGAGGTGAAGGTTTAAGGTAGTTCATGGTGGTTACAGTCACCCCAGCCACAGCTATCATAATTATGCACAGTGCGGTCCATGAAACTGGCCATCTCATGGGGATACCCACTCTCAGTATGGACCGCATTGGTTATGTTATATGGAGAGATTCTGAGCACGGTGAGTGATGCGCTGAAACCTCAGTGGCCTTCTCTCAAAAGCCGTATTCTCGTTTCATGATGCACTTGTACCATTCATGGAGATGTTGCTTATATAAGGTCTCCAGGATTCGGCGAGCTACATAATAATAATATGTCCTGGAACCCACCACCATTCCCACTCTGCGCACCCCACAACCCCCAGCACCCCTGTGTACCACGGAGCGCACCTGCTCTTCAATTACCATTTGCGCAACGAGGTGCGCATCACTGCACAGGGGACATGATGATGTGACTATCAGCATTTTACGCTCGGGCGATATTTTTTGTGCCAGTGTGCTGGTACAGTCGGCAGGTCTTAGTGCCTCTTAACGAGTTTTAATTTTCCTTTGTAAATATTTGAAATTCCAATAAAAAAAATATATTCACTGTGATTGCATCTTGTGTGCTCACAGCGGAGACCTAATGTTCTTTGGCCCGAGATGATGTTACGGCCTGCTGTTTGCTTCAGCGGAAAATATCCCGTTGTGACAGTTCGTATCCCACCTGCATGTCGTATTGAGAGTTCAGGTATGTGAATAGATCGAGCTTGTCACAACCAAGCTTGCAATGAACACACACACACACACACACACACACACACACACACACACACACACACACACACACACACACACACACACACACACACACACACACACACACACACACACAGCCTTTATCAAGGCTTACAGGTTTATCAAAGTGCCGACTTGGTCCTCATTGTGAATATCATCAATCTTGTCATTACTGAAATCCAATTACGTGAATTCGTTCTACATATGGAATTGTCAAATGATCTTACCTTTTACACGATGATGATCAGCACCGAACTTTGTGGCTGTGGGTATGGGGAGGCATAGTTCCAGTCCGGCACTCTGCTTACTGCCCTGTCCCGACATGTTTGAGGAATGCAAACGGGTCATTAGAGATTCCAAAATCAAATGTGATGCCTTGAGCTTGAGACACCAAAAAAAAAAAAAACAAGTAAAAAAAGACATAGAATGTCATCACCCCTGTTGTTTTACTAATTTTCCTGCATGGAGTTAAAGGGCTGGCCCATATTTATGTACAAATAAATGGCCACCAGTCTACCAGTCGGCCATCTTTGATCAGATTGCAAAATAAAGTTATATACAAGTGTATGTCATTGTGCACTGGACTTCTGTCAAATTTGAACAAAATCGGACAATGCATGTCAGATTATGCCTGGTGTTAGCTTAATGGTGAGGGTGGTGGGCTTGGGATCCTAGGTTCCTGAGTTAAAATCCCACTCAGCTGTTGAATTAATACCAGGTGAGGTTGACTCTGCCTGTCATCCTTCTGAGGTCAGCAAAATGAGTGCCAGCATGCTGGTATCCTGTGTCGGAGCGGCGACCCGTCCAGGATTGTGCCCAATAGCCAAGGAGACTTATTGGGCAGCACCAACGCTCTGCACAGAGTATGGTCCCAATGGATGGATGGATGTCTGAGATATGGTTGGGGACACATTTAAGGAAGAAAATGGCCGCCAGTCTATCAGTCAGCCATCTTTGATCAGATCGCAAAATTCCATGATGTTCTCCTGTATACCATCATGTACTGTGCTTTTGCCAAGTTTGAACAAAATCAGACCATGCATATCTGAGAAATGGTTTGGGACTCGCACACACACGCACGCACGGACATGAAAATTGAGACCAAATCCAAAAGCCCCCGTTTCGGACTAAGACCAACGGAGGCTAATAATTCCACTGGATCTTTTCCCATTCTCTGACTTGACAAGATGTAACTAACCGCAACTCACCTTCAAGTTACATTGTAATAATGGGTTCGTTTTCTGACCTGACTCGAAACTACCGTGTTGGTGATCCTGTCGATGACCTCTAAAATCCCCATGGAAGTCCTTTGTAAGCACTACTTATCCCCAAAATGTTTTTTCCTCAAAGACTCATCAAAGAGCCAGGCACAACTGACAGTGTGACAAACATCAAGGGGAATAAGCAAACAGGAGAATTGGAGGAAGCCGAAACTAGCAAGAAAATGGTTGTTCGGAAGGGTTAATGGAGGTAATAAAGATCACGGGGCAGATTTGGGGATGACAAGAAATGGTGGTCATGCAATTTTTTTTGCATGGAGTACTGGAGGAAAGAATGAGACAAAACAGACTCTGGAAGAGTGGAAGATGGTTCCATAGAGGGAAGAAGTGAGGAATAACAGTTGGAAGTTTGCAGTCATCCTGGGTTTTGGAAGGTTAACCTGGAGGGGGTTACTGGAAGAATGCCTGCATCCTAAAGTTGCTGTGGAGGGTCACAGGACTGTTGGAGAATAGACAAGCAGGAAACAGAGACCACTGTCTCGGCCTCATAATGGGATATAACAATAATTTTGAGAACTCTAGATTCCATAGAAGCCAGGAGAAACAGATGTGATGCTTGGGTGCCAGCCCATAGTGGAGAGCAGGACTCCATTGTGCTACAGACAAAGGTCTTGTAGACTGCATAGTTCTAATGTTGGGGCTGATAGGATGGCCTCGACCATAGAGGTACACACACTCGCCTCTAAGCCGTCTAACCTGGGTTTGAATCCCAACAGCTATAAACTGTAATCCCAGTGTTTCACAGGCAGGATTATTCATAAATGTGTGTGCCGTCCCTTGGATGGACGTTAAACAGGTATCCTGTCTGCGAGCATTTGTTGGTGAACATAAAATATCCCACTGGTTCCTTCATGAAGAGTCGGTGAGCTATCGTCAGCACCATGTCCAAATTCCAAATCCCTGCTCTAACCAGTAGAGGGCATTACATCAGCATGGCAGCTGCTCTTTCAGCCAATGATACTACCCCACAGCCTTGTACTACATGAAAACCAAGAAGAAGTTCTAGTGTTCAAAGGAAAGTCTTGGATCGACGGAGAATGTCCAGTCTGCAGTTTGTTTTGGAAGCCAGCTTTGCTACATCGTCGACACAGGAAAGTTCATGGCTGACAGCAAGAGCGCGAAGATGAAGAGACTGAACCCCTTCCAGTGGATGACAAAGGAAATATGGATCGAGGTAGATTCGTTTCACGATCAATCCAGGTGAGACTGCGGGATTTTCCAGAATTGAAGGATGTTTCCATTTTTCAGACCAGAGTCTCATCGTAGAGAGAGACAGACAGACAGACAGACGCTGCTGTCTGCTGTCTGCCTAGCAGAGCAATGGGTATTGCACGACGTAATGTGGAGTCATCTCTTCTTTCAAGAGCATTGGCCAGATCATTCATATAAATGAGGAACAAGACTGGACCTAAAGCACTGCTTTAGGGAACCCCAACCTCGACTGGGGGGAGAGGGGAGAAGAGGGTTCCATTGAAGGCAAAAGTGTGTGTGTGTGTGTGTGTGTGTGTGTGTTTGTGTGTGCGTGCGTGTGTGTGTGTGTGTGTGTGTGTGTGTGTGTGTGTGTGTGTGTGTGTGTGTGTGTGTGTGTGTGTGTGTGTGTGTGTGTGTGTGTGTGTGTGTGTGTGTGTGTGTGTGCGTGTGTGAAGATAATATATTGATCGGTGTAAACGATGCGAGATGGGTTTTTTGGCCGCACACCATGCGCTCACTGACGAGAGTGTGCGTGGACCCATAGTTCTGAGAGTGCGCATCATGTGATGTGCGGGCTTCGGCTACAGGTGTGTGCATGAGTGTGTAAGATAAACACGGGGATAGCACCTGATATAGAAGGCGATGGATCGAGTGAGGGGTCCAATTGGGAGACAAGGCGGGGAGGGACCTGGCAGTGTCTGAGTAGGGCGATCTGGGGCGGATCCACGCGGCGGACGCCAATGAACGAAGCAAAAGGAGGGCTATAGAAAGAGAGTGATTTCGCGAGAGTGGTGGAACTCGCAGCCTAAGAAGCACAGACAGACCCCCCTCCACCCCCACCCCATATCTTCCTCCTGAGCATTGCGACCATGCCAAGGGAAGATGCATCTGCGGTGACTGGTAGGGATGTACGCGCCGGTATGGCTGGGGATACGTGTGTGCGAGCTGCGTGCAAACTCGTGAGTTACATGAACGCTGTGTTCGCGTTCAAAAGTCTTTTGCTTTCCCAGTAATGAACGAGCCATTTTTGCAATGGTTGCAGGTCCAGGTGTAGGTCGTGCAGAAATGAATTGATCGGTACAAAGTGAATTGAGCATCAATCGATCCGACGTTCTCCAGTCACAGTGAATGTGTTGTTAACGTAAACTTCGAACGAGTCTTAACAATCCTGTAAAGTTCTATCAACCACTATTACTGGCATTGATTTGCACGTTTGATTGTCAAGAAAGTACTTTCTGGTTGGGCAAGCGTCGTATTGATAATGACAACATCAAACTTTGGACAACTTTAGCCCCGGTCTGAATGGGGGGAGTTCGATGGATGAATGTCCATGAGATGGGCTCGCTCTGTGCAGGATTTGTCGTTTGAAGATGTCCGACCGATAGATCAAGGGGCTGTGCGTTTGATATATCCTACTAGTAAAACTCACTCCCACCGGGGGTGAAATATGGTGTCAATACCCTCCTTCCTCCTCGAGGTCCTGCTTCTTCTTTGTGAGACAGACAGATGGACGGACGTATCTCCTTTTAGTGATAGTAATACCCAGTCCACCCGGAATGGGTCAGTGGTTAAACCACTTGCACTATTCTCAGTGTACACGAACAAGTCGTCACCGGGGGTGAGAGGGTGAGGGAGGGAATTATTTTATGCCTATGACCTGACCCTGTGTACCCCGAGTGCATATGCAAAATTTGTTGGAGATCCGCCCAGCCTTTTTTGATTCCATAAAGATCAGCCGATACATGCACACACATATTTGCAGTACGTGATATTGATACCCAACAGGTTTACCAGCATACTATGTTGGAGTGTCAGGACCGTGTCCTTTGTGATTATTTCTGGCCTCGGTGATGTGGGAGTGCAGGGGTCAACCATGCACCATTCTGGCTAATGCGGTACGTCCTCAAATGAACCGAACAGGTAGGAAGCTTCATGTAAGAGGTCCACGTCTACCTGATGTCTTTCCACAAATTGTGAATTTTCATAAAACACACTTGTTGACCTTTTTTTTTTTATTATAAACGGTGTACCTGAAAACGGTCTATCCCTGATACTAATGAAAGAATTGTAAACTACAAGGGCACTCGGTAGAGCGCATACCCCCGCCACGCAATGCCTGATCCAGTACAACATATCTGGCCAAATAAATGTTTGAGATATCGTGCTATACATCGTTTTTGGCCCTATCTCTCAATGGTGAAGAATTACTTTTAAAATTATCGGATATTCACCAAAATCAAATCAATTCTTCCTTGTTACACACCGAACCTGTCTACCAAGTTTCATCCGAATCCGTCACCAACTTTTTGAGATGGGGTGAAAACAAACAAACAGACAGGGGTGAAAACATAACCTTCTTCCACCTTCGGTGGCGGAGGTAATAATTGAAAAATCCGAGACACAATTGGAAGAATTTTCTGGTGGAAGAGTGTTTTCTTCCGCGTGTTCGGTTGCTCGACTGTATTGCTCCCTTTGCATTGATCTCGTGTACATCTGAGAAGATGAGCTAAACGCAGGTGCGGCAAATCATGACACGTCACATGAATGGTGCTGTTGCGCAATGTATAGCTGTTCCCCAGTTTATAGCTGTTGCGCAGTACATGCACTTACTTGTACACCTGAAGCTCCCTAAACATTTCTCACCTGTGTTCCCTTATTGTTCATCACGAGATCTCTCTGTAAAAGGGTTTCCTTGATTATTGTTGTTGTGGTTGACTTCTCAAACATATGTATGCCGTGTATGCAGTTTATAAATATGATACCGTATGAAATACATGTGCTTGGGACTGATGTACAGAAGGTGTTTATTTGTATTTGTATTCCGGTGTTCTGCCCAAAGGCAGGTTCAGTACTTGCCGAAGAGGTTTTTTTTTGGCAAGGGTTAGACTGGTTGGTTTGCCATTGCCTTCCCACCATGAGTTATGGCAGTAATTTTGAATTTGGTCATGGTGCCGGAGATAGCTCGTCTACTCTATGCAAAGGACACCGCGGGATCCTTAACGTCCACCAACGATTGCTGGCAGAGGGCATGCCTGTTTGACATCCATCCGAGGGACCACAGACACATTCATGAATCACCCTGCCTGTGAAACACCGGGATGACAGTTTTGAGCCGAGTCGGGATTCGAACCCAGGCTGGGCAGCTTCGAGGTGAATCGGCATACCTCGAGGCCATCCTGTTGGCCCAAGATCTTTATAAGTCCCATAAAGTTTGCAAACTCACTCGAACCTTCATCTGTTCAGGTGATGAACAGAAACTTTAATAGTTTCTCAAGCACAATCCACATTGACTTTGCTGTTTCATGTTTTTTTGTGACAACCTGAACATTGACACTATCACAAAATTAACACAAACTTTAATGCCTCTTATTTTTCAGTTTGTAATCAAAGCTGTTGTGGGAAAGCTAAGCGAGATCATAACGAAGGGTTTGTATCTTACCACCCATTTTAAGTTGAGTGCCACTGTGATCGGTCACGTGACAACATCACACCACGCTTTCAAAAATGGTGGCCCCGCTAGATGTGTGAATGAAGCAGAGAACAGTTATTTAATTCCTTACTGTGGACGACGTTCCTCCGGTGAATATTCATCGGCATTTAAAGAATGTGTATGGCGACTCCACCGATGATGTGAACATCGTTCGACATTTGGGGAATTCTCGGGAACGGATAAGGCGAAGTAGCCATTAATGTTCCAGTGTATAGGTTTAAATGAGGATGCTTGTGGCTTAACGGTTAAGGTGGTTGGCTTAGGATCTTCAGGTCCTGAGTTGAAACCTCAACTGTGCCAAAATAACACCAGGTGTGGTTGACTCAGCCTGTCACCCTTCTGAGGTTGGCAAAATAAGGACCATTTCCCTGGGAAAAGTGGGCCAGTTGAGTGTCCTGTGTCACAGTGGTGACCTGGCTCGGATTGTGCCCCCTAGCCAGTGAAGCTGCCTCGGCAGCACCATGCACCTGCCGACATGACGTGGATCTTCCATCGATGTAGTTAAATAGAATCCAACCTTTGTATACTGTCCTTCTTAGCCTGGTGTTGGCTTAGTGGTTCAGGTGGCTGGCTTGGGATGTTTGGGTCCTCAGTTTGAGCCCTGTTGGCCACTGAATTAACACCAGGTGGGGTTGACTCAGCCTGTCATCCTTCTGAGGTCAGTGAAATGAGTACCAGTGTACTGGTATAGAGGCACAGAATCAGTGGCATAGTTGTGTCCCAACAAAATGATAGCTGCCATATGCAATCAGATGCTGAAGAAGAGGAAGAATTAGATGCTGTCCTTTTGATCATCAAATAATCCAAATAATTGATGACACGAACATGCTGATATTGATACTGCTATGGAAAGTCTGCAGCGTTTTTGATGGATTTCTGCAGCCAACAAACTACACCCCGATTCCACTACAATGAGAAAAGATTTATCTGTATCTTGTTCGTCATTACATGTTCACATTTGTATATTTATGGCTGGCTCAGGTGCCAACCATTGGCATTATGACGAATGCACCGTGTGCTGGCTTGTTTGTTTCTCGTTCCTTGTACAAAGGCAGGTTAGTAGCTGCCAAAGCAGTGTTGTTACAATTGTTACACGAGGAACTTTACATTTGCCTACCTTGTGATAATCATGGCAGGAATTTGGAATTTGGTCTGGGTATTGGTGATAATTCACCGACTCTTCGCCAAACACACCGTGTCATCTTTAACTTGCACCAGCTAATGCTAGCACACGCGACATCCAGTTTAACATCGATCCGATGGACGGCACACCTTGTAGCGCAACAGCCAGCCTTCAAAGCACGGATGTGACAGTTTATAGTCAGGTCGGTGATCAAACCCAGACAAGTCCACTCAAGGATAATTGCCCTACCTCTGCACCAACCTCACAGACCTGCATGCATGGCAAGCAAGGCCAAATACATCAGAATACTTATTAAGCTAGCTCACCGAGCTGATTGTATTCACTAATTTATTTATTCCCGTCCAGCTTGGATGTTGGCTTGAACCTCCGACACCATTCCGAAAGCCCAACTGATGCGCAACCATGTTGGTAACGCCTGTCTGCTTTGAGAGAAAATGGCCATTACATACCTGGCTCGGTCAATGCACACTCGGTCGGTAATGGCTTCATGATAATAACTCGGTACTCGTCGTTGCTGTTCATGTGCAACCACCTTTTATTTGCCAAATTTTGGGCATTGAGCTTATGGACCTTCAATGAGCATTTCTTCCGCTTATGCAGAAAAGCACGGCATATGAAGAGCATCCTTATAAATGTCACCCTAGGACAGGTGCGACTTCATTGCAGTTTATTTTTTACTTTATTGATAAACAAATCGGGTGATAATTTGCAGAATGCTGGGATAGTCTTTCAGTATATCGCGTTTCAGATTTCATATTTTCGAGTGTATTTATTACAAGGGGTGTTCAAAATGGTCTTAGAATGAGATACGCTAGTCCAATAAATTCCAATTTTTTTATTTTTCACCTTGTGGCGTCCATATTGCTTTCCAGCAAAGGTACCCAGCATTGCCTGGGATCTAACGTACATCTATTGGACTACCACAATTATGCACTTGCAGTATTTAAAGACAAACATCACCCATCGCTTTGGTGATGGGAATACGAAGAGAGGGGAGAGAGAGGGGGAGAGAGAGAGAAGAAAGAGAGGGAGAGGGAGACTGAGACGGACGAGGAAGGGGGGGGGGAGATCAATCAAGGTTGGGGAGACCGATGCCTAAAAAAATTGATTGGAATTTTTCCACACTAAATGCATTATATTATTATTGCAATACTTTCCAATTCTCTCTTGCCTTCCTAATTCTGGTCATTTGTCCATGGAGAATCCAGCCGCAGTCGCGGTCGCCTTCCCGACTATCCTGCTATTAATTTTTTTTTGTTGCTCTCAATGTAGTTACACTTTTGGCACATTGCTTAATCTTTTCTTCACTCAATATAATTCTCTGAACAGTAGAAGAAGTTAACTAATGTTTAAAATGTTAACTTTTTCATTAAATATGAAGGAGGAGGGATCACAGCCTTGCTTATATATATATATATATATATATATATATATATATATATATATATATATATATATATATATATATATATATATATATATATATATATATATATATGTTGAGTTATAAGAATCGTTAATTTCTTTAAGTTGTCAGATTTCACTGCATATTTCGACATAATTAGTCCACATGCTCTGGTCGTCAAACCTGAAGACACATTTTGATTATATACTTTAATTATTACATGAGAGTACGTCGTGGTTCAAAGGCAAGGCATTTTTGAGCAGGCCGAAACAAATGGCTGCTTACAATCCCTGCGAGGGAGAGTGGGCTGACTAAGGATAAGTCCGTTTTTGTTTTTCCATGATTAAATGAGTTTACTTTGTGTGCATGCAAATGTTCGGGCTGCTAGGTTTAATGGGTTGGGAGTTATGGAGGACACGCACGCACGCACGCACACACTGTTATAGATAAGCCTGGTGTTAGCTTAAGATCTTAGAGTCTTGAGTTTGAGCCCCTATCGCACTGTGAAACTAGAAGGGCACTCGGTAGAGCTCATACCTCCGCCATGTAATGTCTGATCCACGAGAACATATCGGGCCCAATACATTTGTGAAATATCATGCTATACAGTACTACATCGTTTTTGGTCCTATCTCTCAATGGTGAAGAATCACTTTAAAAATTATATAATTCTCAAATCCAGATCCGGATTTGGATCTTCACCAAAACCAAATCCATTCATCCTTGTCGCACCCCCAATGTGTCCACCAAGTTTTGTCCGAATCTGCCCACAACTTTTTGAGATATCGTGCTATATATCATTTTTGGCCCAATCTCTCAATGGTGAAGAATCACTTAAAAATTCTCATAGTCGGATCCGGATCTGGATCTTCACCAAAAACTAATCAGTTCGTCCTCGTCACACACCGAACCTGTCCACAACTTTTTGAGATATCCCGTAAAAAAAAAAATCAAAGAAACAAACAAACAGACAGAAAGGGGTAAAAACATGACCTCCTTCACCTTCGGTGGCAGAGGTAATAATACCAGGTGAGTTGACTCAGCCGAGCTTATCATCCTTCTGAGGTTGGCAAAATGAATACGAGCTTACTGGCAACATAGGGCACTGCATCAGTGGAATGATGGTGCTCCCGTAAATGATGCAACCAGCAGCCCCAGGCTTCGTATAAATTTTGATATTGTATATTAAAATGTCTTTTTAAGTTTTTCTCTTCTTCGACATTTCTGAGTACAGCATCTCATTCGTCGTACTTTTTGCATGTCGTCCTGTACTGATGTAAATATTCTGTAGTTTTTTCCGACATTTGGTTTGTGGGATGATTTGTAAACAAAATAAATTAATATAAATTTTCATCAACTTCTGTCTTATTAAAAAGGGAATTGCTTCGCAATGAAATTAGTCCCACTGTCCATCATTTCATAACCTGTTCACATCAATTCGTTTTAAACAACCACTGTACTCGACAGACTGCACTCATGTTTTCCATCGAGATGTAGATGGAGGAAGAGATTAACTCCTGTGCTGAAATCACTGGCATTGTGGTTAGTGCGTCCACTCTGAGTTGGGGAGGTGGGTGGTTCGATTCCGAACCTGGTTGAGTCATAGCAAAAACTTTTTAAAAAAAAATGCTATGCACTGCTTCCTCTCTGAACACTCAACATTTATAGGATGGAGCATGGACAAACCCTATGCAGTGATGTGTGAAGTTCATCTCAAGCAAAACAGCATCTAATTTGTCATCAAAAAATCCTGCCACTGCAGTTTTTTTAATACAGAGTTAAGACTCATGGAAGAGATAGAACACTGAATGGATCAGGAAGCAACAAAACAAAAGGAACAGTAGAAAGATAGAGGAGGGAGGACACCAACAGCAGGGTTGAGTGACAAAATAGGGGGAGACTTGGACAAATAAGGGATGTGGGGAATGGGGATAGGGGAAAATGCATGGGGTGGAAAAGGTAGAAACAGAAGCAAACTCTAAGGAAAAACTGGCAATTTGTTTAAAGGTGGGCTTGGTGGTGGTGTTTGAAACATCTTGAGTTCGCACTACTTGAGTGTGTGCAGGATGTCTCATTTTGGGCATGCGTTGCTTGACTTTATTTTTGTGATTTCAAACGCTGGTGGTTTGATCCGCTTATAAATTATGTGTTCGGTTGCCACGCATTGCAATGCAGAGGTGAAACATGTGCACGTCATCATTCAAATCCGTCAAGATGCCTGTCTCATCTGTAGTCTCTTGTGGATGGAAGAGTTCCCAAGGTGTGAGAAGGCCTTTCTGCTGGTAATATCATCATCATTATCATCATCATCATCATCATCATCATCATCATCATCATCATCATCATCATCATCACACTCCAAGGCAGGATGAGGTCACCCTGAAACTCACATTTGGTGGTGTTGAGATATTTGCCATGCTCACCAAGTGTGGGTTCGTGAGTGTGTTTGGGCAGGACTGCTGAACTTTTCCAGGGTGCTGCCGATAACTCGTATACTCTTCGCGAAAGACACTGGATATTTCACATCCACCATTTGGCCAGTGTTGTTCGACAGGTCCTTCAGCTTAGCCTCCTTTTGATGGATGATGCACACAATGATGCACACAATGATGCATTGCTTTATCAATTGCCTAATCAAGCCCGAAATGTGAAACACCAGGGTAACAGTTTATAGCTGGGTCAAGAGTCAAATCCAAACTTGACAGCTCAAAGTAATCTGCCAGCCACATTGGCATATATATATATATATATATATATATATATATATATATATATATATATATATATATATATATATATATATATTTTTTTTTTTTTTTCTTTTTTAAAACCAATTATACACATTGAAAAAGAAAAGAGGCGTCGGGGTTTATTGGCTTATTGTATCGCATGTAATTGTAGATTTAGAAATTTTTTTTTGGACGCTCGATGTACTATGAGATTTTCTTTCTCCTCGTCTTTACCTCCACTAACGAAGGTGGACAGAGGTTATGTATTCCCCCTTGTTTGTCTGTTTGTTTGTGAGCAGGATATCTCAAAAAGTTGTGGACAGATTCGGCCAAAACTTTGTTGTGATATTGACTTTGTGACAAGGAAGAATTGATTCGATTTTGGTGAAGATCCAGGTCCGGATGTGGATAAAATAATTTCTAAAGTGGTTCTTCACAATTGAGAGGTCGGGCCAAAAACTATATATATATATATATATATATATATATATATATATATATATATATATATATATATATATATATATATATATATATATATATATATATATATATATATATATATATATATATATATATATATATATATATATATATATATATATAGCACGATCTCTCAAAAAGTTGTGGACGGATTGTCAAACGAAGGTGGATGAGTTGGGTAGGTGACAATCACAAGCCGATTTGATGTTGGTTCAGGCCCGGATACAGATCTGGCCCGATTGGTGGAATACAAATTGTAAACCGTTCAGCCTTGGCGGAGGTATGCTCTTTACTGAGTGCCGTTGCCGTTACATCCACCACTGAAGGTGGATGGAGGTTGTGTTTTCACCCAAAATTGTCTGAACAGGATATCTCAAGACGTTGTGGTCGGATTCAGACAAAATTTTGTGGACAGGTTGGGTGTGTGACAACGACAAAATGAGATTTTAGTGAAGATCCGGATATGGATCCAGATTCAAAAAATTTTGAATGATTCTTCAGCATTGAGAGATAAGGCCAAAATATATATATATATATATATATATATATATATATATATATATATATATATATATATATATATATATATATATATGTATATGTGTGACGAGGACGAATCGATTCGATTTTGGTGAAGAACTGAATCCGAGTCTAGATACGAGAAATTTTTTTAGATTCTCGTGGAGGATCTCCAAGTCTTACTCACGTTGTTGTTCTTGTGGACTTTTTTGTTTCACAGCCTCCAGTTTTCATGGAAACTTCCTGAAACTTGGCATATATATAAAAATACCCTGCGCACACAGTAACCATCTCTGATTTTGAAAATTCCTCCGAGAAAAAAAAGTTATGACGTCAAAATATCTCCGCTAATTGAAATTGCCTAAAAATTATCTCCGAAACTAGGCAAGCTTTTTGAATTCTGTTCGTGGGAATCGAACAGGGCACTGGCAGAGATGAATTACCGCACATATGATACATCACTATGACGTCATATCAATTTTTATGACGTCATTCCTATTTTTTGACATTTTTTGTTTCACAAACCAGGGTTTTCATCGGATCTTCGTGAAACTTGCCATGTATATGCAGAAAGCCCACGCGCAGGCAGTAACCATCTCCGATTTTGGAAATTCTTCCGAGAAAAAAAAGTTGACGTCATAATATCGCCGCCAATGGAAATCGCCTATACCATTATCTCCGAAACTAGGCAAGCTGTTTGAATTTTGTTTGCGGGAATCGAGCCGGGCATTAGCACGGATAATTTTTTGCAAACCTGATACATAACAATGACGTCATATTCGTTTTTATGACGTCATCATTAAGAGGATGAGGATCTTAGCTCATTTGAGCTTGTTTTATTTGTAAGAGATTCTTCACCGTTGAGAGTCAGGGCCAAAAACGATACATGGAATGATATCTCAAAACTTTGTGGATCGGTTCGGGAAAAACTTGGTGGATGAGTTGGGTCGGTGACAAGAACAAGCCAATTAGATTTTGGATCTTTGGATCCAGCTCTGGCCAATCATCGGGATACAAAACGTAAACTTTTCAGCCTGGTGTTATTATATGCTCCACTGAGTGCCTTTCTAGTTGTGGATGCAACAGCCTGGTCAACATTCATTCCATATGACAGCTCCCATTATACCAGACTCAAATATAGTGGAATCCGGTTCCACAGAGGGTCAAGCTGTACTGCGGATCAAACGGCTCAAAGACACAATCCCACTGCGAAGTGAAATATCCTGCTGCCTTCATATGTTAACCCCTTAAGAGGGAGTATGTTTAATTAATTTTTGCATCATTAAATTTTCAACAATATTTTCACACAATTAGAATATGTGCAATATACCGTGTACTGTAGTTTACTGGGAGGGGGAAAAAAAAACTGAAAATAATTCCATAAGGTTAGATGTGGTGTGTAGATGTTAATGTCCCATGACCAGGGGGTTTACATGAGAGTAAGAGGAGTCAAATAACCTGCTCGCTTTTAAAAACCCGATGAATCATTTAGTTTGGAACACTAATCAATATTTAACTTATAAATAATGAGTTCAAGTGAGCATATTGTATTTCCAAAGTGACATTCATTGTCTTCACACACTGTACAGGAAACAGCTGTTTGAAGCAAGCGACCTGGATTTTACCACCGAAGGTGGCCAGACATTATGTTTTCATCCCTGTCTGTCTGTCGGTTTGTCTGTTTGTCTATCTGTGAACAGGAAATTTCAAAAACTTGTGGACGGATTCAGATGAAACCTGGTGGACAGGTTTGGTGTATGATAAGGAAGAATTCGATTTTGGTCAAGATCTGGATCCGAATCCAGATCCAAGTATTTTTTAAGTGATTGATCTTCACCGTTGTGTGATTGCACTAAAAACGAAATGTAGCATGATATCTCAAAAAAATTGGGGATGGATTTGGACAAAACTTAGTGTATGAGTTGGTCAGATGACAAGAACAAGCCAATTAGAGTTTGGTTCAGGTCAGCAGATCCAGCCTATTGGTGGGATACAAAACGTAAACTGTAGAACCTGGCGGGGGTTATGCACCCTGCTCTACCGAGTGCTGTTCTAGTTTATCTCTTTATGACGTCATGAAAAATACTGCCCACTCCTTTCAACTGTTCCTTCCAGCCCACCACACTTTCCTTCCCTGCCTTCTTTCCAATACCCCCCACCTGGTGTTTTAATTGATCATGGACCGAAACTTCCTAGTATCGTTCGGGCTTCCGTGTGAATGAGCTCAATGTTTACTGTTGTAAACTTTTAATGAACATAACTCTTTCTAATCTTTACATTTTCGTGCAAAAGAACTTCAAACACATCCTGGTTTGTCACTCACAAAAGGTACGGGGCTACTATGCCCATGAACAGAAAAAAAAACCAAGCAGGCTCTGTGAATAGAGGCAAGTGAGATGAAAACCAAAAGCAACGATCAACCGTGAAGATAAATCTTTGACAAGCATCTCAACGAGCGAGCAGAAACTTGTCCTTTTCTTTTGACACTTTGTAAGTGAAATCGAAAACTGATGAGAAATGATGCAGACAGAGAAATATAAACAACTTTGTCGTCAGTCGGTTGTGTTTCAATATGCAATTCATCTTACGTATGCCTCCATTGTTAGTGATTGCATTTCTGTTTCTCATCACCATCATTTGCATCTCCGACAATGACAGAGGGTAAAGGAAGGTTGGTGACTGGTCAATCTTTTATATCTCTTCTCCACTCTTGGTCCTTCTGCCACCTTGGTAATCCATCCCTTTTCCAGCACTTTCAGCCTAAACACGATTTTGTTTTGTTTTTCTTCTTCGTGCATCATTTCCTTCCTGTAAAACCCAATTCTGACTCTAACTTTTCTTGCTCGTTTGTCTAGTCTTTCAAGGTGGTGTCGTCGTACCTTGCGTCAAATTGGATTCCTTTTTTTGTGGACAAGGTCAAGGCTTGTGGAAGAATTAGAACGTAGAACGGATCTGGACGCAACAGAACAAAAGCAACAGCAGAGAACGGGGAGAAACATCAACAGTATGGTCGAAGAACAAAATAGAGGGAGATTTGGGCAAATATGGGGTGTGGAGAGGAATGAGGGGAGGGACACATCGGGTGGACAAGATGGAAACAGTTTTTCTTGTTTTGTTTTTTGTTTTGTTTTTTAAGCGAGGAGGGAAAATAAGGATAATGTTGAGAAGGTTATAAAGTACGATATTTGGGAAGGAAGAACACATCCACTGTTTTTTGCTCGAATATAACATAAAATGTGTTGCTCTGTACAATCCCCATTCAAACAATCATGTCTGCGCTATACCAACACCATGGGGTGTGTTCTGTTAGCAAGCTGCTTGCTATCACTTGCCAAGTGGCTTGCTTGATTCAAAACGCTCAAACAAGCATCCCAACGGAACTTCACAGCATGGCAGTCTCCATGCGAACAATGCTATCGTGCTCCTCAAACGAATGCTGTCCGGTCCGTCGTTTTCAGTTTTATTCTATTCTCGTGTGACAACTTCCCCAAACAAATTTATTGTGTTAACGAGCTAGCTCTCGTTTGCAGCCTGTGATTTCTGATTGCATCATTTTCTGGGGGTGCGGCTGTGCCGTTGATGCAGTGTCCTCTACTACGGGTACACTGGTTAACTCATTTCGCCGACCTTGGAAGGATGACAGGCTGAGTCATCCCCACCTGGTGTTAATTCAAAATGTTTTTCAAACACATTTTGAAAAAGAAATGGGGGGCATATTGTAATCGGCTCCGTCTCTGTCTGTCTGTCCGTCCGAAACACTATCTCCTAAACGGTTGGGCAGAAATTCATCATACTTGGCAGTTATGATCACAACATGGCACAAAGGTGCAAGACTAGTATCATTTTTGTCTCCCCCCCCTCACCCCCAACCCCCAGTGTGGGGTCAAAAGGTTTAATACTGAAAAATGCAATACCGAGCACATTTTAAAACATTTTTAAAATGAAACGTATATGCAATCAACATTGAGGGACACATGAAATATGGAACGATTTTTTTGGATTTGACTCCCGGGTCATGTCCCAGGGGTTGGGGGCTTCGGGTCATTGAGATCAACATGGGGAAAAAAAATCTTAAAATTTTATATTGGGACATTATTGGTGGAAATATGTGCCATCTTCTACTTTGCTTGAGGTGGCAAGATTGGGGATTTGCGATGACACACCATCGACTTCGCTCTAGTTTATATTACTCACGGGTACCCCCTCCCTCCTTGTGGGAGTACTGTATTGTTCGTCCTATAAGTTGATGAGTACAAGTTAAATTGACTAATTTCCCCATTTTTCTTTCTTTCATACATATATAAGTGGAGTTGGAGTTTAAGACAAAGCGAGATCAACTATGGTAATTATCTAAACTGTCAGTCAGAACAATGGAAGTGTTAATTCCCATAGCTATCTTGGGTACTTCCAGGGTCATGAATATTAATGAGATGTTTTGTGCATATTATTTGAACTACTATGTGGACAACCTTTCTGATAAATTAGGAAAGTAAAGAGTTTTTCATCTTTTTTGTTATCATATGCAAATGGGAACAGTACTTAAAACAAGTTGCAGAATCATTATCAGAACTTGCTCATTGCATATTGCTATGCATTTTGTTGCAGTTCACTACTCCTTAATAAGCATGAAAACCTGACACTTATTTTAATACAAGCACTCAATGTTTGTCCACCGAGCTTTGTAGCCGCGATTAGCCTTCTTGGTTTTCTCAACACAAAATTCGTCTTTGTACAAATGCTGTATTCATATTAATCCCCACCGTTCTGATCGTATCATCCCTCTGCACTCCGGTGATGACTTCTCCACTCTGGATTCTCCGCAGCCTTTTCTCTAACTCGATTGGAGATTTCTCGATTCGAGATTCGCTGCATGACTCACTCGAAAGCCCGATCATGGCGAGGGGAGCGCCATATCACTCCGGGATTACCTCCCCTTTGCCTTTGCAGCCCACAAATCATTTGGGCAGTCGGTGCAAGACAGGAAGGCTTGCCTCTCCCTCCCTGTAACCACTTCACTCCACACCTGCACCTCTGCTGTCCTGCCAAGCAATCCTGGCCTTTCATGAGACATGAAGGCCTGCCTCTCCCTCCCTGTTACACCCTCCACTCCGTATCTACACCTTTCCCATCCCGACAAACAATCTTGGTCCTACATTTACGTCTCGGTCCTACATTCATTTAATTGTCTATATATATATATATATATATATATATATATATATATATATATATATATATATATATATATATATATATATATATATATATATATATATATATATATTCACATAAATATAACAGGGCGTAGTGGCGTGCGCCTGTAATCCGGATACTCGGAGGCTTGGGTTGGGGGATCGATTGAGGACGGGAGCTTTGCTCTGTGCTGGGCCATGCTCTGAGAGGGTGTAGGGCAGCCTGGAATCATGGCGAAACCCAATCCTTATCCCTGTGTTGTAAGAGGCGACCAGGGTTGCGTCAGGAAGGGCATCCGACGTAAAACCTGTGCCAAATCAATATGCGGATCGTAACGGATGATCCGCTGTGGCGACCCCTAACGGGAGCAGGCGAAAGAAGAAGGATATATATATATATATATATATATATATATATATATATATATATATATATATTCAATTTGTGTTGTTTAATATTTGTCTCTAATATTATATGTAGTTAAATGACGGTAATGTTATGTTCGGGTGACCGAAAATGTGTCCTGGTAACGTGTCCCCCATTCAAACATGATGTCTATGGGAATATCTCATCTGCTTAACACTGGTTTGCTTAATGTTGCACTTTCTAGGAACGCATCCACGAACTTTAGCTGTCGCAGTCTGTTTTAAATTAAAAAATTATATAATTTATTTTATAAAATATCACACTTTGCTATTTTTAAAATTAATTTATGTGATTCAACATCGTAAACCATAGATAAGTCGATTCTGAGTCCAAGTCGAGGCCCGGACTTCCAGTAAAAAAAAAGGTATCGACTTGTACAGTTCGCTGAAAAATCCGGTACCCTTCTCGGCCCACCTTCGGTTGGCAATGTGCTGCGGTACATTTTTGGAAATGCACTTTATAATTTTTGTCATTTTTGAAAAAAGTTTTTATTGATCACAACATATCATATTCCATATCAAACGATGAAGGAAGATGACTTGTAATACTGACCACCACCAGAGGTAGCGCTATTTCCACCACATATCAATTTTGGAGTTTCAGTGACAGCCACATTTTGCTCCATCATAGTAAGAACGCGAGGAGGCAAACACACTGGATAAAGCCATTTGGTTCATCTTTCCTGTGTCATATTCACATCGCAGCACTCTAACCTTCAGGTTATGCAAACTAACCCGAAGCAGAGGAATGGAAAAGGGACCGGCACACAACAGCCGACCCTGTCGGGGATCGAAGTCGAACTTGACAGCTCATTGGGGAGTATGTGACAAACTCAGTTTTCCTGCCACTTCTAACATTTAGTATCACTTTCTATCCAAATCACATTAGTTGGTAACCAAAATCCCATTACACCTATTAGCAGGATCTATGCCAGGCATACTGGCACAAAGGTCAAATGTGAAATATACCATGACTTTTTTAACATCAACATCCGTTCAAAATGACCATGTGCTCTGTGATACAACACCGACCATGAGCACCGTGGTTTTAATTGGCTTGTACGCCAGCGGGAATTGACCCGAGAAGCAAATTGCTTAGAATTGTCCTCTCTGGCAATTGGCATGGGAAGACCCACGTAGAGACGCTGGTGTGAAAGAAGGATGGGTGACTAACATTGGTGTGGAGGATGAGACAATTGTCCAGATGTGGATTCGGAAGGCCAAAGCAATTGGGTGTGTACATTTCTGGCAAAGAATGTGTCCATTTCGAGGGGCTTATAAGCGAAAGGATATTGATGCAACGTAAAACTTTTGTGCAAGACCCTGGTTAAAAGGTGGAACGCTTTAAAAGCAATGCCTCATCATGTGGTTGAAAGGTGCTTACTTACAAAAAAACAAAAATTCATACATAGTCTCGACTTGTGGAAGAACTCGATGATGGTTCATGGTCAACTGGATGCAGTGAATTATTTTGGTATCCATCCATCCATTGGGACCAGACTCTGTCCAGACAATTGGTGCTGCCGAAGCAGTCTCCTGGGCTGGCACTCATTTTGCCAACCTCAGAAAGATAACAGGCTGAGTCAACCCCACCTGGTGTTACTTCAACAGCAGGATTTGAACTCAGGACCCAAGGGTCCCAAGCCCACCACTCTTGCCATTAAACCAACACCAGGCATATTTTAGCATCTGTAACCTTAATGTTTTGTTCAGTAGTAAATCGTAATTAACTGTCACATCTGCACATGGTAGTAATTGTATCGATCATTTTATATTGTGGATAGCAATGGTGTTAAAGTTGGTGTATGTCAATGTATGATGTAATCCCAAATCGTTTTAATAAACCCTTGGAATGAAACATATGGTGGAGTAAGGGTGCCCTCTGCAGGTTGGAGAGTGGGAGAGTGAACAGAACAATAATATGTATCTTTGCAAACTTTGTGGTACCATTCACCTGCAAAATGCTTCTGATACTTCGAAGAAATTGAGAAATCTCAATAATCCCATGATGCCATCGAACATTTGCTTTCTCATGTAATTGCATTTTAGTGCATTGCAATCAAGATGTGATGTTATTGAGTAAGTTGTATCCTCACGTGGGGAAACTGATCGACTCAGAAAACGTGTACTCTCGCAAATTTGAATAGATATACTCTAGAGATCAAACAAATTGGTTAAAATTGGCGAGAGAGTTATAATGCCCTTTGGAGGTGTCTATCCACCGTGATCCTCCATAATGGCTTAATCTCCACCTCCATCAGGCCTATCCAAATAATTTTTGAATGTAAACAAAGCTCTTTCCCAGTTTAATTTTATGTTTTTTCATAAGCCTATTCCCGTGAGTCCCTTGAAGCTCTGATCAGAGTTCAACATAAAGTATAGCTACGACCACAGGTACTGAGTGTATTATGAGGGGGTTCATCCTCATTTCTCCTCGGAAGAACTGGACCTGGGGCCACCACTCACAACTAACTTTGTGGTACGGTCGGTGGGTTGCTTAACAACCAATCTTGCCAATCGGTTAACCACGAGTTCCAGTGTTCACCATCTAATTTGCCGTTTAACTTGAGGTCAAGTGGCCTCCTGACCAGGGAATAC
Organism: Eptatretus burgeri; assembly: GCF_056783735.1. Taxonomy (NCBI): domain Eukaryota; kingdom Metazoa; phylum Chordata; class Myxini; order Myxiniformes; family Myxinidae; genus Eptatretus; species Eptatretus burgeri. Next base: position 32,743,735 of record NC_140961.1, read on the forward strand.
ACCCTTGGCGATGCACCAATCTTATCTTGATTAGATCTGAAGTAGGGCTGCCGAGCGTTTATCACTGGTGCGTGCCGACTATGACAGGTTACTTAGTTTGGGAACTACCTCCCAGTCTGTCTTTGTTCAGCCAATGCTGGATCAATGGAAGGAAAGGACAAGCACGGACAGGTTGAATCGTCAACAAGGAATTTATTATTAAGAGAAGAAATAAACTGAAGAACTTTTTATTTCCTTGTGGTGTAAATGGACGAATTCAAATCAATCAAAATAATCTCAAACAAATAAAGAATTCAACAGGCACTGAGAGAAAAACAGACAAATAGCAGATGCTTATCACTATGATTAACTTAACAACTAACCATTAGACATGGGCACCCAGCAGATCATTCAGGGGGGAAAGAAATACGGTCTTGGCTTACCAAGGCAGAAGTCGTCATGCGTCAAATAAAATGTCCCAAAATGTGTGAGCGTCCTTGGTCTGCTGCCAGTGCCCTGCCTTGCTGTGCACCCACCCGCAAACAGGCTCAAACACCAATCGACGGCACGTCGTCACCCCCAGGAACCAGGTACGCCAAAAGCAGGTGCTGAACAGAACCAGCAGGAACGGTCCAACCGTCACCAACCATCAGGAGCTATCAGGAGCCGTAACCAACGGACAGCTTTAAGGAGCTGTAACTAATGGGCAGGAGCTGCAAGGAACCGTCACCAGCTGTTAGGAACTGTCACCAGCTGTCAGGAACTGTCACCAGCTGTCACCAACGGTCAGTAGCTGTAAGGAACCATCACCAACAGTCAGGAGCTGTGAGGAACCGTCACCAACCGTCAGGAGCTGTAACCAACAGACAGCTGTAAGGAGCTGTAAGCAATGGTAATGAACTGTCAGGAACCATCAGGAGCTGTCACCAACCATCAGGAAGGTGGTCCTCCTGTCCTTTAATAGGTGACCAGTGCGGGCGGAGCCTCAAGCAGACTTCAGCCAAATTCAGCTTGCCTATTGGCGCATCACTGCACGTGACCTCCAACCGTCAATCTTGCGATCATCCCTCCCTCACCATCGAGAGAGACACAACCCCCAATGAACACAAGCCCAGTCCACGACACCATGCTCGAGGCGCTGTGTGAGCATCAGAAAGCGGCCACCTGCTGGAACAACCGAGCGGGGGTGCGAGGCGCCAACAAAATGCCAATGGCGGCCACCGCTCCCCGCGCCCAGCTCGACACGGACAGGGGCCTGTCAGCGTCTTCGGAGCTGCCGAGCGGGGTGCTAACCGTCGACGGAGAAAGGAGGATGCCAGGCATCGACGAAAGAGAGGTGGATGTCGAACATCAATGAAAGAGAAGTGGGTGAGGTAAATAATCCACAGCCATATTTGACAGTCAGAATAACTGTTCAGGAAAAGCCCATGGTGTGTTTAATCAAATGTCCTGTTAGTCCAAAGTGTAAACAAATTGTCCACCTCTAAACCAATGTGTCCTGATGGAAAGGGGTAGAATGAGTCTCCGTTGGGCTAATGGCTATCTCTCGCGTGCATGAACATGTTGTAAAGAGGAAAAGGCTATCCCATAAGATAGGTAATCTGTTCTTTACCCTTCTCCAGTGCATCAAAGAGTTAGAATCCCACCACACAAGGGGATGGGTCTATTCTGAACATGCGTTTATGGAAATAACTGTCTGAGGACCTGGATGTTGTGTGCATTACTTGGATCCGATTCTGAAATCCATAACAGTATGAAAACAAACGGATAAGAGTTTTGATTTCCATTTGGCCAAATGATGCTGTTTTGAGTGCAACAGAGTAAATGGAGTGCTAAATGGAGTGCTATACAAAAGAGCACTCAAACTGATTACAATGGTCTACATTATGACTGTTAGGATTTCTGCATTTGAATTGGTGAGTATTTTCATTTGCGAGAGTCAAGTGCACGCTCGACCCATAGAGGGAGTTTGGCGATCCTACCATCCTCGATATCCTACCTTTTAATGAAATATACCATAAGAAGCTTCAATTCCACTCTGCAGATAAGATAGCCGACTTATGCAAGATGCCGTTACTGAGCCTGCAGTTTTAGTCCAGTCTGATTCCAAACATCGTTCTTTATCCTTTGTGAATGTCGAACATTCCACAGTACGTGCAAAAACTTTAAGAGAGTTTTGAAACTGTTACCACCAGGTCTGTTTGTAAAGACATACGAGGAGCCACGATGGTCTAATTCTTCAAGCATTCCATCTACCCGGTTATCAACTTGATAGTTTTAGAGTGAGAAAAGTCCCAGTGAAGATTTCTTTAACAAATTTTGGTGGCTGATGACATCATGGTTGGAAGTTACTCTAAATCGAGATAAACAGTGAGCTGGACACATCATGAGTTTTTTTTATGCACTCGATTCTAAGATTCCATCAAGTTTTTTTTTTTGGCTCAAACATACTTTAGTTAATCTCTTTAATGCCAATCAAGGCACTGCTGACCTCACCACTTGCCATATATTGTACAATTATTGGTTCATGGGTGTAGGTTAAATGGTCAACTGTTAATACATGATTATAATTTTTGTTAAATCAATAATGGCACAATTGATTACTCTTGACTAGAGTAAGGTGAGGCAAGATGTCCTGCCAGGAAAGGTGAGGTGTGAACCATCCCCCTTCTTCCAACTGATGAATGTATACCTCCTCATCAGCCCTTTTGTTCCGTACACTGAACAGTTTTCCAGGGGTTTCATTTTTTTTTTTAAAGTCCAAGGTGATTTGAAGAAAGTAGGTGGTCACTTAGGCCCCCAGAAGGTGATTGTGTCTATAAGCTTGGACAGGCATCTCAGCATATTTTGACTCTTAAATACTGCAGTCTGTGATTGGTCTGGCCATCTAATTTTTGGGATTAATGTGAAAATTGCGAATGTTTCCATTCCATCTCCCATGTGTGGAGGTAGCAGCCAACAACAGCACCACGCGCACACACACACACACACACACACACACACACACACACACACACACACACACACACACACACACACACACACACACACACACACTCAAAGCCATCAACCAACTAGTCATGCCAGAATTCTAATACAGCTGCTGAATAATAAACTGACCACAAGCAGCAATCAACAAACTAAATATCAAAACAATAAAACTCCTCACCATCCACAGAATGTTCTACAAAAATTAGTGCATCCTGAGAATGACCTGCTGAAATGAGAAGTAGGTAGCGGCCTGATGGAACTCAACCAAGTGCACAGAATGACATCTGTCAGATTGGCTGAATATGTGAAAACTTCAACAGACTACTGAATCCAATTTGTATGCAAACACGAAGATTTGTATGCAAACACGAAGACTGCAAGTGAAAGAATGTATCCGTAAGGCCTAAGTCACATTTGGCACGGCACCCGTAGGGTTTACAAAATCTACGGCCACAAGCAATTATAGGGCGGCCGCAGTATTTCCACGGTTACACAATGTAGCAGTCACATATGTTTTATTTTTCGGGTAGCCGCACGGCGTATTTAGCAAATTCAGCCGCTGATGGCTGTGGCAGCCATTTTCCACTGCCATCAAAAATTTTGAGATGGCCCAATATCCAAATCTGTTCATAATATGATTGGCTACGAGTGTGCCAAATTTGGTGCTTTCCTCACAAAATGCACAATTGTTATGCTAAGTTGCCCCACTATTTAGGTATATTAAAAAAAAATGGCATTGCCAATTGAGGTATCAGTTCCCAGCAATTTTGGCATAAACAATGGAGAAATCAAGAAAATGACCAAGATCTCAAAAATGAAGTGAAAAGATCCTGGAATCTGAAGAATGCCAAAATTGTACCAGTGATCATTGAAGCAACGGGAATGATGAAAAGAACCTTGTGGAGATATTTAAAACCAATCCTGGGAATATTACGACATATGAACTGCAGTTAGAGACTGTCTGGGGTTCAGTGATGATCCTGAAAAGATCCCTCGGAACAAAAATTTGACAACACAACTTCAAAGCTTTGTTCATGGATCGTGGCCCTCCCTCCCCCACCCCTTCACTTTACCAAAATGGAGGTGCAGATACTTTGAGACCTGGGAGGACTCCTTTCACTTTCTGAAACCAGCATATGGAGATAACCAACAGCACACACACACACACACACACACACACACACACACACACACACACACACACACACACACACACACACACACACACACACTACATGGTGAGTCAAAAGTCCAGAAACATCGCAAAGTTTGTGTGTTTGTTTTTTCCTATCCTTTCTATGTTTCCATTACCGGACTTTTGACTCACCCTATTTTTGCACACACAGACGGAGGTGGATACTTTGAGACCTGGGAGGGCTCCATTCTACCTTCTGAAACCCACATATGGAGATAACAACCAATGACACACACACATGAACATACAGATGAACATGCACAGCACAACGCAGAACTGTTAGATGACACAAACATAGCCAATGAGCTTGGGGGAAGTGCCATCACTTCCTGGGGTACTCTGGGTTCCAGTGATGGCACAGCAATGGCATTGCTTTTCTCACTGTGCTCGGTGAGGAATTTCCTAAGGATGAATTTCCTCCTCTCCATGGATGCCAATCCATGAGGATTGTCCATGCTCTTAACCTTTTAAATGCTGGTCATCAAGCAAGGAAGCAGGACATACCATTTTTAAGTCTTTGGAAATTTATGAGAGAAGGTGCAATGAGATGCCCATTCTCCTCCACATCAATCCCCCAACACCTTCCGCTCCTGTATTTGTTCATTCGTCAGCCAAAGATCCCTCTGTTGCTCCGTGTTAAGAAAGTTGAACACATAATCATGGCCGAGGAGGTTGAATTGGGGTGTGGGGAGGGGAGACATCCTGCCACACCTTAATAATTAATTACTATGGTATTCCTGTACTAATAATTTTGGAACTATCGCTCAGACCGTTGACCGTTGTAGCCTCCGAGCAAGAATCCATTGCCATCAAAGCACAACCTCAAAAAGGCCCCATTTTTCACCTTCACTCCCCACCTTCCTCTGGTTGTGTTGCTCCTCCATGAGACTTTATTTTACATATCAAGGGAAACCCACATTTACATTGATTTGACCAATCTCTCTCAAGCTTATTGACCTTAACTGGTAGTTTTTGTATCTAAAAAAATAACAAAACAACAAAAAAAGAAAGTGCCATCTCTCCAATCTTCATGACAATCATCAACTTTGAATAAATTTGGAATGTTGTCCTCCTGTGCCACCACGCATGCCAATGATATAGAACAATAAAAAGTTGATAGTCAGATACTTTTGTGAATGGAAATTGGACAATTACTGCATCTAAGTCTGGGTCAGGTGATGTTGAGGAGATGCCAACCCTCTGCAGTATTGTAGACTATAAAAAAAGTCCTGATTGTAAATCCCAATAGCACACTTCACTACTCATGCACATTTCCATACCTTACACAAATACCCAACAATGACTACTTGGCCAGGGTTTGAACTGCCAACCTCCCAGATTCGGACACAACCAGTTACAGTGAAAGAGTTTTAATATTGTCATCAAAATCCTACTATTAATTTGCAATTCTTCACTGGCTTTGACACCAATACAAATTTTTATTACGGACCCCAGGCATCACAAAGCTACATATACTGAAACGCAAAAGAAACTTACCACTTGTTTGAAATGTAATAAAATTGTAACAGTTCAAAATAAAACAAACCAACAATTGCTAATTGAAACATTGGCATTTTATTGATGACATGTCAAGTTTTTGACCGAGATACACCATCTCATACGTTTGTTCTACAGTCCAGAACAGCACAGGGTGCAATGTCAGTCCCCTTTTAATAGTGTGTGTGGCCACCATTGTTTTGGATACAGGCAGTGCATCATCGGCGCATACTGCCTACCAGTCTTTGGATGAATTGCTGCTGGATTCTGTCCCACTCAGTCCTCAATGTCTGAAGCCATCTGACTTAGGACCATCTGCCTGTCCTGCCTTGCAGTGGTGACTCTTGGCCTCCCTGATCGAGGTCTGTCATCTGCAGAGTTGTGGAGGGTGTCTCTGTCCACCAGGGCCGATATCGTCTGGTGTGAACAGCCAAGGTGACGTGCCACCTCACGGTAGCTCAATCCGCCTTGCAGTATGCCCAAGGCACACTGCCGTTGATCCCTTGACAATCGTGGCATGTTGATTGAAATGCCCATTTTGCACTGGCCTTTTTAAAGCCAATATCACGACATCACGTGCAGCTCATTAAAATCATCCCGTACCCCTTGGCTAATCACTGACAGTCAAAACGGCTGTTCAACTGCTGTGCTATGAAGTGACCATTGAAGGTTCAAGTGACCATCCGTGACCGTTTTGTCTGACAGTGAGGACACTATTGTCCACAAATAAGTTCACACATTTACTACACGCAGTGTTATTGTTGATATTTGAAGGTTTAAAAGGTGGTAAGTTTCTTTTGCCTTTCAGTATATATCAAACAAGCAGTTTCAAATGAATTGCATCAGATGTGGCAATAAATGTGAATTGTTGCTCCCAGCTTGCCAGCTCGATGACAGTAGACACCATTTTCATTCTTGCCAAATCCATCCCTACGCCATTTAGAATCCTGTGCGGCCACGAGCGACTTGCTTGTTCTCAAAGTTTGCAATAGAAAACACAATTGCCTTAAGGTGGCTTTCAGCTCTGCACTATCATTGGACTATTGTCAATTTTTTTTTTTCAGCATATGTACACCAAATGACAAGTACATTTTTTTTTTAGCATATTACAATGCCATCAGTCCTGTTTGTTATCTGGGAAAATTAGTTGAACTGTTTGCAAGTTTCAGGATCTGCAAGTTCGTTTCAGGATCTGCAAGTTCGTTTCTGGGATTTATTTTGTGTTCGTTTTTTAAATTTATTTAGCTTTGTGAAGAGCTGTCCATGAAGAAACAACCCAGGTCAGAGTACAAATGTAGTTTTCCGTTCATTGATCTGGTTGTACGTTGTGGAAATTAAATTGCTGGTGTTAAAATAAAATACTGGCATGAATTATTGTTCAGCCATCTGTACATGTACAATGATGAGTGTGTCTGTCCCCTGTTTCTACGAATTTCCATTGAGAGATGAGGCGTCTATGTCTTCCTTGTGATAAGGTTAATTGTGTAAGGGATTATTTTCAGTGCGAGGGGCTAAGATTGTTCCTTGTGTGCCACTCTATTGCTCTATATACATGCCTTTTGTTAATACAAGATTTATTGTTTCCAAACATACCCAGTCTCTATTTTCTCCATTGGTTAGATATAGTACAGAGACATGACAAAAGTAAATAGACACCTTAAATTTAATCATTTCATCTGTATAACACAGTTTTGCTCAGTGATTTGAAATAATATTCCACTATTTATTTGTAGAAACGAGTTCCTGGGTCGTGTATGACAATTAACTATGCCTCAGCCTGGTGTTGGCTTAGCGGTTGGGGAGGTGGCTTGGGATCCTGGCATCCTGAGTTCGAGCCCCGTTTTCCACTGAATTAACACTAGGGGGTTGACTCAGCCTGTCATCCTTCCGAGGTTGGCAAAATGAACACCAGTATACTGGTAATCGGGGCACTCAATCAGCAGCATAGCTGTGCCCCTAACCAATGATGCAACCAGCAGCCAAAAAGGCAGCACACGATGGGAATATGCCTCAAACCCAGGGAGCACACAACCTTTGCGATTTTCAAAGAGGACGAATTGTTGGCCAATCGGAAGGTGGAGTCAGCCAGCGTCAGATAGCTTTGAAACTTGGCATTCCGCATTCTACGGTCAATCAGGTGATTGTGTAATTCACCACTGAAAGCGAGGAACCCACAGCTTCCCGTTCTAGTCGATCTGGGCCCTCAGAAAGGTGTCTTCGAGCTGTCAAGCGGTCCATTGAGAAAACTCCCCATTGCAAGGCAGCAAATGTTGCAGAGGAGGTCCAAGTTAGCTCAAGAACTGCCGGGCGGTACCTTCATCAACGATGCTGCTATGGGAGAGCAGCTATGAGAAAACCTCTTCTTAGACCAGCCAACATTCAAAGGAGAAAGAAGTCGGCTGACGAGATGGCCACCAGACTCTTGGAGTTTTGGCAAACTGTTATTTTTTTTCAGATGAGTCACAATTTGCTCAATTTTCTGACAGTGGATGCGTATGGGTCTCGAGACCTCCCAGTCAAGAGTCCTCTTTGAACCGATTACAGCCAACTGTCAAACATGGTGGTTTTTCAGTGATGGTGTGGGGAGCAATCTGGAGCGCTGGTCGGTCAGAGCTTGTGGAGTGTGTTGGCAACATCAACACTACGAAAACATTTCTATCTTTGAGGATGGACTTCTCCCTATCTTCTCCACTGGTCAGATGGTCAAAAACAACACTGTTCTTCGAAGATGGAGCTCCATGCACACTGCAAAAAAGACCAAAGAATGGCAGGACAGAAATGGGATCAAGTGACTTACATGGCCAAGTCAGTTTCCTGACATGAATCCCATTGAACACCTCTAGGCCATATTGGATCGAGCTGTGCAGAAAAAGTCCGCAAAAAACCAACATCATTGGCAGAATTGCTAAACCTTTTGCATGAAGCCTGGACAGAAATCCCACAAGGGAAAATTTTGGAACTCATTAGTTCTATGCCTGAAAGGGTAAAAGCATTGAAATCTGCAAATGGCATCTTCCAAATACTAGTGTATGTATCAAAATGGATCAAATGTCCTTCAAATGTTAAATAAACAAATTCTTTAAAAATCATGGCATCTACTTCTGTCATGTCTCTGTATGTCATGAGTAGACGGGAGGTTGTACCCCACTGATTCGCTATGCTCGCCTAGCTGACATCCCACTTACGGTTCTGCTCGGCAGTATTTATTAATAGATAAAGGTGGGGCATCGAGAGCACGGTTCCCCATCTGGGATAACCCTAGCACCGGTAAGGTAACGCAGAATTTTGGCACGGGGACCCTGCCAGATTTAGTTATCTTAGACTGTGTCCGTGGTTGCTTAACAACCCGTTGTGTCGCAGAGTTATCTCTGGCTCGTCGACTTCAGGGTCAACGGTCGGGAAACGGGTCCGAGAGAGGCCAATCGTGACCTGGACGACATACCCGTAACAATATGTATTGATGAAGCAGACCTGATATAAATCCATGATGTCATTTTTCCACATTATATTTTTTAATGAAGAATTTTGTATTTATTAATTGGTTGAAATTGATCAACGCAACAATATGTGTTGTATAATGTTACATCCATATTTTATGTTGGTGTTTTACACCATGATAACACATGAGTCAAACTTTTCCATTGCCAGCCACAGATTGTCTGACAAAAACCAAAAACATTTTCCATTGCTAAAGTGACAAAATGTGTTTGTGACAGTAATTGATGAATTAACGTGATTTGCACAACATTAGAGCTCATCATGATGCATACTGTATAATCAGTAGTGAAAATTATCAAGTTCTGTATGTTATGTACCAATTATCTCTGCCAATGTCCATAGCCCACTTTTGTCAAATGATGAATTGTGTGCCAACAGCAATGATGTTTACTTTCGTGCAAATGTTATGCTGTTACAGTAAATCCAACTTGATTTGCAAGTTCCAGATATACAATGCACGGATAGGGTTATTTATGTACATGCACAAGGAGCAAATTTACAGTTAAAGATTTATTGGAATCCCTGCTGATAAATAAGGATAAAAAACAACTACCATTGGTGAAAATGATTTCTTTAACCTTGGTATAAGTGGGAGTAAAATCGTTTTATGACGTTATCATACAAAGGTGAAAGCTGGGAAATGACTTTGATAATGGTAATGACGGGGAGGATGGGAGAGTGAGACCCACTATGTTGACAACGAGAATGGCACTTGGTAGAGCGCATACTGAACAGCTTACCTTTTGTATCATACTGATAGGCCGGATCTGCATTGGGACCTGAAACAAAATGTAATTTGATTGTTCTTGTCGCCTACACAACTCGTACACCAAGTTTTGTTGTAACCCACCCACACCTTTTTGAAATATCATGCTGTGCATCATTTTTGGCCCAATCTCTCAATGGTGACGAATCACTTGAATAATGTAAATAATTCTCGTATCCGGATCCAGTTTTGGATCTTCACCAAAATCGAATTGATGCGTCTTTGTCACACACCCAACTTGTCCACCATGTTTCGTCCGAATCCATCCATAACATTTTGAGATATCGTTTTAAGCCCTATCGCACAATGGTGAAGAATCACTTTAAATATCCTTGTATTCGTATCCACAACTGGATATTCACCAAAACTGAATCTATTCGAATCCATCCACAACTTTTTGAAAAATCATACTCACATACAGACAAACAAATAGACAAACGCGGGAGAAATCATAACCTCAGTCCACCTTCTGTGACAGAGGGAATAACATCAACACATTAACACTAAATACGACAACACCGCATGAACATGTCAGCACCGCATGAACATGTCAGCACCGCATTGACGCAACAACACCGCATGGACGCAACAACACTGCATGGAAGCAACAACACCGCATGGACACAACAACACCGCATGGACACAACACCGCATGGACGCAACGCGCATGAACACAACATCATTGAAATTTGTTAAGACCTTCATTTCATTTGTATTCCCTTGTATATGTGAGAGGTCCCATGGTGTGTTTCACAAAAGAACACCTTTTTGGTGGAAATTTCATCATCATCATCATCATCACCACCCTATTTTCAATCTGGATGCCTCCCTCAACTCTCGTTGGGGGAGGGAGGGGATGGGGAGGGGTTTATTTGCATATTTGCCATGCCTGATAAATGCAGGTTGTCCATATGGTTTCAGCAGGGGTTTGTTATTTGTTCAGAGTGCGGCTATAACCTCGCCTACTCTTCATGAATAAATAAATACATTTACATGTAACACCTGAATATCCTGTCCTTTAAAATATTCTGAGAGTAATCATGGTCTGTGTTTGTAATTGCATCATTTTAAAATTGTTTTGTATGAAACAAGGAATCATGTAATTGTGGAACAAATGTAAAAGGTGTTTTTGTGTAATGTCGAGGCTTGCAGAAGAGTCAGAACAAAGAATGGATGAGGACTTACGAGAACAAAAAGAACTGCAGAAAGATAGGGGGAGACAATCGAGGGAGACTTTGAGAAATAAGGGATGTGGGGAAGGCTGAGGGCATGGGGAGGACACATCAAGTCGAATGCAGCCACCAACTCTCAGCAAGGAAAAACTGGAAACTTGGAAAGAGGCGGGATTGGCGACAGTTAATAGGGGTAGAAAAGGTCATGCTTGTGGATGGGGATGATCTGATATGGTGGTGAATAGCTGTCGTGAAGCACTGGAAGGAAGAATGAGATTGAAGAGACTGTGGAAGTTGCTTCCACAGGTGAGAAAAAGAGAAACAAACGAGTGGAGGTGAGCAGCGTGTCTGGATTTTGGAAGTTTCACCATAAGAGGGGGTTGCTGCCAGATCTCATGCACCCTGCAGAAACCTGTGAAACCAAGAAAATGTTTGCCAACTTCTAGTTGTTTGTCCCTAATTGATCCTTTTATAAATGCTGTGCCTCAAGCAAGGAAAAAGTCTTTAGTATGAATCAACTGGGCTTTGAATCAATGACATCCAAAACTCAGAGTGGACACTCTAGCCATTGAGGTACTAAGTCTGGTTCTGCGCTATCACTCGAGTGGATCATTCACTTTTCGCCAAGCTTCGACATGGCTTACCTTCTGTAGCTGCAGATTTAAAGAATGTGGTCCTTCTGTCATGAAACAACCCAAGAGGTTGGACAGAGCAGTTGTACAGATGCAAATGAACCATCATGTCACTGCCTTCAAATTTGCCATTTTTACATAATTGTATGAACATAATGCTGATTCAGTGTGACATGGATGTTGGTTTCGAGTTTAATGGTGTGTGCTGCACTGTGAATGATAATGATTGTCTTGATGGGTGTCTTTTTTTTTGTTCTGCCACTGGCAGGACAGCCTAATTGAGGCCTGTAAACACAGAGGTACAACTACAACGCCAAACAAACAGCACGTAGCTCCCATGGTCATGCTTGTCTCATTCCTCCCACTATCATGTGTGAATCAGGATGAAGATAGGGCGTGTAGTGAGGAATTTGTGGATCAATGTGTGTGTGTTCGGTGTGTGTGTGCAGTCCTGTCTTTTTATGTTATTACTGTTTGTGCCATTAACAGACAATTTACCCTACTCTAGTTAGCAAAGTTCATGCAAAGGTACTTTTGCTGACTTGAAATAACAATTTCATACTCATTAATTATTTTGCTGTCCTTTCTTTGGATGGGATTGCCATCACATTGTTTAGTGAGGAGTACTAATTGTAAAAAGGAACTTTTAATAAGTACCAATCGAACTGAGGATTTTCACTTTAAGATCTCCGGTACCTGATCATTTCAATGGTCTCATCTTCACTTCCACCCTCGATTATGAATTCCATCATGCTTACGTAATCTATCTTTTGCAAAGGCTGTTGGATTGTGATTCTGTGTGGAATCTCTCTGCCAGTTGAATCACCAAAATGAGTTGATGTATATCTACAGTTTATAGGATGTGATTGATTCCTGGGCATGTTTTGGTTTCAGGTTGACCTGTTTCAGCTTGACCTGAGCCCACATCTCATGATGCTGGGATCCCAACGACAAATTCCATGTTCTGTATTGATTTGTCCATCGTCTTTTGATGTCCTTGTAATACAAAAACCATGATATTGTTAAGGATTCAGCGACGGAGGGATTCTCAACCCACTTCGGCCGTCTCCGGGGTTTATAACGCCGGCTGGCTCGGCACAGGCCTCGGGTCACGCGTCTTCAATCGCGATACCAACGTAACCCTGGACCTTACCAGTTGGGGGAAATAGAACCCCGGTTACAGACTGGTTTTGTCAGATGCCGAGCGCTTTTGCCAGTCTGTAACCATTTTGGTTTTATATACCAATCGAATGGATCGTTCCTAGACGCGACACGAATTAATCCATAGTGGCAACTTAATACGAACCAACCAGATTTATTGGGGAACATCGGGGAACACCACACAAGCAAAATATTCACGACAATGTTTTTATTAACAATCTTTAACCCGTTCTTAACTAGGGAACTACGGATTACAGGTTTCGAGGGGGTCCCTACCGAGATATGCCTTAAACCACATGCAGACAATACAGACAGACAGCATGCAGACAAGACAGAGTATTTGGTGATGTTTCATGGACGAGAGGAAAGTGTCAAAAGCACGAATGTCGCTCGTAACAAGCCGATATCCATGGATTCAAGCCCAAGCTTGAACACACCGCATGGCAAGATGGCGGCACCGTACTCTTTCTTCTCAAGGCACTGTGTGCGCACGTCCTCCTCAGCGCATTCTGGCCCCACGCAATGTCGACGGCACAAGACTGTTAGATCAACGATGGGTTTCAGCTGATTTCTCTCAAGGTCCAGCATACAAATCCAACCAGACCAGGCCAAATCGAGGTGCCGGGCTCCGCAGGCGGATCGACAAATGTGTCGAGTCATGAGGTGAGTAAGGACGGAGGCTCCGCGGCCAGACACAGGTTGAACCCGTCGATCACCTCATAAGAGTCGATCGCCGACTCGACGTGCAGGCCGCCTCCTCCACTGCCAAAAAGGCAGACTCGCCATGCAGGCCGCCTCTCCCACTGCCAAAAAGGCAGACTCGACGTACAGGCAGCCTCTCTTACTGCCAAAAATGACAGAAATCGGCGCGCTCAGGTTCAACTTCTCTCCCGGCAGATTCAACACTGTTCCTCCTTCGTTCGCTCACTTTTCCTCTCAAAGCCGACTGCCGTTTCTCTCACAGCAGAATCACCTCCGTCCTCTCAGTTTCTTACCACTTTTTTCCTTTGCTTCTCGCCTCGAAACCCGAGCACGCCACGAAACCGACTGTTCCCCCAAAACTGAACCACTCCACAAGGTCTTCGTTTGCTCGCTTCCAAGCCACTCGCTCTTCCCCATTTTCGAAGCCGACAAACTCCTCCCCCCAGCTCCATCTCCCTCTGCAGGCAACCCCCCCCCCCTCAGCCGACTGGGCGGGGCCTATCGTCCGGAGAGGGGAAGAAGAAGAAGCCCTCGGCACACCACCACTGTACGAACAATAAACATGCATCCTACACCTCCCGACACACATGTAACGTCCATTTTACTGAACAACCTAGCTAAACATGCATTTAATGGGGGATCTGAGCTAATCCTATGTTTAGTAGCCTAATAAGGGCCATTTCCGTAACAATATTTTATACCCTCTTTACTCCCCCACCCCCCCTTTTCCCCATTCGCCCCCACCCCACGACAATCCCTCCTCCATAGAAATTTCCAGTTTTCCCTCTTTGGAGTTTTCTTCTGTATCCATCTTGTTCACCCTATGCATTTATCTTGCCCTTCTACTCTGCTGTTGGTGTTTCCCCCTCTCTCTGCTGTTCCTTTTGCATCCTACTATGTCCTGATGCATTCAGTGGACTAGCTCTTCCATGAGCCTCGACTATGTACACAAATAAATAATTAATTCTAAAATAGCCTGGTGTCTCCTAATATTCTTGTCCTGCATTTGATACATGTGCAAGCTCCATCGACACTGTATGGGGATGAAAAGGAGGTAGGGCTGGATGAATGACCTTTAGTAATCAATTTAGAAAGTGACAGAGTCGGACAGAGATCTAGATTGATGGTTAAACAAAATATTTTGATAGATCCATAAGATGGAATCAAAGAGATTGGCTTAGCATGGATCGTAAACTATCAATTATCCTATCAGCAGTGTGTGTGTGTGTGTGTGTGTGTGTGTGTGTGTGTGTGTGTGTGTGTGTGTGTGTGTGTGTGTGTGTGTGTGTGTGTGTGTGTGTGTGTGTGTGTGTGTGTGTGTATGTATGTATGTATATATATATATATATATATATATATATATATATATATATATATATATATATATATATTCATGACCAGGATGTGCAGATCGATGTATGGAGAGAGTGCATGTTTATATAATTTTTTGCAATCTTGAGAGCAATCTGATCCCTGAGTATGAACCATCTTAGATTCACTTACTGTCTGCGGAAGGGTCGTGTACTCGTCACAAGACAGCATTTCTCAAGCAGGGTGCAGCCAGAATCGATAGCATGGAATTTTATATTATCGGGGGAATAGAAGTTGCATTAATTTAATATACAACTGTCTCCTGCCACTGTGTCGCAATTCCGATAAAGTGTATTGCCATTGCCATGGTATATGTGAATTAATTAATTCTCAAAAGTGCAATGCAAAAATGTGACCAATCCGAAAGGAAGTGATGACAAAACACAAGGTCTTGATTAATTGTAGATTACAATTGCAGATCATCGGTAATGAGCTTTATTTATTCTAGCCATGATATAACTTCATGATATAAATATTTTTTTTACCATGGCGAATAATCCCCTGTCTGCAGCAGGGGTAAGTAAACCACTTGCACTGTGGCATATCTACAGGTGACAATCGTACACCACCCCTCGCAGGGGTGGGGGGGGGGATGACCTGACCCTGGATAAGACCAACATGTATGCAAAATTTGGTGGTGATCGGCTCAGCCATGTTGTTTTCTATGATATTCAGACGTACACATGCACACATGCAGACAATGCTTTGTTTAATATAGTAGGATTGTTAGTGTCATTTGAACACCACACCAAACAAGATTTTGGGTTGGCCTTTTAGCGTTCATATCTGAACCCCTGGGTTATGATGCAGGACAACCAAGGTTCAAAATCAATTACCACTACATGTCTTTGTCCATTGTCGACACACACACACACACACACACACACACACACACACACACACACACACACCCACACACACACACACACACACACACACACTTGACAGCACCTGCTCTGCTAATGCAGTCTCGAAGGCAAGGTTACAATCCTAAATGGGTCGCCACTCCGACATATTCAGTGTGAACAAATCTCCTTGTAATTCACCTGAGAGTATACACTGATGCCTACTGTCTTTATTCTACATGCGTTTTATGTACAAACTCCTGCATGATCCCGAGATCACTGTAAAAAGAAAAAGGTACCATGTGACCAGTATATATATATATATATATATATATATATATATATATATATATATATATATATATATATATATATATATATATATATATGATAGGCAAATGTAGGTGCTGTGAACTGGAGACAATGCACAAAGGTAGATTACGTGACACGTTTTCCCCTTCATTTATCAGTTTGAACTGGAGCAATATCGTCAAAGATTCAGATTTATAGTGAAATGTTGTTACAATTATTAGCACAAAGCACGACAAAGTTGAGCAAATCATGAATCCAAACAAAGTACTCCAAATTCAAACAATAAAGTGTAAACTTAAACGACCACAGCTGATTCTTGGTGTTGTTGGTTGTTTAAATAAGATCTCCTGATGTATATTTCTACCGGGATGAAGCTGAGTCTCGGGGCCTGTTACTTTCACATCATAGACAGATCGGTGGTCTCTCTGCTTTCTACCGTCTCCTTTCTGGTCTTGCACCCTCTGCTCTTTCCATGCTTTGCCCTCCCCAGTTGTCTGCAAGGTGTACTCGGTCTAACAGTAATGCCCATTCTGATGAAACTCCCAAAATCCAGACTCATTGCTCACCTCCACTCATTCATTCCTTTTTCTCACCTGTGGAACTAACCTCCTCTGTCTCTTAAATCTCATTCTTCCATCCAGGAATTCAAAGCAGCCAGCTGTTCACACCATCTCAGGTCAACTCCCTCCCCCCCATCCACGACCATGATTTTTTCTACCCTCATTAACCCTCCCCATACCCAACTCTTTTCCATCCCCCTTCCCCCCCACCCCCACCCCCGATCTTGCTCCCTCTCACTCCTCATTAAAAAAAATATTTTTACATGATATATATTTTGTTTCATTTATGCTTCTTCCCCAGTTTCTCCTTCCACTTCTGTGATTAAGAGTTCTCAGGTTTATTGATCTTGTTCACCCCCTGTGTCCTCCTCTTGCTCTCATTCGTCCCCATGTCTTTTATTCCTCCATTTCACCCTCTATTTTGTCCTTCACTGCTGTTCGTGTGTTACACCCCTCCCCTCTTTCTACTGGTATTTTTGTTCTATTATTTCCAAATCTATTCTGTGTTCCAGCTCCTCCATGAGCCTCAACTGACTTTGTCCTTCATGTGATTACAAAAAAGTACAAACATATATATATATATATATATATATATATATATATATATATATATATATATATATATATATATATATATATATATATATATATATATATATATATATATATATATATATATATTGCTTATTTTTTTTCCAAAGCAATTCTGTTATTGCACTTAAACTTTTCCAAATACAATTGCAATTTATGGCTAACATGATAACTTGGAGGTACTTGCCTTTGAGCTTTCTAGCCTGGGTTTGAATCTCGACCGAATTACATAATGTCACCCTGGTGATTCTCATGCAGGGTGAGGAATCAATATGTGTGCAGTCCATTGGAAGCATGTTAAGTGGAGGATATGTCTGCCAGCCTTAGTCGTTGGTGGACATTGATGATCCCACGGTGTCTTAACCGTTGACTCAGCAAGTTATTGCTGGCACCCTGAACAAATTACAAATTGCTGCCGTGACTGCTGGGAAGGCAAACCAACCAGTGTAAGCCTTTCCAAGAGACTGCTTTGGTCTCTTGGCAAAGACCCTGTCAATAGGATGGTATGATGATGATGATGATGATGAGTATGATGATTATTGTGTTTATTGCTGGAGCCTGTGCATAATCATTATGGCATTCAGGACAGTGTTGTGCGGTCTGATATAATCTGCGTTTTGACTTGTGGTCTGAGACGTTTTTTTTTCTTTTTTTCACAAGTGGTTATAGTAAGAAGATATTTTTCCCACTAATTATTATATGAATTAAGAAGTACAAAAGTAGAGTCTAAAAGGAAAGAAAGTTGTGATCAGGATATGGGAGAATCAGAGGGAAGAGATGTGTACATAATTATGGGGCATAATCATCATCATAACTTTTTTTTGTCGATGTTGAAACTTTTTGAAAATCGACGAAGCAAGAGAGGTGGTGGCCAAAAATTGCGCCATATTTGTGGATACTGCATATTGAATAGATGGCCTTAATGTGAAACCAAGTTTAACAAGCAACTGATTTTATAACAATTATTTCTTATAATTTCAACTTTATAATGTCTGGTTTGATAGTTGTCAATTTTAAAGTACTATATTTTAAGCATTGTGACAAAATTAATTTTAATTTCTCATCACATTTTTCATGACTATCAACCCTTATATTTAGTACTCTTGACTAACAACAAGCATGATCCCGATCTTTGTTTTTTTTTAATCTTTACATCTTAACTCTGTTGTGGAAAGACTAAAATTTTGTTTTTGGGGGGGGGGGGGGGGGTTAAAATACTGAGAAACAGCATTTTACTATCATATCACGTTATCAACTGCTACTACTACTACTACTGCTGCTACTGGGCTGACAGGATTGTCTAGAGGTGTGCACACTTGCCTCAGCTGTTTCGTCTGGTTTTTATTGTTGGCACAGCTATAATTTGTCATCTTGACGATTCGTATGCAAAGCGAGGCATCAATGTGTGTGCCGTTTCTTGGATGGATGTTTCACTGGGTGTCCCATCTGCTGGCATTAGTTAGTGGATGTTAAAGATCTCATGGTGTCCTTCCTGAAGAGTCTGTGAGTTATTGCCCACACCCTGAACAAAATCAAAATTTCTGCCTGCACTGCGGGTAGCAAGTAGCCTGGTCTAATTGGAGGTTCCTTGATATCAGGTTACGTATTACTTGCTGTCTTAGAGTGCGATTGCTGGCTGTTCAGCAGCTTCTGCATGATGAACAAGTTCACCAATTAGTTCACATATTTCATCTGAACAGCCTTCTTCAATATCAAGGGCAACCAATGCAATAATACTTCTTTAACAGCCCCATTTATTCCCACCTTCTTGCTCAGATCGATTAGGGAATGGTTTTGGCCCAAATGTTTCTTGAACCGACTGGCCAGGCAAAGCTCTAATTGCAAATCAGCAATGCAATAGTTTTTTTTTTTATTCGGGTTGCCAATCGAATCCAGACTATACAGTTCAAAGATAAGTGTGCCATCTCTGCAACATCCTGCCGTCGTTTTCTGGACTTTTCGAAAGTGCACCAGCTGAGGCAATGGACACATCTGATTTATAATGTTCCCCATCAAGTGTAATCGATGAATCAAATATATGGCTTTTATGTGCAAAACTGTGTTGAACATCAAATTAACAAACTAGGAAAAATTCAAACCAATGAAAGACAGCATATTTTTAAATATGGTGAGTGCTCAAAACATGAAGCACATCCTAATGTTAATAATCTCGGCATAATCAAAGCAAATGTAAAACAACTGCTGACCAGCGACACCACCTTTAATGTACACCTACTGAAATGAACCCTGCGGGGCCTGCGAGTATAGGTGGGGAGCACTTGGGCTCGCATTAAATCAACTGCCTGTCCTTCTCCCTCCGCACCGACACGAGCTGAGAGTCCACTCCCTCTTCCTCTGCACTGACACAAGCCTGGAGTCCCAATCCCCCTCCTTCTACACGGACGCAAGCTTGGAGTCCCTTGTCCTTTGCACGGACACAATTGCTTGTCCTTTTTTTCCACATGGACACAGCCTGTTCTTCTCCGTAAGGACACCGAGACAACACTGGGACACGGTAAGATCAGAACTCTTCGGTGAAAATAATTTTATTCAAGCTCCAATTTATCGCCATAAACAGATTTTCAAGAGATTTGTTTCGTTTCGACAAAATGAGTAACGTTGCTCTGCTCACAGGTACTACTATCTCTGTTCTTAAAATAGTTGATATCCTCATAACAATGAATAAGTAAAGTTGTGCTCAACTTCAAGACCAGTTTCTGTAATTGAAAAGCTGTCTTACTACGCTGGGTCATATAATGCTGCAGAAGACCTTCTTCCCCATTCCTAGGGCCGAGAGTAGGCCTGAGATGAGCATCATGGCCACGTCCTCTCGCTCAAGGTATGACCGTTTCGCCCGGATCCCGTGTTGGAGATGTACACTCAGCAAGGAGCTGCTGAACTGCTGCCTCGTGAAGCGCCTCATCGCTTTTGCGGTTCCAGCCAAGAAAGGTACTCGTGTGAGATGTTACAAATGCAAGCTCGAGGATCTGCAACAGTTTTAATGGAGATATTTTCTGCAGTCTGTATGATTGAAGGGTATCACTAAAGAAAAACACTTGATGGAAATGTCACTGTTGGGAGTATTCAGGACAAAGATAGAACTACAGGCAATAATGACATAGCCTGGTTTAGGATAGGACGCATGAGTGGTTTATGATAAAGTTCATGAAGGAGTGGGAGGAAGTTGAAGGGAAGGGGAGAGATGGTGGTCTTCGATCCCTGTGGAGTTCATGATTCAATTTCTCATTTCAAGTGAGTTTGCACGTCGGTCAAAAGGTTTTGTTCCCATTGGTGGGTAAGTTTCCTGGTGCCACTGGAATAGAAGTCATGGTATTTCCAAGGAACGCATGATGATTCAGTGTTCGTCCTTTGCGAGGAACTACCATGAGATTCCCTTTGTTACGACCCTAGCTTTCATGAAAACCCAAGTAGGGTGTGATTATATCAGATCTATAGGTAGCCACCAAAAAGTGTTTGTTTTTTCTAGGTTATCAGCGATGTTTGAAAATCTATCCATTTATGCACTGATAGTCAGTGATGTGTTTTGAGGATTGAAGTTATGTGATCAGATTTATGAGCTTGGATACGAGCATGGCTGTCATATTCTGAATGAGTTGTTAGGCCTTGAAAGAAGATACAGGAAAGCCTGTTAACAGCAAGTTGCAGTAATCCAAGCATAACGTTATGAGAGTTTGAACCAGTTTCAATTGCCCTCTGTTTCAAGGACGAGCAGATTTGAGCAATATTGGGCAGATGGAAGAAAAGAGATTTACAGATTTTAGCAATGTGCGGCATATAAGAAAGAGTTGGGTCCGGAGTAACACCTCGATTTAAAATTGTTGAAGCAAAACGTCTCTTTTATGTATGGAGATAATAATTGGACCTGTTAAATTGATAGTAGTAGTTTAGCCTCCTTGTCACCCTCACAGCTACAACTTTCCCTACAGTTATCCATAACCTTAAGGCTGAATTTGTTTCTCTTTTGGCCACCTCCTATCGGTCTGGAAGTTAGAAAACATTGCTCCTATCCACAAAAAGGATGTAAAAACATATCCTATTAATTACAGACCATTGAGCTTACTTCTGATTTCAATCAGTCATGGATCCACCATTGCTGCTGATGTCATATTTCCTGTTTCCAAACAACAACTCTGAGCATCAGTTGTGATTCCATCTCGGTCACTCAACTCTGGACATGCTGCTACTACTCTCTCAGCAATGATTGGAGGCCCAAAATCTTAATGAAGAAGTCAGGACCATCTCCTTGCACATATCGAAGACATTCGACACAGTCTGGCATTCTGCTTTGCTTCCCAAGCTCTCTGCCTGTGGCATTCAAGGCCACCTTCATTCCTGGTTTTCTGACTTCCTCCATTCACGCAGTCAACATGTCGCAATCAATGGAACCCTATCCTCCTCTTTTCAAGTAGAGGCTAAAGGTTTCCAAGGCAATGTGTTGGGTCCAGTCTTGTTCCTGTTCTCCATAAATGACCTATCTGATGGTCCAGATAAACCTCTCTTCCTTTTTGCATATGACTCCACATTGTGTCGCACAGTACCCTATCCCATTGCTTGGCAAGCTGAAGCTGCCTGACTCTGCTTATCTGGAATTTATTAGATGCTGGTCTGACCAATGGAACATGTCTTTCAATGCTGGAAAATCTGTGCAACCTGTCGCTCTGGAAGGATTGTCAAGCAAACCCACCTATCCATTTCCATGGTTTGCCACTGTAAAATGTTCAGTATCTTTAACTCCTAGGCCTCACCATAATCATGACCTCTCGTCGTCACAGTCGAGGCACGTCACAGCAGTGATTGCGAATCAACTTTTAGCATCAGCCGACCCTTTTTCCGAAGGATCAGCTTCATCTACCTCCTCATCCCATAAAATTGTAGAGATTTAGCCACATAGAGTTTATGTGTCCTGAGAAGCTAGGCATACTGCTCAAATTAGCTTTGCGCCAGACCGTTGTTTTATCGTCGATCCCATCCCATGTAGATGTCTCGGGATCGTACACGTCACTCGTCCTGCATGCTGCCAAAGTCTTCATGGGGGTGATAGAGGCTGCCTCAGCTATATCTATATCTATCAGCTATATATCTATATATCTCGGTATCATATTTTGCACTGGTGAATTATGCAGCAAGGATGAGGGGAACAAGCATTCCTCATCTCCCACGCCATGACCAATATTCAGGACTTTGCCGCACAAGAGACAACAACCTCGATCACGTGAAAACACCTCACTGAAAGGAGCACCCTCTCAGCTTCGTGGTACAGAGCACATTTCGCATCTGTTATCCTGCCTTTGCCTCCCCCGGTTTACCGGGGGAGGCAAAGGCAGGCTGTAAATGTGGCATCGGCACACACGCAACAGGTGTGAGTGCATCGTGTGACGATTCCTCGAGCACGCAAGGTACACTAACCTCATGACGCACATGGGATCATCCATCACACATCCCTATAACTAGATCTTCCAGATCAACGCCCATGCTTCCATCTGGCACCCAACCCTATTAAATCACACTCTCACCATAACACTCCCATCGGTGACTCACCCCTCATGTCCTCCGTGCATTCGTGCACACATGCATTAATATTCATGCAAATTTCTTCCATTTTGTCCCCGAAGCAACCAATGTTATCATGGTCACTCATCCCTGTAACCACGCCCCCAGAATAATAACCACGCACCATGTGTTTTGATGTATGCGTCTTTTCTGATTGGCCAATAATATTGCAAAGCCGGCCTCCAACGCCAACTGTACTGACTGTGCATCCTCTGTTGATCCATATTTCCTTAGAAAATAGGACTTACCCACAGTCTGCAAGGCTTTTGTCCAGAACTCAGTGGAGTATTGCTTTCCCCTCTTGGCTGGCACCCCAGCAATAAATTTGTCTCTCTTGGATTTATGTGAAATATGAAGCTCTCAACATTGTTGGAATCTTCTTCAAGAAGGCTGAAACACAGAATCTGTTAATTCTACATCACAGGCAGGTTGGGGGTCTCTGGGTTTTTTTTTTTTGTTTCTTTCCAACTCTTCTTTAATATTGCACCCTCTGTTGTCTCATTCTTCTGAGCCTCCCCAGCAACTCTTCTCTCCACAGCTTCAAGCAGGACTTCCCTCTTCCTGACCCATGGTCTTCATTACCCCCCATTAATTCTTGCTCACCTAACCTTCTTACTTCATAATTTCAGTCTATCTCTATCTCTATCTCTATCTCTATCTCTATCTCTCTCTCTCTCTCTCTCTCTCTCTCTCTCTCTCTCTCTCTCTCTCTCTCTCTCTCTCTCTCTCTCTCTCTCTCTCTCTCTCTCTCTCTCTCTCTCTCTCTCTCTCTCTCTCTTTCTCTTTCTCTTTCTCTTTCTCTTTCTCTTTCTCTTTCTCTTTCTCTTTCTCTTTCTCTCTCTCTTTCTCTCTCCATCTCTTCCCATCTCTTTCTCTTTCTGTTTCTCTTTCTTGTTCATTCATTCCCTTGGTGGTTGTGCCAAATTTTTGCCTCTCTACCCCACTGTAAAATTTACCCTGCTCTTCCACGAGCCTCACCCTATTAGAGGGGACAAAAAATCATCATACACAATTCCAAATATAACACACATTCAAACGTGCATTTACCCTGCTATCTCTATCTCTCTCTCTCTCTCTTGGCAGTAAACATTACATGAAAATGCTGTGACATTAACATCACCATATGTCGGCAACACCTGGGTGCTGCTTACCATCATATTTTGAGGGCACAATATCATGTTTTTTGGTGCTTGACATCATAGTTTTATTTCAGATATATAAAGGGTGCTGCTGATAAAGTGCCACTTAATCATTTGGCAAAATTTTGGAATGTGACCATGATTCCGTCACACACAGCCAAACTCTTTCAAAAGATACCGTGCGATTTTTAACCTCTACTTAATGAACACTTGCACACCAGACTGCCAGCTGAACATCGCTTCCCTTTCCAACCTGATGCTATGCAACAGCCCATCTGTGAATCACAGCATGACGGTTTATAGTCAGGTCGGAAAGTAAATCCAGATTAGACGATGCAAAAGCGAGTTACCCCACCTCGGAGCCATCCTGTCAACCCAACGCTGTGAAATTAATGTAATTACATTCCAAACATGATGGTAAATGTTTAAACCAAAACCATGCTCAATAAAACAGGCTTTCCAGGTGTTGCTTTTGTTGTTGGCACTGCTTCACCAAGAACTGATAAGTGGACCCTCTGAACCGATACAATAGCTTTTGTGGAACTTCGCATAGAGCTTGCAGACAAAAGCATCGGAATTATGTACGAGGAAGCACACCATCTCACGAGACAGGTATCAATGTACAGACCACGACCAGCTCCTCTCACTTGCAGGAATTACCTTCCTGGAATCGACACTTGAGGTTCCTTCATTCTCTATCACTCAAACCAGTTTCATGTTTAGTAGCTGGGTGCGGCATCTTGTTGTTTGCATTCGTCACATGTTACAGTGCAGCAGACAATGCAGAGGTAGAAAAGAGCTACTCGACAAAGGATGTCAGAACTTGGTCAAATGGGAAAAATGTAGGTTCTGCAAAGTCACAACAGTAAGCTCCAACCATGTAATGTCTCAATCATTCAGAAATTAAAAAAAAAGAGTGGTGAAGTATACCGGGACCTCAAAAATGAATGGAAGAAAACCTGGAATCTGAAGATGTCAGTGATAGTTGGAGCACCAGAAGTGATAAATAAGAATCTTATGCAGTGATGATTAGAGATACCAAGGAACGTCACAACAAAAGAGCAGCAATTGGAGGCTCTTTGAGGTTCAGTGAATGTCCTTTAAAATTGCCCATGCAGCAAACATATGATCAATGCAGAATATTTGAGAATGTTCCTAAACTTGAACGAGAAAACATCACAACTTGCTCCGAGAAATGTAATCCTAAAAATATAACTGCGCCGATACTTTGGGTCCTGGGAGAGCATCGTTCCATCTTTTGATACTCGCTGAGGGAGATTACGACCAAACTGAGGTGGAGACATTTTGGGTTGAGGATGGAATCCTTCCACCTGCTATCCATTTGAGTTTAACATGGGCCGGTACCCGACGTTTGTATGCCGTGTGTGAAATATCTGAGCGATTCAGCAGTTTGAATAATGTTGCCATATCTTGCACAGCTTGCAGTGATTCGATTACTTTCCTTACATTCAAACCTTCATTTTACCTTCCATCCCAAATGTACAGATTACAACAGCTGCCTCTGTTATAATTATATATTTTAACTTAACATGACCTAATGTGACTGCACATACTCTGATGCGAGATGGCGAGAGTAACAGACATCCATGTTGTGTTCGTTGTTTCAGTGCAGTTGAGAGCAGGCAGGGACTTTGCGGTTATAATAAGAGGTGTTTCGGATTCCTTCTTTCTGTGTTTTTTTAAGTAAAAAAATGTTTATATTATTATTAACGAGCAAATACCACGTCACTTTGCTGACGAGAATACAAGGAGGGGAAAGGGCCAGGGGGGACGTAGTCATCTTGCTGTTGTGAAGCTATGACGTAGAACCAAGACTTTGTTGTGAAAGGGGCAGCAGTCATGTAGCAGTGTGGACGATTGAAGCTTCATCCCTGCGACGGGGCTGAATGGGCCTTGAGTCGGGTTCAGAGCATTGACAATTGCGTGCAAGAGAGAGAGAGAGAGACAGAGAGAGAGACAGAGAGAGAGACAGAGAGAGACAGAGAGAGACAGAGAGAGACAGAGAGAGACAGAGACAGAGACAGACTGACTTTCTTCGCTCTTTGAGTATCACGCGTCATCAGCAGATCAGTAATTCGTGCAGTCTGATTACTCCTGATGGCTTTGTGGTGTAAAGGTTGGTACTTTAGGTCTTTTGTTCAACTCATGGAGAGTAAAACAAATGTTGTCATTGTTCACTTTGACCCACATTCATTTAATAGTCTTTGCTCATCATCTCTGTTGGCACTTGTTGCAAAATTGCTGGAATATATTCATATTGGAGTAAATTTTCCATATGGTATTGTGAAGGTTAAATACCAATACAACTTTCACCAACTCACTGGATTTTAAACTGGATGTTATGAGGATTTTACTGGATTTCAAACATTGTCTGTGGTCCTCTATGACGCACTGTAATCGTTAATGACGTTTACTTTATCCAGCTGAAGGTTAAGTGTGTGTATTACTGATAGTAGTGAAAAGTAAGGTGAGAACTTAGGTCATTCATTGTTAATTCACTAAATTATTAATTTCAAGTTTACTTTTTAATCACCTGCTTTGTCAAAAGAGGCGGTATTTCACCAGTCATGGTTTAATTGGCGTCGTAATTGTTCAGCTATCCATGCCTGATAATTACAGTCCAATGACTGTTTTTTGCTCCCCTCAACTCAGAAGAACTGCTCCACCTTCACATACCACATTTTTTATTTGATTTGATGTAACACACTCTTGACAGTACTAGTACTACTGAAGCAGTTTCTTGACAAGGGTTGTACTGGGTGGTTTGGCATTGCCTTTCCAGCATTGTTTGTCTGTGCTCTATCCTCTTCAATATTGTGTCAAGCACGGAATCGGCATGTACCATTTTAAAAATCTTTGGTATGACTCGGCTCGGGGCACGCCGACAGATACTGGGCATACTCTTTGGCTGGTCTTGACTCTCTTGACTTCAGCATGTTGCATGACTGGTCTTGACTCCTGGTCACGTGACAAAATATTTACTTATAATTTAATATGGACAACATATCTACACCTGCTATGTCTGTAAAAGGAGATGGTGCTTGGAATCTGTGATTTGCTGTCCACCAGCTCAGGCTGCTGTGTGCTGCACCTGGGCTATTAGTTAGAGATAGCATGAGATAATTTTTGCAGGAATATTGCTCCTGACTGTGCATTGTCAGCCGAGTTCGAGTCTCAAGGACTTACGAGCCACATGATAAACAGCGGACACTGGAAGGGACCAAGATTAACAGCACTACAGGGCCGGTTTGCTAGCTTTATGGCCTGTGAGTAATTCATGAAGTTTGTGAAATGTTGCACACCTTGAACTGCTTGGAGGAGTTTCATGTAATTTTAAATTCAAGCCGCTATAATGGATTCAGTATCTTATCGTGTATCGTAACTTATTGTCTGTCATAAATTCCTGATGCAGTTTCTTGACTTCTGTCGTGTGACTGCATTTTCAGAAATGACCTCAAGAGCATCGACAAACATTGCCTGAGAATTTATAATCTTTACAGTCCTCACTTTCCAACGAAATTTCATAGACCAAGAATATTAGGCCTGTCTTATGGACTCTGTGCAATTGTAAACACTGCAAATGATAGCTCAACTTCACATTCCTGACTGAACCTAAAGCTTTCATTTATCTCTAAAATATGTTCATCCCTGCCCGAGTGCAAGAAATGCAAAGTTAAAGGGTCTCAAAGGCCAATCCCTCTTCAGTGGAAATATCTGATTGAAGTAGTTTTTATCCCCCGCCATGTGGCGGAAGGGGGATATTGTTATCAGCCGGGTCATCCGTCCGACTGTCCGTCCGTCCGTCCGGCTGGCTGGGCGTCAACATTTATAGCTGTGAGTGCGATAACTCATAAACTGTTCGCCACATGGATTTGAAATTTGGGTCACACATGTACCACCTGAAAAGGAAGAACGCTATTGATTTTTGGCGTGGCCGAATCCAAGATGGCCGACTGGGGCGTTCCGTCCATCCAGCTGGCTGACTGGGCGTCAACATTTATAGCTGTGAGTGCGATAACTCATAAACTGTTCTCCATATCGATGTGAAATTTGGGTCACACATGTTCCACCTGAAAAGCAAGAACCCTATTGATTTTGGGCGTGGCCAGTTCCAAGATGGCCGACTGGGGCGGTCCGTCCGTCCGGCTGGCTGGCTGGGCTTCAACATTTATGGCGTCAACATTTATAGCTGTGAGTGCGATAACTCATAAACTGTTCACCATATCGATTTGAAATTTGGATCACACATGTACCACCTGAAAAGGAAGAACCCTATTGATTTTGGGCGTGGCCGCATCCAAGATGGCCGACTGGGGCGGCCATCTTCAAAAAAATAATTTTTTGTAATAAATGGAAAACCGCTTATCTGATTTCAATTATTTTTGGTGACTACGTTCCTCACCCCTGGGGAACTTTTTCGAGATGATGACCAAATGGTGTGTTGTTTCCAATTCACCTCCCTCATTATCTGGA
The DNA here is from genome assembly GCF_056783735.1 of Eptatretus burgeri. NCBI lineage: Eukaryota > Metazoa > Chordata > Myxini > Myxiniformes > Myxinidae > Eptatretus > Eptatretus burgeri. The sequence goes on from NC_140961.1 coordinate 32,772,211, forward strand.
ATATGTATGACCTTTTTCATTCAATGGCGGGGGATTCCCCATCTCTGATGATATATTTTTATATCCAGGAATTATCACTCTGCACATGTCTGTCTACCTTTCTGATCATTGAGCAGAAACTACCATTAATTGTTTATTACCCTCAGCCCATTTGAGCTAAGGGATATTGTCTTGGTCATCAGTCCATCCTTCTGTCATTCCATTAAGTTTTTGGTTCCAACCCATATTTCAGTAAGTAATGTAGGCGGGTTGATTAAACTTACAAGGTATGTAGTCTGACATTTATTTGTGCCTTTCACTGGTTTTCTGTTTCAGACCTCTATATCTGTATGTCCATCCGTCAACCCTTTTGTGTCAGAGCCACATTTCCATGATTAATTGAGGGGGGGGGGTGAGTTGCTGACACTTGTGTTGTATACTGTCATTCTAATGTAGATGTTACCTTTCCAGGTAGTGTATGGTTGTGAATTTTACAGCTTTTTATGTGAGACATCAAGCCATCATGCCTCTCCTCACAGGAAACATGTCCCATCCCGCATTTTCCCTTTCCATGAAATTAGCTACTGGTTTTGCTGCGACATGAACGGGTTTCAGAACTGTATGGCTTATGTGTTCCGTTTTGAAGCATTTAAACATCAAATCCGAGGAGATAATGGTTTTCCCTGTGCATTTCACCTTCACCCATATGTAATGTTATTAGTCCCCTTCTGGTTTCACCGGTGAGGACTACAGGTTTGCTCTCTGTTCGTCCATCTATCTGTCTGTCTGTCCATCCCACCTGTGGATTTTTTGACTTTTTTCCCATACCTTTTAACATGTTCAACTGAATCTTGGTGCATGGCTTTAGTATGATAAGTTACTGAAGAAGTTCGAGTTTCAGGATGTTTCGTCATTTTTTCACAGAGTTATGTCCGTTTTAGACTTTAGAGATTCCACACAAGTCGAGGTACATTCAAAGTACACCACCCTCATGCCAAATAAATAAATAAATACTCCAGCACGTGACATTGCTGGGACGCCATTTCTGCTGTGCAGTATGTGGAGATGGAATTTGGAGGGAGCTGTGTACTTCTGAGGTCAATGTGTACAAATGATTCCTCGTTTATGTGTACAAATGTACTTCTGAGATAAATATGTACAAATAATACTCGCGATGCAGCATATGGAGACAGATTTGGAATGAGCGGTGTGCAATAATTGATTGATTCAGTGATTAATTGCATAATTGTAATAAACTAGTGCGGGCCCGTAGGTGCGTGCCCGTAGGTGCGTGCCCGTACGTGCATGCCCGTACGTGCGTGGCCGTACGTGCGTGGCCGTACATGCGTGGCCGTACGTGCAAAACAAAACTGGATTGGGGCATTGTTTCAATTATATCGGACCAACCGTATCATAAATGGCCATAACTTGGGAAACACTTGGGAAGCAGCTGAAACGGATGAAGAAGAATGATATCAAACTTTGAAAAGGCACATACTCAGGTCCCAGCGTCAATTGTGACATCATCTCAAAAAAATAAACAAAAAAACCCATTGTGACATCATTCGTGATGTCATAGCACCTTGTCCTGTCATTGGTTGACAGATAAATGGCCGTAACTTGGGAAGCGCTTGTCCGATTAATATCAAACCTTGAAAAGGCACATCCTCAGGTCCCCGGAAATATTCCTGGCAAGTTTCAATTAGATCGGACCAGTGGTTGTCGAGAAACGGCGGTCGCAGACACACATACAGACAGACAGACACAGAGATTGCTGGAATTATAGATAGATAATAGTAGTAAAGTAATTGATTTCTCAATAAATTGCCTAATTGCATACCAAAAGCACCATTGCTTCATCCGAAGCTGTAACTCTTTGAAAATTAAGCAATTCATCGAAAAATGAATAATTAATCAATTCATTGATTAATCAATAAATCAAAAATACCCTTTATAGTCAAATCACTTGTTCACCGTCATGTCCAAATATCAGTTTCCCAGCTCAAAAGGTGCCCGAGATATTGCCCGGGTGAGAAAGAAAATAAATAAGAAATTCATAAATCGATAATAATTAAGTAATTAATCAAATAATTGATAATCAAAAAACTAAAACATGTCGTTTTTGCCCAAGCACATCTTCACTTTTGTCTCCAAATTAAACTTCCCAGCTCAAAGGATGGCTAAGATATTGCCTGGACAAACAAACAAGAAAACAAGAAAACGGAGTGAAAACTGAGTACTCCCTTCCTTCGGCACCCGGCGATGACATCATGCATGGCCTGGATATGAAAATGGGAAAGGGCAGTGTACAATTACACATGGATCAGTGTCCCGCTGCCTTGACTCTACCCCACTGCTTTACACCCAATCGCTGGACAGCTGGCCTGACTCCACCCCAATAAAATCATGCGCTGCCATTACATGAAGCAGCACAGATGGCAGGCCTCAGGCCTTATGCCAGGGTCCATGGCCCAGTGGAATGGGAATCATCCCAGGTATATAACCACGATGTATTACAGATGAGCATAAGCCGAACGCATGTTATTTGCTTCATGTATGTACATCGGGTTATTTTTAATATGAAATAGGTAAAGCCAAGAAAGAAACGAAACATGGTGTGTTAGAGAGTTTCTTCTTTATGTTTTTGTTGTTGTATGCCTTGTCGAGGTTCGTATGAGAGCTAACACACAGCGCACGGCAAAGGGGGCATGAGACAAGAGGGACGGGAGTGGGAAGGACAAAACAGTGGGGAACAGAGAGATTAGGAGATCTGTGGAAGGGAGAGGGATGAGGCAGGGAACATGGGGTATACAAGATGGACACCACAGGGACTTTCAGGAAGGAAGGCAGGGAATTTGAAGGAGGAGGGTTTGGGGTGGATTAATGGGGGTAGAAAAGATGGAGGATTTGGATGGGGGACAATAAGAGGTGGTGGTGAACAGCTGCTTTGAAGGCCTGGAGGGAAGAATGGGTTTGAACAGAGTGAGGGAGTTTATTCCAATGGTGGGGAAAAAGAAGAATGAAAGAGTGAAGGTGAGCAATGATTCGTGATTTTGGTAGTTTTACCAGAAGGGGGTTGTTGGCAGACCTTGAGCGGCCTAGGGAAATATGGTGGGGACAAATTGTAGACACAGCAGGGGGGGGCGGAGAGGAGATGGTTGAAGACAAAAAGACCACCAACCTGCGTGCGGTGAGAGAGTGAGAGGCCCAAAGACTCAGCCTCATAGTGGGAGATGCAAACGATCCGAAATGCCTTGGTTTCCACAGCGTGAAGCCGAGTAAGGTGAGAGGAAGGGGCACCAGCGCAGAGGGGAGAGCAGTACTTCATCAAGCTGTGGACGAAAGCTTTTTATGTGGTCACGAGCTCAGGTGGGCTGAAGAAGGACTTTGTACGCTGGAGGATTCCCAGTCGGCGACTGCCTTTGGAGGCCAGGTTGGAAATGTGGCTTTCCCAGGAAAGATCATGGCAGATAGTAAGATCCAGAAGCTTGGAAAAAAGGACTTCTTCCAGAGGATTTTTGAGAAAGTATATGTGGGGTGGGGGGGGTTCCAAACTGTCCTTTCGGAGAGACATAGTGAGAGTGTGAGATTTGTCCGAATTGAAAGACATGTTCCACGTGTTGGACCAGTTTGTGATTTTACCCAGATCTGCAGTGAGTGAAGAAGTTGTTGCTTGCCGGTCTGAGGGATGGCAGATGGTACGGCAGAGGGTGGCATCATCAGCAAAGACATGGAGAGGATTTTCCAGAGAGTCGGAGAAATCGTTGATGAAAACCAGGAACAGAACAGGGTCCTGAACGCTGCCTTGAGGAACTCCACCCTGGACAGGAAGAGGGGATGAAAGAACTCCATTTAGGGCCACACGTTGACTGCGACAGGAGAGGAAGTTTGCGAGCCATGAGTGGAGGTGGCCTTGGATACCATAGTAAGAGAGTTTGGTGAGCAGGGCAGGGTGCCAGACCATGTCAAAAGCACGTGAGATATCCAGGGATACGGCTCGGATTTCCGATCTGGCATTGAGGACTTCCATCCATTGTTGGGAGAGCAGAAGCAACATATCCAGGGTAGAGTAACCTGGTCTGAAACCAAATTTATAATTGGAAATCAAGCCATTTTAGAAGAGGAAGGATTTAATGTCTGAAGTGATGATGGATTCCATAACCTTGCTGATGATTGGGAGAAGGCTGATGGGTCTATAATTGCAGGGATCTGTTTTTGCACCTTTTTATGCAGGGCAGTGATGTTAGCAGATTTCCAAGCAGATGGCAGATGACCTTGAGCAAATGAGAGGGTGAACAGAACAGAAAGAGGGTGAGCGAGAGCAGAGGAGTTGGTTTTTACGACACGTGGGCTGATGCCATCTGGACCGGTTGCAGAATCGAGTTGAGGTTTCACAGCAAGCTCTCCACCTTGTCAGGAGAAAAGGACACAGAGTGAAGGGACAGTGGGGGCGATTGGGTAAGGTGGTACAGAAAGCGATGGGTTTTTTGTTGCATGGATTTTGATGCAAACACCGAGTTTAGGCATTCAGCTTTTTCACATGCGGTATCGGCAGTGCATCCATTTGAGGTAAAGGAGGGGATGGAGGGGAAACATACACCAGAAACCGATTTGATCAGATGCCACCAGGATTTGGAGGAGATAGAATAGGTTTGAGAATTCAGACTTGAGCTGAGAAAGATGTTGGTTTCTGACTCTCCTGAGGGTAGATACACACTTGTTCTGAGCTTTATGGAAGGAACTGAGATTACCCTCAGTTGGAGTTGCTTTCCATGAGGCAAAGGCAAGTTGTTTCAGGGCAACTGCCTCGCTACAAGCTTCAGTGAACCATGACCGGGAGGAAGGGTAGGACAACTGAAGACGAGAGGGGATAAATCTGTGCATGAGGGAGAGCAAGTTTCTTTGAAAGAATTCCCAGGATGGGTTGATGTTGGAGAAAGTAGTGATAAGAGACCAGTCGAGAAGTTCGATGGTTGCTTGGAGACCTTGCCAGTCGGCCTGAGTGAAATGCCAGACACGACGGCTCTGAGCTGGTTCTCTAATAACAGCCAGAGAGATGTCCACTTTACCAAGCACGTGGTCAGAAAAACCGATTGGAGCGGAGGAAGAAAAGCAGATATTTTCAGGAAAATTTGTCAAAATCGGATCCAGAAGAGATAGAGTACCATTGGTTGAGATCCGGGTCGGGAAATTGACCGATTGAGTCAGTCCTAATGAGTCACAGAAAGCTTTTTATGAAGTGCCATGACAGGTGAGAGAGGTACCCACACCTAGCCAACTGGCATGATGACAATTGAAGTCACCACATATGAGGAAGAGAGAGTTTCGATGAGAAGATAGAAGTTGGTCCATGTTTTCGGATAGTGATGTGTAGATGGAGTCATCACTGTTTGGTGGACGGTACAGTACACATAATATAAACATGAGGTGGGAGTGGAGGGAAAGCCATTGCCAGAAGTATTCCTGGGGGTTTGGGGGAGTGAGGGGCAGTGCATGGAGAATGAGAAATAGAGTGTTTGATGAAGAGAGCAACTCCTCCACCAGGACGACGCTCAAGTCTGTCATACCGGAGGAGGGAGTAACCAGGGAGAGATACTTGGGAGTCAAGGACGTCTTGAGGGAGGAAAGTTTCTGTTTGGCCTGATTATGTCTGGTTTGTCAGTGGCAACCTGTATGGAAAGATCTGTCAGGTTTGAGCGAAGGCCTCGGATGTGTGAGGTCCACACTGTTAAGGAAGCGGGATGGGAAGAGGCTTTGGGTGCAGGGTATGGCGGGGAGGAGGAGGGGAGAATAAGGGAGGAGCGGTTGAGGTAAGGAGAGGTGTTGAAAGAGTGTGGGGGATTTCAAAATAGCTAGGGGAGGGGCCGGATGAGGAGGAGCAAAGGCTCTGTGGTGCTGGGGGAAAGGTGGGGCAAGAGAGGGGCAGAAGGCAGTTGAGGATTTGAAGAGGTGCAGTGATGAGATGGAGGGGAGCGGGAAGGGGAAGGCGGAAGCTTTGTGGATGAGAGGGGGGGGGCAACTTTGAGAAAGTTGAGTGGGGAGAGTTGAGGGAGAAAGGTGAGGGGAGGCTTGGAGGTCAAAGAGTGTGATGGTTGCTTTGATGGGGAGGGGTGAGAGAGGTGAGTTGACACAGAAGTTAGAAAAAAGAATGGTTGATGGAAAGTGAACATTCATAGCAAACTGAGGTTTTTTTTAATATTTGGGTTAGATATGCGATTTAAGACATTTCTTGATGGATGCAATAACGGCGAATTGAGAGAATGGAGACAAGAAACGCTGTAATTCGATTTTTTGGCAAGGTATGAATGAAAGGTAGAATTGAGAGCAGTCTGTTGAAATAGAAGTCATGCATTATGATACAGTAATGAGTACCACATGTGTGAAAGAGGAAGATGAAGCATTATAAGAGATTGTTTTTATTATTATTATTATTATTATTATTATTATTATTATTATTATTATTGTTTGAGAGAGTTTTCGTCAGATGAGGTAATGGAAATGTAGAAAAAATCGTGAGGTGAATGGTGAATTTGGATCGGTAAATGCAGGGGGTCTAAACAGATCACGTGGTCGTGGGAGAAGCACTTGGCTCTGGGAGGTGTATCGTCAAAAGTGAATTTATTTATTTATTTTAAATAAGGATTGTGTAACATTCGGAAAAGGGAAGGTTGAAGTAAAATCGTGGAGGTGTGTGGTGAATTTGGATCGGTAAACGCAGGGGGTGGAAGCATATCACGTGGTTACGGGGGAAGCACGTGGCAATGGGAGGTGTATCGTCAAAAGTGAATTTATTTATTTATTTATTTTAAATAAGGATTGTGTAACATTCGGAAAAGGGAAGGTTGAAGTAAAATTGTGGAGGTGTGTGGTGAATTTGGAACTGTAAATGCAGAGTGAAGCTGCTGGGTCAATGAAAAGTATCAGGAAGAAGGTGGAGAGACACGTGGTTACAGGAGTTGTATGGATCGAAAGGATACAAGGAAGATTATTAATTTTTGATGTATTTTTGAAGAAAAAGTAAGATTCGGGAATGGGAGGTTGTCGGAAGAAATTGTGAATGTAATGGCGAGAGTGGGTCAGCTCAAGTAGAATAAAGATGGTGTGCCAGGAGAAGGATCTGGACTCGTGGGTACGCAAGGAGAAAGGTAGTTTTTTGGGGGTTTTGTGTTTTTTCTTTTGGATTTAAGACAAGAAACAGTGTTGAGTTGGGAGGGATGGGGGCGTTAGGAAAGTGAGGAAAATAGGAATTGAAGGTAATAGGGAGAGAATACAAATAAAAACGATCGTACACCAAGAGAGGAAGGATGGGTATGCCTCAAGGAACTCGGTAAGACAAGGTCGACAAAAACTCACAAAATAGCATGATTTTTGAAACAAAACTGAACTAGGAACACACAGTAATAGGTAGGTAAGAAAATAAACAGTTAAAATGGGACATATAACAACCAGAAACTTAACTTTGAGAAAGTCAACAGAGAGCCCTGAGAGACCCTGCCGTCGCTCCAAACCCAGAACCGGAAGTTCCTAGTTGTTCCTATTCATTTTGTTTCCAGTATCGACTCGAGCATGCGTTAAAGCCAACTATTTTTATCTCCAGTTTGTTATCCGAGTTGTTTTTGTTGATTTCTCATCTGCAAAAGATATCAGTTAAATGAAAAAAGTTTTTCCTTTAATTTTGCCGAATGGGCATCAACATGGTGGGTTGGAGAGCTTTTTCTTCTTTTCTTCTTCTTCTTCTTCTTCTTCTTCTTCTTAATTTTGGTTCCAGTATTGGCTCGAGCGTGTGTTAAATGTAAACAATTTTTTTTTATCTCCCGAACATTCATTGGGATCTGAAGGGGACATGCATTGCAAAGCAATTCTCGCTCTTGTTTACTCATATTTCACTTGCTCGTCAACATACCTGTACCTCAGTGTTTCTCTTCAGGTTGTATCGTCAAGGTACTTTTTCCTAAAATATAAATAATGTTCAGTAATAGATATTTATTAAGATATAGCTGTGTGTTGCCAGATGAGGGCCTATGATTTTCTCATAATTAATTGCAAGGCAAACAAAGAACCCATCCCTCACCCCGAGTACAACCTCCAGTTTTCAACTCATTCTGTCCAGCTCTTAAGGAGTGCATTGAAATCAAGCAAATAAACACGCATTTCTCGAATAATAGTCAGAGTATTGCTTCACAAAAAGGAGTCAGTCAGTACCCAAGCCTGAGCCTTGACTCATCTGTACCACTATTATCATATCTTTGGTCTCTCCTTTGGTGTTGCCTCCTTTGATTTTAATAAGGAGCTCTTCTTCTGAACCTCTGTAACAACAAGATACCTTTTGCCAACTTGGCTCTGAGATTCCTCATCTTGATGACAATTCACAGCATAAGTGGATCTCATTAAAGTGTGGTTTATATTAGGGTAAGTCAATAAAAAAGTGATAATGACTCTCATGATGAATAGTGCATGTGCATAATAATTATATTGTGTGAAATATTGCAGTAGCAACTGTGAGCCATATGTTCACTACTTAGTACCTGACTTCCTCACACGTGGTGATATTAATCGTGCTGTAATGATGGCCACCCAACTGCAAGAGTGCACCATTAAGGAGCAGCAAAGTGTCATCAGGTTTTTGTTCAGTGAAGGTGTCAAACTTCATCATTATTCGGAGAACAACTGCACAATTTTCGTATGAACTGTATGTCATGGATAAAAGACTATGAATGGTGTGAACGGTTTTTAAAAAGACAGTCGAGGGTGGGCAATGAACAATGATTGCCTGGATCACCAGTGTCTGCTGCAACCAAGGACTCGTCCGTCCTTTTAAAAACCGTTCGTATGCATTCAACACTTAATCCAAGTCCAACATGCATTCGCTGACATAATTTTTGTTGGCATGTCTTAATAATAATAATATGACTTTCCTTGCAAGGAACTTCAATGCATGAGGAGGACATTAGGCCCATTAAAGCCTGTGATTGCCAACCGATGGTTGTTTGTCTATGCTTTATCTTTATTAAAAAAAAAATGCTGAGCATCAAGCAAGAGAGGCAGCACATACCATTTTTAAAGTCTTTGGTATGACTGGACGGGGTCGTGTTCAAACCATTGACCTAGACTCAGAGTGGATGTAGGATACTACTCACAAAACCACAGAGTCTTCGATGATTATATATCTTGTTAACAAAACTTCTTTAATGTCCTTGCATATTTTGCAGCGATACTATAATATTTTAAATCCTGGTTGTTCTCCGAGCTCCCCAAATTTTCGAAAGGGTTGTGTCTCACGTTTTATTCTGTCTCGTTTTTAATCAGCTCTGCATTCGTTTTGTCATGTGATAAATTATTGCATGTTTCATCCCTTGTCGTGTGCTGTAACAGGAGGCAGAGCTTTCAGAATAGGATGGAGATTACATCCTAATATTTAATAGCATGGAGAGCAGGCAGTCACTTGCCAGGAATGCTGCCTTCAGTGTTGGTTAAAGCCACCATCCACAATTTATGGATGTTTCCCTTCTTCCTGATTTATCCACTATTTTAATCTCTAAATTTCCTGTGATTTTCATTTGGTGAAATTGCTTTTGTAAATGTCCATGACAGCATAGTTAGTGGTACTGTACATAGTGGTATGTTGATTGCACGTGCTCGACGATGTGCCACTCTTTCCATATCAAAACATTTCTTCATCGTGTACTTTATTAGTAAAATCATTATCAAGTTGGGTGATGCACATGATATAGGTAGAAAGAAAAATTAACAAAGAATTTAATTTTAATTTTAAAATTAATTTAAAAAATGAATAAAGAAAAATCAACTGAGGTTTAGTGTCTGGCGGATCTCTTGGTCAAGCGTTATGAAATTTCTAGAACATGGGAACAATAAGAGCTACAATGCCTTCAGAAAGTATTCACACCCCTTGACTTTTGTCACATTTGGTTGTGTTACAGCTTGAATTTAAAATGGTTTATATTTAAATTTTTTGTCACCGATCTACACAAAATACCCCATAATGATGAAGCGAAAAGATGTTTTGAGAAATTTTTACAAATGAATTGAAAATGAAAATCTGAAATATCTTGCATCAATAAGTATTTAATGTCTTTGCGATGACACTCCAAATTGAGATCATGTGTTTCCAATTTCCTTTGGTCATCCTACAACTTGATTGAAGTCCTCCTGTGGACAATTCAATTGACTGGACATGATTTTGAAAGGAACACACCTTTCTGACTAAACTGAGCCACTGGGCAAGAAGGACCTTGGTCTGGGTGGTGACCAAGAATCCAATGACTACTCTGACAGAGTTCCTTGGCTAAAATGGGAGAACCTACCGTACGACGACGATCTCTGCAGCACTTCACAAATCTAGGCTTTATCGGAGAGTGACCAGATGGAAGGCACACCTGTGAAAAAGGTACATGACAGCACACCTTGAGTTTGCAAAAAGCCACATGAAAGGCTGATGTATGCGGTAAAACATTCATTGGTCTGATGAGACGAAAATTGAACTCTTTGGGCTGAATGCAAAGCACTACATCTGATGGAAAGCGAGCACAGCTCATCACCCATCTCACACCATCCCTACCCTGAAGCATGGTGGTGGCAGCATCATGCTATGGGGATGCTTTTAGGTGGCAGGGACTGGGAGACCTGTGAGGATAGAGGGAACAAATCCTTGAGGAGAACCTGCTTCATAGTGCAAGAGAAGACCTTATACTGTGGCAAAGTTTTACGTTCCAACAGGACAATGACCCCAAGCATACAGCCAAAGCAACACTGGAATGGCTTCAGAACAACAATGTGAAAGTCCTTGAGTGGCCCAGCCAAAGCCCAGACTTGAATCACATTGAGAATCTGTAGAAAGACTTGAAGATTGCTGTTCACTGACGTTCCCCCTCCAACTTGACAGAGCTTGAGCATATCTGCAAGGAAGAAAGGGAGAAAATCCCTAAATCCAGATGTGAAAAGCTAATACAGACATACCCAAGAAGAATCAAAACTGTAATCACTGCCAAAGGAGCTTCTACAATGTATTGACTCAGGGGGTTGAATACTTGTTGAGGCAAAACATTTCAACTTTTAATTTTAAATTAATTTGTAAAAATTTCTAAAAACAAGTTTTTACTTTGTCATTATGGGGTATTTTGTGAAGATCGGTGACAAAAGAAAATCCATTTCAAATTCAGGCTGCAACACAACAAAATGTTGAAAAAGTCAAGGGGTGTGAATACTTTCTGAAGGCACTATATTTGTATCTACCCAGTCTTACTCATTGAAGGCCCAGCGTCGTGTGTCTCACATACAATTAATACACCAGGTGTGAGCAGCACTGAAGGCATAGTAAAGGTGTGGCTTCAAACTCCTGTTCACTTTTTACCTCACTCTCAGAAAACCTGCATCATTAAGTTTTAATGTTTTTTCCCTTTTCTTGCTATCAACTTATCTTTTGAAAAATTTTCATCCCTGTAGGTTTTCCATATCAAGATGTCTCAGTCTGCCACCAATATAAAATTAATAAAACTCATTGTGTTGTGTTGCAGTGTATATATTGTTACGAATCTGGAAACCATTTGCATTCAGCATACAGATGTCCCAAAAGTCAGTTATGTCATTAAGTATGTGTGTAGTCAGATCCCCTTCCTTTTGTCTAGTGCGAAAATCAAAGGCGTGTGTTGCGATTTCTTTTTAGTTAGGTTATTAAATCTTTACATCCAACGAACAACCAACAACCATTCCATTCCCCATCACGATCCACTATCCACCCGCTGTCTACAAGCATTTGACTTGCCTAGGCAGGGTCTTGCAGCCGTTCCTTGCCGCTTCCACCAACGTTCCTTCCACAAACGTTGTAACTCTTGCACGACAGCCTGTGCAACATTGATACTGTTACTCGTCAAGTATGAACCCGCATGGAAGACTGGCTGGGGTTTCCCGGCAAGGGCCGTTGCAGCGTTGATACTGTTACTCATCAAGTGTGGGCTTGCGTGGAGGAGTAGGTGGGGTTTCCCGGCAGGGGCCAAGGCCCAGCCCCATAAAGGTGGGCTGTAGGACCTGTCCAATCAGAGGCAGACAACGAGGTGTGTTCACCAAGGCTCCTCCCCGCTGAGGGAGGTCCATAAATTCCGGAGCACTCTCTGAGGCAGGTGGTCTTTTTGAGGTCTTGGGGGGTCTTGTTGAGGTCTTGGTGGGTCTTTTTGAGGTTTTGGAGAATCTTTTTGGGTTCTTGGAGAGTCTTTTGAAGAGTTTTTAGTGGGCGTCGAGGCAGCGAACGTGTCTCTGCTGGCCCTCTACAAGGAAGGGAAGAGTGACCCCAACCCGCCTCCGTGGACCCCTGCCATTCACCACCCGAGCTCCACCACGAACCTCGAGTCCCACACGTGTGACTGGGGACCAAACCAGCGACCATCATCAGGTCCACCGACCACCGAACTCTAGCCCCCAGCTTGTCTCTCTACACGGCTGCGAGGATCCAAAAAAGACTCTGGGTTTCTTTTCATTGTGTGTGTGTGTGTGTGTGTGTGTGTGTGTGTGTGTGTGTGTGTGTATGTATGTGTGTGTGTGTGTGTGTGTGTGTGTGTGTGTGTGTGTGTGTGTGTGTGTGTGTG
>NC_140961.1:32797285-32799785 GCF_056783735.1 Eptatretus burgeri
CAGAGGTGTGTACTGTGTGGGTATGTCTACCGTCTCCCCAGTTAGACCACCCTCCCGACTCTTCACGTGTCACGCTTCCAAAATCAACCTGTGTTGTTTGTTAGATGTAGTGTCTCGGACACGGGTCCCATCAAATTTAAAGTTTGTAGCCAGATTTCAGACAATGATGTGCTATGGCTGACCGGGTCACCTTTTCAAGCCTAATCGCTCTATCATGTTCATCTAGTCATTGTTTCAAATTTCTTCCAGTTTCACCAATGTAGAATTGGTCACAGTCTTTACATGATGAATGCTAAACAACTCCAGATTTATCACCAGTTGGTATTGGGTCTTTTAGTGTTGAAGTGACATTACAGATGGTGCAAAGAGGCTTGTAGGCTACGCCAACCTGTAAGCCACGTACGATCCTGCCAATCCTTTCTGCCAAGGCCCGGGTAGTCTGGCAGTACACAGTGCCCAAGTGTGTCTGGCTTCTTCCATTCTGTCCTTTTTGGTTCTTCTAAGGTGGGGAGTATCCCTTGTTGTACCCATTTTTGAGCAGGATTACTCTAACTAATCTGATTTCCTTAATTGCCTCGGATTTGGAAGAAGACAGCATCCATGCCCGAGCTGCTAAGGTCTTGCTACACTGCGTTTGTGGGAGATTGGGTTGCAGGAGATATAATCCAGTAACCTGCTGGTGTGGGTTGGTTTCCTGTAAACCAAGGTCTTTAGGGAGCCATCAGGCTTACGGTGAATCTCCACATCCAAAAAGGTGTTTGTCTCCGGACGTGTCTGGAAGGGAGTTTGTCTCTGGACACGTCGAGGCAGTTATTATCTCCGGACGCGTCTGAGCGGTGTTTATGTCTGGATGGGAGTTTATCTCCAAGCGTGTCCGGATGGGTGTTTGTCTCTGAACAGCTTGGTTCCAGATGCATTCAAGTGGTGTTTGTCTCTGAACATGTCTGGGCGGTATTTATGTCTGGACAGGAGTTTGTCTCTGGACATGTCCATGTGGTGCTTGTCTCCAGAGGTGCCTGGGCAGTATTTATAGCATGACCAGTAGAAAATGGATTTGAGACATTATTCTGTTTCCATCTTCACTGTTATTTTATGCAGAATCATTTTGTTGAAACGGTGCTCCGTTTCAACATAATGCTCCACCGCATGTCTGCCTTCCCTTCCCCCATCCCCCTTTCCCTCCTCTCTCTCTCTCTCTCTCTCTCTCTCTCTCTCTCTCTCTCTCTCTCTCTCTCTCTCTCTCTCTCTCTCTCTCTCTCTCTCTCTCTCTCTCTCTCTCTCTCTCTCTCTCTCTCTCTCTCTCTCTCTCTCTTTCTCCTCTCTCCTCTCCCCTCTCCCCTCTCCCCTCTCTCTCTGCCCTACCTCCCTACCCCTGTCCCCAACCTCCATCACCCTCTCTCCCACCCCTCCCCTCTCTCCCACCCCTCCCCTCTCTCCCACCCCTCCCCTCTCTCCCACCCCTTCTCCTCTCCCTCTCTCCTCTCCCCTCTCTCTGCCCTACCCCCCTACCCCTGTCCCCCACCCCCTCCCCTCTCTTCCACCCTTCCCCTCTCAGTCGTCCCATCAGCGAAGCGACAGGTGGTATTTGCTTGTGTTATATCGATCTGAGTCTTACTTATGCTCAACAGAATTGTGAGAGGTGAAATTTGGGAAGACATTTACTGATATTCAAGAGATAATATACTGCAGTGGTCAACTTTGAAGGAATGAAGGTAGGTGGGCACTCAAGGCCTTCTGGCAGTGGTTATTCAGAGATGAACTTAAACACAATGGCTGAAAAACAACTTTATGACCAAAAGGATGATAAGGGTTCAAAAACAGACATCTGGGCACTATCTAAGCACACATTCCATTGACACCAGACTCCAGCTTCAAAGGGTGCAGCTAGATTATCAGGTGCCAGCATATAATTATTTAATATATGAGATCCCTTAATATTGAGTACAAGCAAATACAACCTGTCACTTTGCTGACAGGGTCACTAAAGGGGGGGGGGGGGGTAGGGAGGGATAGAGAGAGGAAGCAGGTGTATATATATATATATATATATATATATATATATATATATATATATATATATATATATATATATATATATATATATATATATATATATATATTTATTTTTATAAGCTAAAGAGAATATGGAAAATTATATTCTACTGTATAAAGATTATTTGGAAGACCAGTCTGGTTGGGAAAAGGGGATCTGATGTTTAATCGCAGCCTGGTAACCTTCCAATACAGGAAAGAACTAGAGGGGGAGCACTCGGTAGACTGCAAAACCTCTGCTGCCAATACTGCAAGGTCACTCAAGTGAACCTGATATCCTATTCATTCAATTTGACATCAACAGTGCTCAGAGTTATAGTTTGCAACTTTCCCTTTTACTTTTAACTTTTACATACTCAATTCATTCATCATAACTAGATTCCCTGAGACAGAAATTGATTTTACGTGGGTATATCCACCTGAAATTCCAAAATCAGCCGCAATTATA
>NC_140961.1:32804785-32837285 GCF_056783735.1 Eptatretus burgeri
CCCTTTAGAACCTCTTAGAATTACCCTTTTGAAGTTTTAAGAATTACCCTTTAGAACCTACAAAAATGACCCCTTAGAATTACCCGTTTAAACCCTCGAGAAGCTCTAAGAATTACCCTTTAGAATTACCCCTTAGAAACCAGCAGAATTACCCTTCCGAATTACCCTTCAGAATTACCCCTTAGAACCCTCCAGAATAACCCTTTGGAATTACCCTTTAAAACGCTCCAGAATTGCTCTTTATCACCCTTCAGAATTACTCTTTAGAACCCTTTAGAATCACTCTTTAGAATCTATTACAATAACCCTTTAGAACCCATTAGAATAACTCTTTAGAATTACCTTTTAGAACCCTTTAGAACTACCCTTTCTAACTTATTAGAATTAACCTTAAGAACCCATGAGAATGACCTTGTAGAATTACCCTTTCGATGCTTTAAGAATTACCCTTTAGAATCACCCCTTTGAAACCTCCAGAATTTCCCTTTAGAATTAACCCTTAGAACCTTCCAGAATTACCCTTTAAAAACCTCTGGAATTATGTTTTAGAACCCTTCAGAATTTCCCTTTATAACCCTTATGAATCACCCTTTACAACTTATGAGAATCACCCTTAATAACTCATGAGAATCACCCTTTAAAAACAATTAGAATGACCCTTTAAAACCCCTTAGAATGACCCTTTAAAACTTCTTAGAATGACTCTTTCGAACCTCTTTGAATGACCCATTAGAACCTATTAGAATTACCCTTTAGAACCTATTAGAATTACCCTTGAGAACCTATTAGAATTGCACTTTAGAACCTATTGGAATGACCCTTTAGAATTACCCTTTAAAACCCTTTAGAGTTACCCTTCAGAAACCACTACAAATACTCTTTTGAACCCATTACAATTACCCTTTAGAACCTATTAGAATTACCCTTTTGAACCCATTAGATTTACTCTTGGAAACCCTCCGGAATCACTCTTTGGAAGGTTTAAGAATTACCCTTGAGAATTACCCTTTAAAACCCTCCAGAATTACCTTTTAGAATTACCCTTTAAAACCCTCTGGAATTTCCCTCAAGAACCCACTAGAAATGCACTTTAGAACCTATTAGAATTACTCATTAGCAACCATTAGAATTATCCTTTAGAACCCATTAGAATTACCCTTTAGAAACTTTTAGAAATACCATTTAGAACCTTTTAGAACTACCCTTTTAAACCCTTTAGAATTACACTTTAGAGCCTTCCAGAATTATCCTTTAGAATCACCCTTTAGAACCCATTATAATTACCCTTTGGAACCCATTATAATTACCCTAGAGAACCCATTATAATTACCCTTTAGAACCCATCAGAATTACCCTTTAGAACCCATCAGAATTACCCTTTAGAACCCATCAGAATTACCCTTTAGAACCCATCAGAATTACCCTTTAGAAACTATCATAATTACCCTTTAGAATGACCATGTAGAATTACCCTTTAGAATTATTGTTTTAAACCTATTAGAATTTCCCTTTAAAATCCTTTAGAACTACCCTTTCTAACTTGTTAGAATTAACCTTAAGAACCGATGAGAATGACCTTGTAGAATTACCCTTTCGATGCTTTAAGAATTACCCTTTAGAATCACCCCCTTTGAAACCTCCAGAATTTCCCTCTTCGAATTAACCCTTAGAACCTTCCAGAATTACCCTTTAAAACCCTCTGGAATTATGCTTTAGAAGCCTTCAGAATTTCCCTTTATAACTCTTATGAATTACCCTTTACAACTTATGAGAATCACCTTTTAAAACCAATTAGAATGACCCTTTAAAACCTCTTAGATTGACCCTTTAAAACCCCTTAGAATGACTCTTTAGAACCTATTTGAATGACCCATTAGAACCTATTAGAATTACCCTTTAGAAGCTATTAGAATTGCACTTTAGAACCTATTGGAATGACCCTTTAGCATTACCCTTTAAAACCCTTTAGAGTTACCCTTCAAAACCCACAATAAATACTCTTTAGAACCCATTACAATTACCCTTTAGAACCTATTAGAATTACCCTTTTGAACCCATTAGAGTTACTCTTGGAAACCCTCTGGAATTGCTCTTTAGAGGGTTTAAGAATTACCCTCGAGAATTAAACCTTTTAAAACCCTCCAGAATTACCTTTTAGAATTACCCTTTAAAACCCTCTGGAATTTCCCTTAAGAACCCACTAGAAATGCACTTTAGAACCTATTAGAATTACTCATGAGCAACCATTAGAATTATCCTTTAGAACCCATTCGAATTACCCTTTAGAAACTTTTAGAAATACCATTTTGAACCTTTTAGAACTACCCTTTTAAACCCTTTAGAATTACGCTTTAGAACCCATTATAATTACCCTTTAGAACCCATCAGAATTACCCTTTAGAACCCATTATAATTATCCTTTAGAACCCATCAGAATTACCCTTTAGAATGACCATTTAGAATTGCCCTTTCGAACCCATCAGAATTACCCTTTAGAATAATCATTTAGAATTACCCTTGAGAATTATTGTTTTAAACCTATTAGAATTTCCCTTTAAATCCCTTTAGAATTTCCCTTTAGAACCCTTTCGAATTTCACTTTAGAACCCTTTAAAATTTCACTTTAGAACCCTCCAGAATTATCCTTTCAAACCTATCAGAATGACCCTTTAGAATTACTCTTTGGAACCCATTATATTTATCCTTTTGGAACCTTTCGAATGACCCTTAAGAATTACTCTTTGGAACCCATTATATTTATCCTTTAAGAACCTTTAGAATGACCCTTTATAATTACCCTTTCGAATTATTGTTGAGAACCTATTAGAATTTCCCTTTAGAACCCTTTAAAATTACCCTTTCAAACCTATTCAGATGTTTAGAACCCTTTAAAATTACCCTTTCAAACCTATTAGAATTACCCTTTAGAACCCATCACAATTACCCTTGAGAACCCTCAAGAATGACTGTTTAGAATAACTGTTTAGAACCTATTGGAATTACCATTAATAATTACCCTTTGGAACACGCATTACTTCCCGTTTAGAACCTCATATAATTATCTTTTAAAACCCTCTCGAATTTTCCTTTAGAAGCGTTAAGAATTACTCTTTAGAATTACCGTTTGAAACCCTCTATAATTACCCTTTAGAACACCTCAGAATTACCCTTTAGAACCTATTAGAGTTACCCTTTAGAACAAATTGTAGCTACCCTTTAGCACACTTTAGAATTCCCCCTTTAGAACCTATTTGAATGACACTTTAGATTTACCCTTTAAATCCATTAGAATTACCCCTCAGAACCCATTAGAATTACCCTTTAGAACCCATGAGAATTACCCTTTTGAACCCACTAGAATGACCCTTTAGTATTGCCCTTTAGAATTATTGTTTAGAACCTATTAGAATTACCATTTAGAACCCTTTTAATTTATCCTTTAGAAGCTTGAAGAATTACCCTTGAGAATCCATTAGAATGACCCTTTAGTATTGCCCTTTAGAATTACTATTTGGAACCTATTAGAATTACCATTTCAAACCCTTTTAATTTACCCTTTAGAAGCTTTAAGAATTACCCTTGAAAATCCATTAGAATGACCCTTTAGTATTGCCCTTTAGAATTACTGTTTGGAACCTATTAGAATTTCCCTTTGAACCCTTTAAAATAACCCTTTCGATCCTATCAGAACTTCTTCTTCTTCTTCTGCTTCTTTTGGCTACTCCCATTAGGGGTCGCGACAGCGGATCATCCATCTCCATTTCATTCTGTCCTCTACATCTTCCATTGTCACACCAACCACCCGCATGTCCGCCCTCACCGCATCCATAAACCTCCTCTTTGGCCTTCCTCTTCTCCTCCTACCTGGCGGCTCCATCCTCAGCATCCTTCTCCCGATATACTCCATATCCCTCATGTGCACATCCAAACCATCTCAATCTCGCCTCTCTCACTTTGTCTCCAAACCGTCTACTTGTGCTGTCCTTCTAACATACTAATTTCTAATCCTGTCCATCCTCGAGTCGAGTTATGGTGATAAATGTTTAAATGTCTAAAATTGGGTCATGATGTCAATAATCTCAAGGTCAAAAAAATTATGGAACCCCCACATACTTTTTATTCCCATTGTTGAAGCAAAATTTCATTCCGAAAGTCCCAGCCGGCTCCGAGATGTAGCTCAGAAATTAGCGGTGACGCAAGAAATAAAAAAATTAATAAAAAAGAACTAAGTGGTGGTTGAGTAAGGTCGAAGAAACTCTGGGGCACCATAAAACATTGAGGTCACTAATTGTAGAAACAAACACTACAACAGCAATAAACCTCCCCCCACCGCCCCCCCCCCCATCCTATAGGAGGCTTCATTATCAAATGAGAACTAGAACGGAGTCTCACGATGAATCACACCCAGCCTTGATACAATGTTCATTTCTTGATAGTCCCCTCTGAGCCATCAGATGTTTTAAAAAACACTTTTCAAAATGGGCAAATCGATTCGTGCTTCATTTGTACAACTTCAGTCTTCCTGCCCCAATTGGTTTCCTTACTTCATCTGAATTGCACTTTGTTTTTGGAAACCTAAGTCGATCTGTGAAGCGTGATTATGAATAAAACAAGACGGCAACACATTCAGGCGTAGTGAGAATTCTCGGAGTGCAATAATGAGCAACAGGAATTCATCATGGGGGAGCATACAGCTCTGAATATATGGATCTGGATTGAACCTTCAGCTCTTGCTGAGCCAATTGTTCCTTGGTGACTTTGTGCAACTTGGCATCACTCAAGTGTGCGTGTTGTGAATGGAGCAGAGGTGTACGTGCATTGTTGTTGCATCATTGCTCAAACAGGATGAAACTGCAGTTAAGGACTTAATGAGAGCAATTAAAATGCATAGAGCTCGATGGGACCTGCATTCGCTTCCTCTCTCCTCCTCCTGCGCTGGCTTGCCATCATGGCTTGGTGGTGTCATACTGCCAATGATGGCCTATCATTCACTAAAATTGCCGTCACATCGGACAGCTGATTCATTTTCCAACAGCAATATCGGCACACTGTTGTTTCACTTTGGTTACTTGATTTGTTCCTCTTACTTCGTCCGCAAACAAGAAAAGACATAAAATGTTTACGCACACTCCCACTCCCTTCATGCTGATGTTGCATCCATATTGTCTTTTCTTAACTTGAATTATTATTTCGCATTAGATCTTATTCTTCTTCTTGCATATAGCAGCTTGGCTGCCAGGTAGCTTTCATTATGTTGGGGCATGGCTGTGCCTCTGATACTGTGCCCCTATACCACTGCACTGGTACTCATTTTACTGACCTCAGAAAGTATGACAGGTATGACAGAAGGTATGACAGGCTGACTCAACCCCACCTGGTGTTAATTCAGCAGACAATGGGGCTCAAACTCAGGACCCTAAAGTCCCAAGCCATGCTGTTAGGGTTAGGGTTAGGCCGTGGGGTCTACGAATGAGGGGCGGCACACATTTATTAATCACCCTGCCTGTGAAACCTCATGATGTCAGTTTATAGCTGAGCCAACATTCAAACCCAGGTGAGACAGCTTAGAAGCGAGTGTGCACATCTCTAAACCATACTGCCAGCCCACAGTATCGTCTGAGATTCTCTCACTCATCAGACATTATTCATGGGGACCAATGTGTCTTGTCAGGCAAGGTGTGGGTACAGAGGCCAAAGAAGGAATTGAATTGTCTGACCATAAATGTCAACATTATTTGAGCAATTCTGTCCATTGGATGGACATTGAACTCGGCGTTCCGTCATTCGTTTGTGGATGTTAAAGGTCCCACGGTGTCCTTCACAAAGAGTAGACGAGCTATCACTGGCACCTTGGACAAATTCCATGTCTGCTCTCACCTAAAGGGGGCACTGCATCAGTGGCACAGCTGCACCCCCAGCAATGATGCACCCATGTGCTGCATACGAAATGAAATTGATGAATCTGAGCAATTTAAAGAGACTATGACAGCCTTTTGGTAATCAATTTTGAGGTTTGAGTCCCAAATCGAGCATGGAGAGTTTCAGTCTCAGTTGCAAACCACATAATTGAGTGGAAAATCAATGGACAGCACTGATGCAGATGCTCATGGGTAAAACATGACGTTGATTATGATGGATATAGTGTTTGATGTCGGGAGCTTGTAAACAACGTGGTTTTATTTCAAAGTAATACCGTTGAGCAAATGCCACTTTTTTGGCTGTTTGCGTGGTTAAAGCCCGAATTATGTATGGCAGGGTTGGGTGTCATACCACAGTTCTCTTCTGTGTTGGAAAGTGTACAAACAAGTAGCCTCTTGTGAATGTAAGCTTACTACCTTCTGCATATGATGAAAATGAAGGGTGAAGACTGAGGAACTGCTTTATATACATATCTGTACTCTACATTATAAAAGACTCGGTGCTGTCTCCTCCTTGCCCCTTCTCGGTCTATAATCTGATGAAACCTAGAGGGCAAAACTTCTATCCTATGAGGTTTATTTGTTAATATGGCCTTAGTGTTGTTGTGTGGAAGGGGGAGGGGTTGGGGAGTCCATAGCTATGATGTGGTAAGAATAGCTTGCTCCGTGTGTTCAAGTTGCTTAGATTTGCACTTGTATTGGGAATCTGTAAGAGGTAAGTTGTATGCTAAAACGTGCACCGAGGAGGCGGTA
The DNA here is from genome assembly GCF_056783735.1 of Eptatretus burgeri. NCBI lineage: Eukaryota > Metazoa > Chordata > Myxini > Myxiniformes > Myxinidae > Eptatretus > Eptatretus burgeri. The sequence goes on from NC_140961.1 coordinate 32,811,457, forward strand.
ATTGCAAATCTCAGAGTAGGATAGGGTGTGGTTGTATTGCGTAAAACCTCCTGTACAGGTGTAGCAAGGTGGAGGACTTGTGGCACCCAGGACGAACAAAGGACACGGGAAGTGCTATACACTATAAATTGGCAACATCAGGGCTGTTTGACCCAGACAACTGCAGGCCAGGATGGTGCAGTAAGCTGCAAGGGGCCTTGATTGAAGGCAGAAAACCTTAATGGTGTGAAGACTTTCATGATAGGCACAGCTTGGGATGGCATAGCCCACAGGCAGCGGGCAGCCAATTAATGGGACCAGAGATGTGCTGCAAAGGCGGCTCGGAGCTCAAAAGTTGCGCCCACGTATATGTCAACAGTTTGACAGTGCATTAGAGAAACAGAGGACAGAAGCCCTTGTGGCCTCACAGAACAGTGGAACCCCTTATCCTCAGCTCCTGGCCTCCTCCTCATCATCATTCATAATCATCTCTTTCCTGTACAACACCAGACTGCGTGGGTCATAGTGGACCCAGAGACCAGCCCATGCCTGCCCTAAGTCTTGTGTTCCCCTTCCTGGTTTGAGTCCGGTAATTTGGCGCCATCGTTGAGTTTCGGTTTTCTCGATTGTAAGTACATGTGTTCCCTTTTTTGTGTTAGTCCTTTGATCCTTTGATTGTTACATGTGTTTGTCCTTTGAACAAGAAGTCTGTCTTTATTATTGGTGTCTTGCCCCCCCCCTTCCCTCCATATTATCTTTAATAAATCATTATCAACTATAAGAAACATCTTCCTTCCCACCTCTGGCCATCCTGCACACGAGCAGCCGCAAGTTTTAAAATGACATTGAATGATCCTTGGGGGATTGTAAATGGTTAAATTGAATGCAGTTGAAATTATTGCAACTTTTTGAACACATTAGGAGTTCGGAGACCGTTTGGTAATTTGTGGAGGTCTTTGGACCTCCGGCTAGTTAGCCGGACCTCTGACACAACAGGGTGTTGGTAATCACTCTGTTTGGTTGGTGGGTGGTATGTTCCGAGTTGTTTGCAGATGACAGCAGTTTGAGGCATTGCAATTATAATGTGTGGTTGGATATTCTTTATTTTATTTGGAAAAGGGTCATCTATTTATTATGCACTAGTCGGGGCTACCCAGCACTGCTCGGAGTTGGGTTGGGGGGGGGGGGATACCTGGAGCTGCACAGCTGGGCGAGCTTTTCCTGGCGATGATTTTGGGATGTGTTGGACATTTAAAAGCTATGGAGTTATTGGCCTCATGGTGGTTACCTTTTGCCTGCGGACTAACAGCAGCGCTGCCTAACCCCACATACCAAGATACATTTTATAGCGGCATTTGATGGCCTCAAAAGGGATGTCATGGCCAACGTGTGATTGCGAAAACCCTTGCCCAGATTCTACAATTACAAACCCAAAGTTTTTGGCCTCTACATGCTACGGTTCGGCCATAAAAGAATAATGTACAAACAAATACACAAACACTTGAAAATATGAATATAGATGTAAAATTGCAGACTATTTTGAGCATCCCTCTGCTTCCCCAAGACTTTATGAATGCCCCTTCACACTTGCCTTTCTTCCAATCCTGCTTTCCTACCTTTCCACACAGTCTTCTTTATCTCAATTTTGATTTTCACAACTTACCCTCTTTCTTGCGTTTTCTTATTAACATGAATCTGGGAGAGGTGAATTACCAGTTGCCAGGTCTTATTCTCTGGCCATGACTTCTTGTTCCTGTAGATGTGACACAAACATGATGGGATTTTCATGTCTCGTTTTCTTTTTTTGTCCTGAGTGTGACAATGCTGAAAGAGCTGCTCATTGGTTAGTTATAATTGAGTGGCAAGTTGTTGATTTTTATTACACAAGGTTTTTTTATTATTATTATGCATATGCTGAATAACACGGCATGTTGGGGTTTTTTTCAATGCACTTTAACGATCTTTGAAGCATTTAAATTGCTTTTAACTGAAGGCTCATGGAGGGTGGACGAACCAACAGGAAGGATGGCAAGAGAAGATGGACAAAATATGCACTTTAACTAAAATAGAGAGGTCATGGATAAGCATTTGAGGCAATGGGAGAATTATTAGAGTACAGAATGTGCAGGGAAGCGAGAGAGATTAGTGAGTGTAAAAAATGCTCATGGGTAGGAATTGAAGAGGAAATTAGGTAGCGATGGGTTGCCATTTTCAAAGAAGAGAGGGTTGAAAATGAGAGGGAAGTCCCAGGGAGGTGATTCTGGAGATGTGAGAAACGTGGGACAATGGAGCAGAGATGAATCAAAATCAAAGGATATCTAGGAGGTCTGGACGTGATCTTAACGTGATCAGGAAATGATAAGACTCTGCAAGACCGTCGATTTGTCTACCGTGTGCAAGGAGCAAGCCGTTTCACTCTGCTTCTGCTCCTGAGATACCTTTGAGTCTCAGGATGGTGAGAAAGAAAGGACTGATCACCCTTGCACATAAATTTAGAGATGAGCATTTGCTTGAGACAAGTCGGAGCGAAGTCTAAAAATACCCATTCCAGGAGATGACGAAGGAAGCAGACTGGCTGTTTGCTATTTCTTGAGTGAAGCAGCAACACTTTACAGCTTTAAATAAAATATTCCAGACAGTTGAGGAGGTCCTGATTTTCCCAGCTCTGCAGTAAGCCTGCCTGTTTAATGGTGAGAAAGACCATTCGCTGTTTGAACCATTATGTTATGAGATGTACTAATCATCTGTGTTATGCTGCCACCTACTGTTATACATATGCTGCCACCTGCTTTTCCTGTTCCTCCGAAAATTGTGCATTTCTCGCATTCAAGTTTTATGTCCTGTTTGACGACTGGGCCTATTCCTTTTATATTCGGTACATGTATGCAATGGTGCCTTTGCATGAGACGCATCGCGTTGTTTTGGGATCAGAGTCAGTACGCACAATCTTGTATCAATCCTCCACCTTCCATTAATCTCAATCTTCCATTCCATCACTCGAGACTTGTAAAATTACAAATATATTCCCGAAGATGAGTAAAAGTTCTCGCAGCATTCTGATTTGTTTTTTAGCTATTGCAGAGGCTTAGAGGTCTGTCCGATTTAATGAGATAGGCCTTAAAGTACTCGAGTGACGGCCAAATAATATAACTTAGAACCTCGTACTAGCATTGAGATAATGCAATTTCATGAAGGAGAAGGTGTGAAGATTATTGTTCTGATATTGATTTTTTTTAATTCTCCAGTTGATTCACCAATCGTCGCTTTTCTCAATTGGAACCGACTCGTTCCACTGCCTTTGAAATAAAATAAAAAAACATTTGATGGATATCCTCCATGCTGAAAGATCCAAGAGTGGAATATTCTAGCTGATGGGGAATGAAAGAATAGTAACTGAAACATCCATGAACTGCTTAGTTTCATGATCTTCGTCGAAGAGATCGCATTCAGGGGAAATAGGTACCTCAAACATTTCCTGGTGAAAAAGCACCTCAAACTTTTCCTGCCCAAACTGCCAGCCGGCCGGCCAATAAAGCTTGGTCATGCTCATAAACGTAAGTAATAAAACGTAGCTCATAGAAGGCTGCAAACTCGATTATAGGAATTGGAGCGCCCACCGGGGCCACAGCAGTAAGTGCGTTGCAGACCGTTGTGCCGTATCAGCGAGAATTGTCATCTAAAAGAAAAGAATACTGTCTGATTCGAATCCTGGCCTCGTTTGTAATATCCAACCTTGACATCATGTAGATGATACATGTCAGGAGTGTTTGCTGAGTACAATAATAGTTTGGGAAAAGAGAAATGCAATGGCGTTCCTTTTCACTGTTGGTGAACGCAAGTATCGAGATTGTCATTTCCTTGTGGCATTCTTTGATGGTGGCCACGAAGTAGAGAATATGGGTGGTTGTGCCTTGTTTAACCCATTTGCCGGTCATTTTCCATGAATGCAATAATGTGTGAAACAACCAATACAATGTTTTGCGGAGAAGATTGCGGACCCTGATGTTACACTGTAGGTTATTTTGCAGGCAGGTGTTATTGGGTGAAATTGCTTATTATCCTGTTGTAGCCCTCCCCGTCCCTCCTCCCTCCCCTCCTCTCATATGGAACAGTAAGTGACATCTAAATATGCTCGATCTTCCACACATGTTTAAGACCACTATCGATGTATTGTGTCAAAATGTATACGTGTCAGTAACCTGAAGAACTGTCCAATGAGCAGTGCGCAAATAGTCAGCACTCTTCACAAGTCGAACGGATTGCTTTCAAAGAAAGCAGATTGGAGGCACAGCTTTGGATATGTTGAATCGGCTGCAGGTAGAGTTGTATTATTTGGTGGTTTCGCACTACACCTGTCTGCCCGTGTGGAGAAATCAAAAAATTGTACCCATAAACGGCAGGTAAGCTCACTTGCACACACACAAGTAGCTTCCCCATTATCTCTGTATCTCTAATATCATGGCAGGTGTTCTCGGTGAATGTCATTACATTTATCTACTTGTACTGTCTTGTAATAAACCAATGTTTCACAAAAAGTATAATGGAGGAAATTTCCTTAACCTCATCTCAATCTGCACCATTACCTCATTATATCCACTTACCAAAACTTAATGTCCACATGTCGTAATACAGTACTTAACTTCCGTATTCCATTTTATCTATTGGCAAGGTCCAGTGGGTGTGGTTTAACCCTTACGGAAGGACACGTGAGGATATACTACTCGACATTATTGCAGCAGAAGAGTTGGTTTAATAACCTGTACCCTTGAAAGAACTGCATACTTAGCAGCACTCTGAGCATCCTCTTCAATAATCTCCTTGGTTTTTAGCTTGGTTCTATCATTCCATGCATGCGTCCATCTGGAGCCTATACTCAAAAATGACCACGCATTTCTTTCATATACGGAACTTTTACGCAATAATGTCTGGGAATGAGGCATATCAAATGATTTTGGGATTGGACTCAAAAATTGTGGAGCAGCCAATTTTATTTCCGAATATTGGCAATTATTAAAAAAAAAAATTATGTGAAAGAATAGTACAGGATTGAATGTGCTTTCAGGAACCATTATTTATTTATATACACATTACCTTCTCCGCTACGTATACACAACTGTGAATTATTTATTAATTTATATACACTTTACCATCACATCACCGCTACTGCCAAACCACCTTTAATTATTTATTTATTTATCTGCTATTTAGTGGTCTACCAACCTTCACCTCACCTCAAATTATTGATTTATCAACACTACCATCTCCACGACCATCACACATCTTTGAATTCCTTTTTTATTTTTTATACATTTCTCCATTGAACGACATAAATGCCAATTTTAGTTATTTATTTATTTAAATACACTTTACCATCACTGCTTGCTCGATACCACCTTTTCATTATTTATTTATACTCACTTTACGACCTCCACTTCCAACGCACAACTTTGAATTATATATATATATATATATATATATATATATATATATATATATCTATATATACATATATATATATATATATATACATACATATACATATATATATATACATACATATACATATATATATATATACATATATATATACATATATATATATATATATATATATATATATATATATATATTAACCGGGCGTAGTGGCGTGCGCCTGTAATCCGGCTACTCGGAGGCTTGGGTTGGAGGATCGCTTGAGGACAGGAGCTCTGCGCTGGGCCGCGCTATGAGAGGGTGTAGGGCAGTCCGGATTCATGGCGAAACCCAATCCTTATCCCTGTGTCGTAAGAGGCGACCAGGGTTGCGTCAGGAAGGGCATCCGACGTAAAACCTATGCCAAATCAGTATGCGGATCATAACGGTTGATTCGCTGTGGCGACCCCTAACGGGAGCAGCCGAAAGAAGAAGAAGATATATATATATAAATATATATAAATATATATATATATATATATATATATATCAGATGGGGGTTGGGGACAGGGGCAGGGGGAAGGGGAGGGGTAGGGCAGAGAGAGAGAGGGGAGAGAGTAGAGGGGAGAGAGGAGGAGAGAGGGGAGAGAGAGAAAGGGAGGGGCGGTGGAAAGAGAGAGAGAGAGAGAGAGAGAGAGAGAGAGAGAGAGAGAGGAGGCAGAAAGAGAGAGAGAGAGGGGAGGGAGACTGGACAGAGAGGAAGGAAAGGGGGAGACGTACCTCCTGATTGTTATGGTGAGCATCGCTATGGACTATGTCTCGCATGGTAAAAAAACACATAATCTGCGCAGAATAACCATCTGTCTGCAACCCAGACGATTATTCCGGCTAATACAAGCCATTCAACCAGAAGGCACGTGATGTTATCGGCAGGTAAATCAAAACATGTGGAGTGTGACGAGCACTCCCCCGATCTCCATTGGACATAGCTCTACACCAGAGTGTGACCTCCAACTTAGAGGTTTCGGCCTGGTGACTGTCAAACAGACAAAGATTACATGGTCAACATCAGTTAAACATCAAACTGAGCTGCCTATCTGAATTTCGAGCTTATTTGGAGATTATTCCAATGCAGATTGGGGGAGAGCTCGTTACACTCAACAAGATGGTGGCACAATGGTAAACAGCATCCGTTATTGTGAACTGCTCCAGAACCAGGTGAAACCAGCTATTCAATGGAAATGCCAAGGTCTGCTGTCAAAAGGTGTCGCATTGTTGCATGAAAATGCCCGTCCACACACTCTCAACAGTTTCTCTCAGCGAGGGAGCCTCGTGAGTGGAGGAGGCCAATGGGCCGACCACGTGCCTCGTGGTTGCAGCAGATAAATCAGCATCTCAAGGAGATTGGGATGTGCCAGGCATCTGCCTGGGGGATGGCCAGATGGAGGCCCCTGGAGTACCGGCGGTAAGTCGATGCAGCGGCATGCTGCTCCGGCACATGCCCTCATTGCTGACCTGACCTGACACTGCCGCCCATACTGTGGAAACCCTCCGGCAATTGAACTTTGAGGGGTTGGAGCATCCTCTGTACAGTCCTGACCTGACACCTTCGGACATTCACCTGTTTGGTCCACTCAAAGGTGCTTTAAGAGGCTGCCACTTTGCCAGTGACCAACAAGTTAGAGATGTGGTGCAAACATGGCTTGTCACTCAGCTAAAAACTTTTTTTTCGAAGGACATACAGAAGCTTGTGAACCGATAGACAAACTTTGTTGAAAAGTATGGGAACTATGTGGAAAAATGATACTCTTGTGCATGCTCAATTGTAGTTATGTTGTTTAAATATAAATATATTGTGCATACTTTTTGACTCAGCATTATAATATATAGCAGCAAATGCAACCCATCGCTTCGGTGACGGGAATACGAAGATTTGGGGGGGGAGGACAGGAGGGGAGGGGGATCGGGGAGGGGAGGGGGAGCGAGGAGGGGTGGTGGAGCGAGGAAAGGGGAGCAAGGAAGGGAGGGAGAGCGAGGCCTTACCACACGTTGCGGTATACTCTGGGAGGGGAGGGAGCGAGGAGGATGGGGAGATCAGGGGTCATGGGGAGGGGAAGGGGATGTTCTGCACATGTGATAGGGGGACTGGAGGGAAAGCAGGGGGGGGACTCCACCTAGAGACAGGCAGTGAAGGGGGGGGGGGGTGTAAGGGCTATGGGAGGAGGTAAGCATGAGGGAAAGTCACCACATGATCCTTGGTGTCAGGCCATCCTGCAAACACCAGAGTTTCAGCTTTCCTGGTAGACAACTTTTGTCTATAGACTCCAAACCCTCTGCCACCTGCTTAACTGTCTCCTGAACTCTTCTGGTTTCCCTTAACTCCTCAGTATACCACCGTCCAAGACTTTTCACAGGCTGCTCCTGAATTGATGGAATCTCCTCGCCACACAACAAAAAATGGGTGTCGACCAGCTTCCCCTTCTTGAAAACCAGACTACGGGATTTCTTTGTTTTAAACTTCATAACTACCCCAGTTCATCAGCTCCTCGAGTTTGGTCAATATCACCACCACTGCTTCATCTCTTCAGCTGAGAAGTGTCGGGTCATCCATAAAGGCATGTAGAGGTGGGAACTCGTCTCCTTCATGAGATGCTATTCCTGGACCAACCTTCTTGACAGCTCTGATGATAACTTCCATTGCCAAAACAAACAGGATGGGGGATATAGTGCATCCCATTGGGATACCAACTTCAAGGTCCACCCACTTTGTTGTGAAGTCTCATGTCGAAAACCGCATATGAAAGCCCTCGTAATACTTCATGATGAAATCCTTCACCTGCTCAGGAATCCAGAAGAAGTCCATAGCATACTCGATCAATGCATGGGGTACAGATCCATATACATTGGCAAGATCAACCCACACCACATTCAGACCCCTTCTCTGCTTCTTTGCTTCCTGGATAGTCTTCCAGATCATGCTGGTATGTTCCAAACAACTTGGAAAGCTTGGTATCCTTGCCTTCTGCACAGAGGTGTTAATCAGTCCATTCTCCAGAAGAAAGGGTGACATTTTCTCAGCTAAAACCCCAAACATGATTTTGCCCTCCACATTGAGGCAATGAGATTGGTCGAAATTGCCCAAAACTACTTGACCCTTTTTCCTTTGGGATATACACCTCTTCTGCTTTGTTCCATGAAGAGGGAACCTCATCTTTCTGCCAAACTACTTTCAACAATCTCCAGAGGAACTTCCTGAGATCACTACACTTCTTGTACACTTTGTAGGGTACTCTGCTTGGACCTGGCACAGATGCAGATCTTTCTTTCATGATAAAACCTCACCACCTCTGCCAGTTTGGGTTCTGATATTTCAAACCCGATGCCTGGTTGTATTGGCCTTACCAGTCCAGCTATATCAGGCATTGGTATCTTTTGGTTTTCATCAGAATAGATGCTATGAAGGTGTTCCTCCATAACTTCTCGAGGTATGATGAGCTCACCGCTCTTAATCTGCTCAAAAAGCTTCTTCGTGAAATGGTATGGGTTGTTGAAGAAAGCTCTCCTTTGGTGTTCTCTTCTTTTCCTTTTCCGTCTTTGCTGCTCAGCACGTCTGAGTGAACCTAACTGACAATGAACCTGGTTACGAAGCTCTGCAAGTCCTTGCTTTCCATCATCACTGACCTTCTTCCACTGTCGCCTTAGTAACTTCAGCCCCTGCCTCAATGATCTTATTCCCCTCACTGAAGGAGAGGGTCTTGGATTTGGGTCCGTTTGTTACTTACGAAATCTAAAGATTTCGTAAGTATATTGGTGACTTCCGTCCTCTGTGTGTGTGTTTGTTTGTGTGTGTTTGTGTGTTTGTGTGTTTGTTTGTAGGCAAGATAACTCGAGAACGGAAGAAGCTACCAATGTCAAATTACACGACGTGATTCAAGAGGGTGATGGCTCGTGCTGATTAGATTTGGGTCAAAATCGGTCAAAGGTCAAGGTCACAGTGAGGTCAAACATTCGATTTTTGATGGTTTGGTACAGAATCATCGTAGAAACTTCTGGTTTGCGTCGCTACCTTCTCTAGAGACAGCTTTTATTAGACAAGGTCAGAGGTCAAGTTGACGATTTCATAAGTACCAGTCTATGACTGCTTGTTACTTACGAAATCTAAAGATTTCGTAAGTATATTGATGACTTCCGTCCTCTGTTTGTGTGTCTGTTTGTTTGTGTGCGTGTGTGTTTGTGTGTTTGTTTGTCGGCACGATAACTCGAGAACGGAAGAAGCTACCAATGTCAAATTACACCACGTGATTCAGGAGGGTGATGTCTAAGGCTGATTAGATTTTGGTCAAAATCGGTCAAAGGTCAAGGTCACAGTGAGGTCAAACATAATTCCGTAAATTCATGTGGAGAAATGGAGTATTTTTGCTTTGGTCGACGTTACGAATTCGTTTTAACTTCGATTTTAATTTTGTCTTCAGTTTTTGCGATCGCTTCGGACGCTTCACACTCGGTTGTCGAAATTCTGGTAAAAATCGGATGTTTTGGAGACGTTTTAAGATTGTGTAAAAATATTTCACTCGCCGCATCACGGCTCATCACGTGGTGCAGCGCGCTCGAGCAGAGGCGTCGTTGATCACGTAAAGGTTTTGCTTGTGCGCGCTGACGGTGTTTTCGAGAAAGATGGTGTTTAAAAGTCATTTTTTTATCCCAATAAAGGTTATCGTCGCATGCCTGACTCACTAAGCCGTTGGATTATGTAAAGATTGTTAGTGGATGGCCGAATATTACGGTTTTGTGACTTTGATAAAATAATATTAAATAATTGCGTGGAGAAATGGAGATTTTTGCTTCGGTCGACGTTACGATTTTTGATTGTTTGGTACGGAATCATCGTAGAAACTTCTGGTTTGCGTCGCTACCTTCTCTGGAGACAGCTTTTATTAGACAAGGTCAGAGGTCAAGTTGACGATTTCGTAAGTACCAGTCTATGACTGCTTGTTTGTTTGTCTGTCTGTCTGTTTGTTTATCCGCACTGGGCTTTTGTGTTTTTCTCCACAACTGTTTGTCGGATTGGGACGATATGTTCACCATTGGTGCGACTACTCATGAAAAATGTTTTGATGATAATTATGACATCATAGGTCACGTGATGTGGCAGCCATGTTGGAAAAACGTTGAAAATTTTGAACTTTGTGCATCTGAAACCGCACGAAGAAAAAAATTGAGACTTGGTGCATAGCAAATACTCCGCATGTGGAATGAATGCGATTTTTCTTTTTTAATGACATCATACGTGCCTTCATTATGACGTCAAAATTGAATATGTAGAACGCTACAGCCGATCGGTATGAAAATTTTTGAGGGTCGTCTCGGGATAAAATGGTCCACAAAATTTTTTGATGATGTCATCAGTCACGTGACTCAGCATCCATATTGTTTTGGGGTTTTTTAACCTTAAAAAAATCTTCTTCTCTGAAATGACTGAACAGATCAAGGCAAAACTTTACACATATGACCACCTATCCATGAGAAACAAAATTTCACACTTCTGATATCATAGCTCATATGGTTTGGCAGCCACATTGGATTTGCCCTAAAAATATAAAAAAAATCTTATTCTCCAGAACAGCCAGACAGATCAAGGAGACATTTCACATAAATGTTCCCCAAGGCATGCTTGTACAAGGTTGTTTCAGAACAATTGGAATAACTATTATTTAGGAATAATAATAATAATATATACACATACATATATCCATCCATCCATTGGGACCATACTCTGAACAGAGCATTGGTGCTGCTTAAGCAGTCTCCTTGGCTATTGGGCACAATCCTGGACGGGTCACCACTCCAACACAGTATACCAACATGCTGGCACTCATTTTGCCGACCTCGGAAGGATGACAGGTCGAGTTAACCCACCTGGTATTGATTCAACAGCTGAGTGGGATTTCAACTCAGGACGCTGGGATCCCAAGCCCAGCGCCCGAACCATTAAGCCAACACCAGACATATACATGTACATATACATATACTGTATGTATGTGTATATATGTATATATGTATATGTATATATGTATATATATATATATATGTATATATATGTATATATATATATGTATATATATGTATATATATATATATATGTATATATATATATGTATATATATATATATATGTATATGTATATATATGTATATATATATATATATATATATATATATATATATATATATATATATATATATATATATATATATATATATATATATATATATATATATATATATATATATATATATATATATATATATATATATATATATATATATATATATATATATATATATATATATATATATATATATATATATATATATATATATATATATATATATATATATATATATATATATATATATATATATATATATATATATATATATATATATATATATATATATATATATATATATATATATATATATATATATATATATATATATATATATATATATATATATATATATATATATATATATATATATATATATATATATATATATATATATATATATATATATGTATATATATATATATATATATATATATATATATATATATATATATATATATATATATATATATATATACATATATATATATATATATATATATATATATATATATATATATATATATATATATATATATATATATATATATATATATATATATATATATATATATATATATATATATATATATATATATATATATATATATATATATATATATATATATATATATATATATATATATATATGTATATATATATATATATATATATATATATATATATATATATATATATATATATATATATATATATATATATATATATATATATATATATATATATACTGTACAAATGTACATATACATGTTGATGTCGCATGATAGTCCAAATGGCCCCTTGACTGCATTATTTTTCTGATAGAGGAAGTGTGAAGTTCAGGTAAAGCCTGTGAAGGTTCTGTGAGGGTCCTGACCCCAAATAAGCGGACCTTCTATGTTCTTTGGTGATGAATGTGATAATCCCTCAGTGCACATTGTATGAAGGGGAAGAGTCAGTTGGAGGAAGAATGGAGGAATGAGCTCAGTGTTTGAATGTCCCCAATTGGAATAGGTGCACAATGCACCCTCCCCACCACTATCCAACCCCCCCCCCTATAATTTCTGGCAGTGTCAATTCTCACTCCCTCCCTCAGCACTAGCACCCAACTGTCAACTCCTTTCTCTCTTCCCCAACCCTGGAGCTGTGAATCTCTGCACTTCCCCCTCTCCTAGCCCTGATTATTTGAACCCCTGCCTCCTTGCCTTGGTGCTGTGAACACTTGGTCCATCCACAGCTTTCACGCTTTACTCTGAACCCCTCCCTAGCTCTGTACCTCTGAGCCCTTAACCCCCCCCCCCAAGGCCCCAGCCCGAGCACAGGGAATCATTGTGTATGCGTCCATACCAACACTTGCATTCATATGAATCCCTGGCTCTCTCACCCTATCTCCCCCTCCCACCTTTCCCAGTCATCACATTGTGAAAGATGAACCATCTCCCCTGCCATATACCTGTGAAACCCTGTTCCCCACTTAGCCCCCCACCCACAGTGATGATAATGTGAATCCCTGACTCTACCCTTTTCCCAGCCTGGTACTGTGAGCTCCTGCACGAACCCTCTCACTTGCCTTGGCGCTATGAACGCCCTCACTTGCCTTGGCGCTATGAACCCCCTCCTCCACCTCTGGTGCTGTAAGATCCTGCCACCAACCATCACCCCTTCAATCCTAGGGTTGGTAACACCTGTCCCCCAATCTATCCGCCTGCCTCCAATGCCCCCTCCACCAAACCTCCGTCCCCCAAACACCCGGCAGAGCTGAACCGCAGAGTAATATGGATAAGTTTGCATGCAGATTGTGGTGCTCAGCTACATTCCCTTCCATCCAGCAAGCAACATATTTGGTAAGGAGATTGAGTTGGTGGGGGGGGGGGCGTGAAGGGAGGGGTAGGTGCACCAGTGTCTGCATAAATGCCCCCGCAGCCCCTTCTCCATGCCCCCAGTAATTGCTGCCGCTAGCTTGAGCACAGCAAACGAGTGCGATGGGTTCCTCGGCATGGGGTCTGGCTGGGCTGGTGACGATGTGCTTTCGACAGTGCATTCGTCTCTTCATGGGAAGGATACAGAAAGGTGAGCCCACGGTTGTGGAAGGGGGGGCGGGGGGCACTTTGGGATCACTCCTTGTTCCAGCCATTCCTTTGCATTCATAATTTTATATTTACTTCTGTGCTTTTGGAACTAATGATATAAGTTTATAATTTGGCTCGCTTTCGAAAACATTCTATCAAGCTTATTGTACCCCCCCCACCCCCTCCTGCCTGCGGGTCCATCTGTCACCCCCATGTTCTCGTATGGGACACCGAGTAATCATTTTGACACTTTGTTTCAGCTATATCATGCGTTTTCTTGCTTGTTTCCGATAGAACCCCTAATTACCGCCGATGTGTCCTGCTGTTTGAGACATGACCGCACAGTTCCCCTTCCTCTACACAGACCTGTTTGGGCAGCATAGCGCTTCAGGTCGAAAGATTTATCCACAAATGATGCAACAGGGGTAAAATGATAAAATACTCATCTTCTCTGGGGTTTCCATTTCACAAGGTCGTATGATGGTGGAAGCTCTTTGCAAAATGATTGTTTTGCATAAATTTTTTTGGGGTTTTTGTTGAACCGGGTAAAACTGCGAGCTATGCATGCACTGGTGTTTTTTCATTTCCTAAAATCCCCGTCAAACAAAATAATTTGGCTGATTATGGAACTCGATTTGTTCGGACGAAGCTGATTTATGCCTGTAGTTTTTGTTGTGCGATTGTGGTGGAACAAAGTCAAAAGATATCGTGATGGTAATCCAGAAGAGGATTGCGGTGTCGTGTTGTGGTATCATTCCTACCTTGTTTGTTTGTTTTGTTTTTTTGAGATTTCATCCCTCTATGTTTTTACATGTTTACATTTTTTTTCTTTTATATGTAGTAATGTGATAAAACAGACAGATGGAGAAGTGAAAATTTTTGCAAGGATATTTAATCTGCACTTGGCCCGTGGTGTTCAACTTCTGAACAACTACAAAGTTGACGAAAGAATACTCGTCTTTGTCAAGGCTGGTGTCGATCTGCTAGGTGGACAATTCCAACATTCGCTTTATCAACTGAACGTTTACAAAAATATGCTACCACTGTGGGAAGAAAAATGAAGTTGATGTTTTAGACATTAGTCCTTCGTCCTTTCCCCTAGCAATAGGTGAACACCTGAAACATAAGCTTTGCTCCCCATGGAGGTTAGCATACCTTCATCAATGTTCAGTTAATAAAACCTATTGTATTGAGTCGACCACCCTGACTATTGAGGTTATTTTCTAGTTTCCACCTGTCTTGAAATGAACCATTGGCCTGGTGGTCTCGCTGGGATACCAAATTTGGCTTTCATTGGAAAGTGAATATTGTTGTCTGGGCTTGAAAGGCAAGGCAGATCATGCATTGATATGATACTGCACAATTAAGCCTGGTGTTGGCTTAAGATCTTAGGGTCTTGAGTTTGAGCCCCTGTCGTGCTGTTAAATAACACCATGTGAGTTGACTCAGACCATCATCCTTCCGAGGTTGGCAAAATGAGTCCCAGCTTACTGGTAACAGGGGCACTGCATCAGCAGCACAGCCACGCTCCCAGCAATGATGCAAATAGCAGTGGCAGCTGCACACAAAATGATGATGATGATGATGATGATGATGATGATGATGATGATGATGATGATGCTGCTGCACCATTCATTATCTTGGTTTCTGTTGAACAAAGTGAAGAGCCAATGTAATATTATCATGAGCTTTGAAACTTTCAATCACTCCCTTAAGATCTGATAAACCAGCTCGTTGTGATGACGAGGCTGAGCGTTACGGCTCCCTTAATGACCTCGGATGACTAAAAATCCTTGGCACTTTAACGTGGCTAATCTGGAACACGTGAGAGTGGAGAATAACGAAGGGCTGAACTAATTGTGCAAAAGATAGAAAACCCAATTTACCATTCCATTCAATGTACCAATTCAAGCAATGAATGTGGATCCGAAAAATGGTATTGACATTCTTATAAAAATAGTAAATTCAAATTTCGAGCAATGAAGCATTCACATTCCAATTGTTCGGTAATGCAAGAATCATCCAGATCCGGTTAAGCTTGAACTATTTCAAACTCTATACCCAGAGGAAAACTTTGTAGTTGTGATGCTTAAGTCAATTTGCACTCATTAACTACACAGTACAATACCATTCAGCAAGCACAGCTTAAATGATTCGACATTTGCAAACCACAAACAGACATTATAATTAATACGCTGCAGCATGGTTCTAAATCCTGCTCAAAAAGAGCAACCCCCCCAAAAAATGAATATGCTCTTTCAACAAACAAAATAGGAGAAGAGCTGATGGAAAACACCAAGATGGATTTAGGTTAATTAAGTTTCCTACATGGCAACATGAGGGATCAAAGTGCTTCCTGCAGTGAAAGGCTTCTGAAGGTAAAACAATGATTTTTGAACAGAGGGCCCAGATGAAGGAGAGCCAGCAGAGTCCATCGGCCTTTCAAACCGTTGGAGACTCAGCCTCATACCAGCCGTGCATGCCTGGGGACTTCACAGGAGGTGAGCCGACCACAATTGCACGCCCAATGGCAGTGCAACACCCAGTAGATATCGTCTGGCAGGGGCACACATGGTGAACAATCAGGCTGCAGCCCAACAAAACCAGATTTAAAATCTACACTCAGGGCTTAGATTACAGAAACAATGTTCAGACATTTCCTTTGTACCTCGAGGCTCTGCAATGTCCCAGTGCCAGAGCTTTACATCCTAGTTTAATTTCTCCATGCTCTTTTCAGACAATGACAGTCAGGACTTAAACAGTTTATCCAAAACCCTTGTGTCGACAAAAATGCTTGGGAGATTCACGGAGTAGGTTTGCCAAAATGGTGCGTTTTGCATCCGTGAAGTTTGAATGACAGAAACAACTGATAAATCACTCATATAAACAGCAATAGTGGAGGTCCGTACTTTTAACAGAATTTCGGGGTGTTCTTGATAAGTTGAGAACAAGCCTGTACCGAATGTCATTCCAATGCAGGATACTCGACTCGAGGTGCAGGAATTTTGAATTTCTTAGGGTGTCGATGACAACTGGCCTACTCTTTATGAGGGACACTATGGGATCTTTAACATCCACAACCGAATGCTTACAGATGGAACATCCAGCTTTGGTGTCCATCAAATGGATGGCACACACATGATGCCTCACCCTGCATGAGAAACACTTGGATGACAGTTTATAGCAGAGTTGTCATTCAAAACTGGGCTAAACAGCTCAAAGTTGACTGCATGCACCTCTAAGCTATTCAGCAGCCAGCCTGACATTCAAGGGTCTGTACAAAAGTAATGCCTTTGTTCTCTTTCTCACTAAATATAATAATTGCAATTGCGTTTGTAAAATAGAACGGCACTCGGTGGAGCACATACCTCTGCCAGGCTGAAGAGTTTACGTTTTGTACCCACTGATGGGCCGGATCTGGATCCAAACCTGAACCAAAGTCGAATCGGCTTGTTCTGTCTACATATCCAACTCATCCACCAAATTTCATGTGATTCCATCCACAATTTTTTGAGATCTCCTGTTCGCAGACAAACAAACAGACAGACAAACAGGGGTTAAAACCTTCAGTGGGGGAGGTGTCTAGAACGGCACTCAACAGAGCGCATACCTCCAGCAGACCAAACAGTTTACATTTTGTAGCCCACTGATAGGCTGGATCTACATCCGTATCGTAACTAATATCTAATCAGCTTGTTCGTGTCACCTCCCCAACTCAACAACGAAGTTTTGTCTGACTCAGTCCAAAACTGTTTTGAGATATGCTATATATCGTTTTTGACCCTGCCTCTTAATAGTCAACAATCACTTTTAAAAAACAAAAAACAATTCTCTTATCCGGATTCGGATCCTCACCAAAATTGAAGCAATATGTTCTTGATGCACACCCAAGCAGTCCACCAAGTTTCGAACGAATCCGTCCAAAACTTTTTAAGATATAGTGCTAAACATCGTTTTTGGCCATATCCCTCAATGGTGAAGAATCGCTTAAAAAAAATTATAGCATCTGGATCCGGATCTTCACCAAAATCGAATCACTTCCTCCTTGTCACACACACTCGTCCACCAAGTTTTGTCCGAAAGAGAGAGAGAGAGAGAGAGAGAGAGAGAGAGAGAGAGAGAGAGAGAGAGAGAGAGAGAGAGAGAGAGAGAGAGAGAGAGAGAGAGAGAGAGAGAGAAGATGGATATACATATATATATATATATATATATATATATATATATATATATATATATATATATATTAATATTTCGGCACGCCCCTTTCTTTGTTCCACCATCAGATTTTTGTTACTGCATGAAATGAAACAAGATTTGGCACATATACTAATGGTATTATTGTCTTCCTTAATAGGCCCCTCAAAATTCGTTTTGATGCATTTTCACAAACTCCAACGGATTACATTCAAATTCGGTAGAATTATGGCTTTTGGTCCAACTTAGGTCATTGGCTATAAAGTTTTTCCATAACACTTCCAATATTCGAAAAAATCGATAAATCGATATCCCTTATGGGATTTTCCATTCAAATCCACTCAAGTTTAAGGCCTACGGGGGACGCAAGTTTCCACTTTGCCCCGAGCGCTGTTTACCTCCGCTACGCAAAGCTGTTAGGGTTTGGGTTAGTGTTAGGGTTAGGGTTAGCTAGCCTAACACTAACCCTAACCCTAACCCTAACAGCTAACCCCAACAGCTAACCCTAACCGCTAACCCTAACCCGAACCGCTAACCCTAACCCTAACTGCAACCCTAACCCTAACCGCTAACCCCTAACAGCTCACAGCTATTCAGGAAATTTTCAAGAAAGCCCGAGCAACACCTGGCTTTATTGCTAGCCCGTGCAACGCCGGGCATTACTACTAGTTTATATATATAACTAGAGGGGGAGCACTCGGTAGAGTGCAAAACCTCGTCCGCCAATTCTGCTGGTCACTTAAGTGAACATGATATCCTATTCATTGTAGGTCAAAACAGATCAGACTCTACTGAACCACGATTGAATAAACTAAACGAGATCGACGCGCATGTAGAAATGCCAAAAAAAAATCGACATTTTTTTGAAAAAAAATTGGAAAATTTGTTTGTTTTTTTTCGCTAACAAATTTTTTGGGGGGGTTGGAAATCATTTAAAACATGTAGAAATGCAAAAACAAAAATTCAAATATTTTTTCAAAATGGCCGCCATAGCGGCCAGATTGGACCTTGGACCAAGTCCAAAATCTAATGGCATGATCCTTGGACCATACCTAACCCCTCCCCCCCACCAAGTTTCCTCGAAATCCATCGAGGAGTTTTTTCCGTAATACTGTTCACAAACAAACAAACTGACAGGGGTGAAAACAGTAACCTCCATCCATCTTCGATGGCGGAGGTTAAATATATATACTGTATATGTATATACGCATATATACATATATATATATATATATATATATATTTATATTGATAAATATATAAATATATATGTAATATGTATATATATATATATATTTATATGTATATATACATATATATATATATTTTTATGTATATATATATATTTTTTTATATATATATTGTTGCGGATTCGCGCCCGCCGGCGTGCGAACGGCCACGTAACTCGAATCGCGGCACGTCGCCCACCGGACGGACAATCCAGTCGTGACCCTCTCGGACTAACGCCGGGAACCAGTCACGGGTGGACCTTTCGGTCTCACCGCGATCGTGCCAATCGGCCCCCGCGTGGGATAGGGTTGCTCGCCAAATTCGACCTACCTAAGTACCCACACGGAGGGTAGACCGGGCGATCGCACCTCGCCGCAGGTCGACTTCGGACACGGGCCACTTAAGCGACCCGTTCCGTACTATCGGGATAACCGAGCGGTGTTATTCGTCGGCCTCGACGGTTCGATTAATTATCGGGCGTCTTAGCCCACGACCAACCCTTTACGTGAAGCAAGATGGGGATTCAATGAAAGAAATGACGAAGCGAAGCGGGAAAACAGTTCAACAATAAGCACATTTATTTCGCGATGAACGGAAAGCACACATATACAATTCCACCAAAAGCACATGTAAAAGAAGAAGACAAAAAGCAAATGCAACAATGCAGATCTATCCGACTACCAGGCACTCGGCAACACTTATACAATTTTACTTCACAGACGGCGCCGACAACACACATTCCCAAAGCAAAAGAAAAGAGAACCACCCTCCAGGATGAGGGGGTAGGCGGGCCTGGGGCCGAGACCGTGTCGGGCCTACCCGTCTGATGATGAGACGCGGAGCGGCGGTGGTGCCTCAACTCCGCGGGCCTCGCGGACAGTGTCTGGTAGGGGGTGGGAAGGGGGCCCCCTTTGTCACACTATCTCAGCGCGGGGGGAAACAGGAGGGGGTTGCTGATGCTCGGGGAAAGGAGGATTTCACAAAATCTCGGGTCCCGCGACGAGCGTCTCCACCACGACCTCGGTCGCGCCGCCGGCCTTTCTCTCCGCAGTTCCCCGAATCCGACGCGAGCACCCCCTCGTCCGCCTTCGCCGCCGCCGCCTCTCCACAGCTCCGTCCTCTTCACTCCGACTCCGCGAACTCCCAACTGCGAACTGCTCACTGCGAACTGCTCTCTTCTCCACTTCCAACTCAACTCCTCCTCCGCTTCCAACTTCCTCGTCTGACGAACGCAGTCGTTTTTATAAGCCCCGTGGCTTCGCTCTTTCATCTTTGACCCTCTGCCTCCGACCTTTCACCTCGCTTCCCATTGGCCCGAGGAAAAGTGGGCGTGAATACTTTTTGATCCATGAATTTGCATATAGCGACCGCCCTCCAACGCCCTGGAGGCAGGGCCAAATCGCCCCTCGCTCACCGATTGGACGGAACAAAAGTGGGCGTGAGTCGTTTTTGATCCGTTTTTCTGCGGAAGGTCCGTGATGTTTCTGAACAGGCTGCTCGGTGCGCGCCCCGCACGAGTCCAGCATCGGTGCCCACGAGTGGCGCGAGATGACGGTGATGCGATGGTGGCGAGTGGTGACGGTAAAGGTGGTGGCGGTTGTGGTGAAGCGGCGTTGTGGTTGGTGGTTGTTGTTGTGAAGTGGCGTTGTGGTTGGTGGTTGTTGTGATGGCTGTTGAGACGTGGTTGGTGGTGGTAATAATGGCGGCTGGTCCAAAATAAAGATAGTAAAAGAAAAACGGCTATCCTGAAGAGTCGCAGCCCTCATGAATGACATTTATTCCCTCTAGACGACGGGTTTGGGCCTAACTACACATATACTTACCGAGATATCTCACCTAAGGGACCTGAATGGTGGTTTGCGAATTTGGTCAACCACAACAATATATATATATATATATATATATACAAATATATATATATATATATATATATATATATATATATATATATATATACAAATATATATACACATACATTTACATATATATATTTTTTTGGTAAAATATGTGAAAGAACTGTTGTTAAAGATATTACAATTAAACTTGCAAAAAAATAAAACTGTCTCTTTTTGTATGTGCTTGATAGTTTAAGGTGATCTCCTGTGGTGATATCACATGCCTTATGATGAAATACTGTATAACCTGCACCTGAGTATACCCCGCATTTGGAATTTTTGGGACTAATTTAACGTCTATCCCATGGGTTATTTGCGTGAAAATACAGTGCTCTCGCAAAAAGGAAAAGATAGGACACCCTCCAAAGATGGAGAGAATATTTTCCAATAGGCAATGGCATTGTGTCCTTTTAAAACACCGTTCAAGCTTCAAAATCTATTTGTTGACTTTGATAAAATGCGTAGATAGCCAAGTCATTTTGCACATCATTAAATTTAATGTGCTCTGTATACAAACTCATAAATAATCGTTAGATATTATCGATGAAAACACAAAAAAATGCATCTGCATCATAGCATGACTTGCTTGTTAATACAGAACACAAGCGATGAGGTCTCCACAATACACTTCTCGCTGTTCAAAGCATTTGATGTCAGCCATTAATTCCCGTTTCCAAGACTGGGTTCACATGTGGTTTGACAACTTTCAAAAGTGCCATGCTGCTCTGAGATTGATCAATTTTTCCGACTTTATTTCATCATGCGCTCGGCCTTGATGTATGGATGGCACTGTGTCTCTGCCTGGCTCTGCACTCCAGTACCCATCTGTACAGCCATGAATCTTTACTGATATTACTATTCACCCTGATATTGACTGTTTGCCCAGGTAGAAAATGTCACTTGGACAGAGAAAGAGGGGAAAGGTGAAAAGGTCACACAGTTAATGCAGAGCCAAATAAAACATTCTGAATGTTCTTACACTGAAAACTGACAGTATGCTGTTTGACATGCAGGTTTTGTTGATGAACCATTTGTTTCGAGCTTAAATTTCAAACGAGAAGTTTCAAAGCCGTTTGAGATAATTTGATCACTGGCTGATCAGAAATGGCCATTTAAAGATACTGTATGTATCGTTTTTCTCAAACAATTTCTAAAGATTCAATGAGCTGAGATTTTAATTTTTACTGTATATCATGTTTTAAATGCATTTTTCAAAATAGAGGTACTGATGATGTCATAATATGTGCTCCAATGATGATTATTCCATTATATTTGGTGGTGGGGGACGTGGGGTCGTGGACAACCGGTTGGTGTGAGACCAATTCTGCTCGATTTGGAAATATCACATGTATGCACCCTAATGTAATATTTGTTGCAAAAATCTCCCCCACTACCTCTTTAGCATCGATGATTGTTTTCAAAGCTCACCTTTTTAGTACCTCTTGGACATGGCCCTCCAGGTGTGCACTTTGTAGAATGGACATTCTTTGGTGTGTTAATGCCCACTGGCTCTTATCATTTTTTTCTGTTTGTTGGCTACAATATGTACAGTAAGCTCCATTACTTGTAACTTGCTGTTTGGCCATTTCACGCAGACAAATTAATTTGGTAAAGTCCTGATCAGTGTGTGCTCAATGGGCAATCTTGCTCAGCCTGCATTGCTAAATGGGGAATCTCCAGTCAATGTTGACTCGAATTCTGCATGGAAATGGAAGCTTTGAGGCATGATCAGATTGCCAAGGAAAAAGTAAGTGATATAACCTCTCATTACAATATACATAGTTATGGCATGAAGGGCCAGAAAACGATTGCATGGTCCTTGTAGAAACTCCTTCAAAACAAATTTGATTAGCACTCAGCATTGAAAATGATAAAAATTGACTGGATGCACGAGATCAAAGTGTTTCTGTATTCCTATTTCTAATATATAAAGAAGAAAGTTTGTGTGTTTGTTTGTTTGTTTGTTACCTCTGCCACCGAAGGTGGAAGGAGGTTATATTTTCACCACTGTCCGTCTGTTTGTCTGTCTGTTTGTGTGCAGGATATTTTAAAAAGTTGTGGACGGATTTGGATGAAATCTGGTGGTCTGCTTGGGTGTGTAACAAGGATGAACTGATTAGATTTTGATGAAGATCCGGATCTGGATACAACTACGAGAATTAAGAAAGTAATTCTTCACCTTTGAAAGATCGGGCCAAAAATTAGATAAAGCACGATATCTCAAAAAGTTGTGGACGGATTCGGACGAAACTTGGTGGACACATTGGGACACATTTTGGTGAAGCCCCGAGTCCAGATCTGCATACGAGAATTATTTAATTTTTTAAGCGATTCTCCACCATTGAGAGATTGGGCCAAAACGATTATATAGCATGATATTTCAAAAATCTACTGGGCCCGATATTTTCACGTGGATCAGGCATTACGTGACAGAGGTATATGCTCTACCAAGTACCCTTCTAGTTCTTTATGCATCCATACCCTGCAGGAACCAGTGCAATCAAACTTTGCATGGTCTTCTCTTTCATACAGAGGAAGGTTGAGGACTATAGTTGGATAAAAAAAAAAATTTGATAAAATACCAAAAAATTAAAAATCAGATAATTGGACTTCAAGTCTCGATCGGGGCTTTTGCGAGTACGGCAGCATTTTTTTCCAGGAGCAATCGAGTAATATGTATTGTGAAGATCGTATGTTGAGGTTGCAGTGATTTGTTGCATTTAAAAAATAAAATTGATCAGAAGAAGTTAAAAGAAGGGAAAGCGGTCCAAGCACAATTTGCAACGCCCAATATTGGTAATTCATACGAGACGACCCATGAACCCGTTGGGTTGCCGTTGTGACAGCGGTTGATAAAAAAAATTTTCAAAAAAAAAAAAGATAGCTCCAGCAAACTATACCGCTGAGGTTGTTTGCATTGATCAAATAATCCCGAAGAGTACTTGACTGAATCGGGAATTGATTTTTTAATAATTTTTTTCGTTGCCCGATTTGAACGAAACTTGATACTGCACAGTGCACACTGCAGGAGAATGGTGAGTTGGGTGGGCCAAAAATGTTTGCGCTATCATGTACCGTTTTGGCTGTATTTTGGGAACATACTTACATACATACGCATATACAAGATGAGAATTTTAGTAATACTAGACGACCCGTGAACCCGTTGTGTTCCCGTTGTGACAGCAGTTGATAAAAAAAAAACAAAGAAAAAAAGATAGCTCCAGCAAACTATACCGCTGAGGTTTTCATTGATCAAATTCTCCCGGAGTACTTGACTGAATCGGGAATTGATTTTTTAATAATTATTTTCGTTTCATAATTATTTGCCTGATTTGAACAAAACTTGATACTGCACACCGCAGGCTAATGGTGAGTAAGGTGGGCCGAAAATTTTTGCGCTATCGTGTATCGTTTTCGCCGTATTTCGGGAACATGCATACATACATACATTCAAGATGAGAGTTTTTGTAACATTGTTACAGCCATGGAAATTTGCAGAACACCATAATGGTCCTTCGTTCAGTTATATCGCTAAGTCTGTGTTCAGTTAGATTTCCCCACCGTTGTTTAATGGGATTTATTGGTGTGGACAGGGCTGTGATCTTTGAGTTAGCCGTTATTCTTTGTTATCGTTATTTTGGACCAACTGCTTCATACAACCACCCTGCAAGGGACAAAGAGAACTACCGCGGCGGCGCGCGTCCCTAATTTGGCGGGAAAACGCTTCCTTCGAGAAGTTTCCCGCATGTTCTGGAAGTTTCCTGAATGTTCTGGAAGGAGGGCGGGGCGAGAGCGGAGGGGCGGGGCGTGGGGAATAAAAAGGGTGCACGGAGCGTTCGCATGCTTTCTCTGGAGTTGCTGCTGGGGTTGCTGTCGTTGCTGGTGTTGTTGCTGCCGCTGGACGCCTCGGAAGGAGCTGTGCTGCTTCTGCCAGAGCTGCATGAAGATCTGGACTCGTGTCCGAGTCAGGAGCTTGGAGCGGCCGGTCGGTGGAGGTCCGGGCATCGCAAAGGAGACGCGGGCTGGAGGCGCAGCGCTGCTATGTCGTGCGAACCTGCGCGTGCGTGTGGGGAGAGCCGGAGAGAGCTCGCCTGCCGCTTGGCAAGGCCTGGGCGCAACCGTGGCTACGCTAGCTGCCGTGGGGACGGGACGTCGCGACTCTCCCCAGCAAGGCACCACGAGGGTGCAGGTAACCTGCAACGGTCTCGTGGGGCCCTTTCAGTTATCAAAGCGCCACATTATAAAGGCCCACATGCCCAGTCTGACTCCCTTGTCTTTGAGGGGGTCTTTTCTTTGCTTTTCTTTTGAGTGAATGTTGTGGCGCCGAGTCTTTCAAGTAGAACTGTTGTTAAGTAAATGTACGTGGTAAATCATAGATGGTCGTAGTGCTTTGCCTTGCTTGTGTCTTGTCCCCTTCCCCCATTGATTGCATAATTGCATACGTGCATGCCTGCATACATGCTGTGTTAAGTAAATGTGCTTGTGTGAATGTAAACCCGTTCGTCGTGTCCTCCCCCCCTCCCCCCACCCCATAGAAGTGCCATATTGTTTTTCGGAATACGAGTTGGTTTTTGAATACCCATAAATAGAATCGGGTCCGGCGAGGTCTGGCGATAATACCCGCCCCGGTTATCCCAGAACGGAATGAACCGCTTAAGCGGTTCGTGTCCGAACAGGCCTTCGCCGAGGTATGGTCCTTCGATAGGTTACCCGCGCGAATACTTATGTATATCGATATTCGGCGATTGACCCTGTCGCGCGCGGGTAGAATACGGACTGGGCCGTGGAGTGCGTTGAAGGCACACCCGTGACTGGTTCTCGGCGTTGTTCCGGGAAGTCACGACTGAATTGCTCGTCGGTGGGCGTGCGGCTGCTATTAGT
>NC_140961.1:32839785-32869785 GCF_056783735.1 Eptatretus burgeri
CCCAAAATAAATAACCTGAGGGCTGAGTAACTACCTAAACAAACTCACTCACACGGACGACTTAAATAAAATTGCCGGCGCGAGGACAGACATGCCGGGGGCGCACTCATATGTACAGTACATCTTAACCTTAACTTACAAATTTTACACTAAACCATGGCCCAGGATCAATGAACTCTGCAAAAAGAAAGCAGTTAGCAGGGAGCCAGGCTGCCCGCATGCAGTCTCTGGCTCAAAACAATGCAGGTGACAGGGAACGTGGCCGGCTGCTCACACGCAGTCCAAGGCCTTCCCTTTTGAAACTGAACGCAGTGAACCACAACGGTGCATGGGCTGCACAAACGTAGTCTCCGTGCCAGCTCAAGTGGCACACGCAATGAGCACAACGAATGGATGGATGAATGGATGCACGCAAACACGGTGCACGGGCCGCCACTGCAGGCCCGTGTTGTAGCTGCCAACAGGGCATTTCTTGCAGCTTGCAAACTGTTGCCTTGATCCTGGCGCACATGGCAATGAACAGGGGGGGCAAAGCAAAAATTGAACGGGGGCTGGTGAACAGGGGCAGTGGGCATGGCATGGCAAAGGTGAGCAGGCAAACACAGCCCGCAGAAGAAGGCCGCTGCAGGCAAACACAGCCGGCAGACGAACTGGCCGGCACAGGCCTTACAGAAAACAGCTGCAGACGATCTGGCCGGTACAGGCCTTGCAGCACAGCAGCTGCAGCCAATCCAGCCGGCACAGGCCTTGCAGCAAAACAACAGCTGCCGATGAAGTGGGCCGGCACAGGCCTTACAGCAACACAGCCAGCAGATGAAGCTGGCCTGCCTTTGCCGTTCAGTGGAGGTTGGTGGAGGGAGTGCGGTGGTGCTGGCCACTCGGAAGGCGGGCTCGGACCTACCCTACGGTCTCCCTCCCAACCTATCGCCTTTGCCTGTCACTGTCTATACCCACTCCCTTAATTTGTCAAACCCCAATTTAGCCCCAACTTTTTTTTTTTTACTTCCCCACTATAAATCGTCCCCTAACCCCCTTTATCGTCCTTGTTCGGCTAACCTATCCTGTCACCTAGCCTACTCCCAACCCCTACGTTCCCTTCCCGGAGGGGAACAAGGGAGAGCTAGCGTCCTGTGTCGAGGCCCAACGAAGCCTCAGAATGGCCTTCCCAGACTTCAGCGATCTATAACCAAAGTGGGTCCAGCGGCCCACAACAAGAGCGAGGGGATGGATGGTGCGGAGGGGTACACTTCCTAATCTACCCTAACCATTAACTGTTAAACTACCCCGGGGCTTTCAACAAGCGCCTCTCGCTTAAACTATTGGTTCTAACAACCCAGATTCCCGTCGCCTGTGTTGGTGTCCTCACAATTTCGGGTCTCGCCCCCCAATTTTCTCTCCGTGCCCTCATACGGTCTCATGGCTGGGACACGTGGCTCCCTTTGGCAGGCACGACCCTCTGCCGATTCTCCGACGATGGCACCCCCGGGCACTACACTGCCTCCGAGCCTACCAGCTCCCTAAGCACCGGGAGTGCCCCCCATGGCACCTCCCCTGAAACGCACACGTGGCACGCTGGCTTCCCAGGCCCCTTTCCGAGGGTCACCCGTGCCCACAACACTGCCCACGCGGCTCATGGCGCCCCGGGCCCCCGCACCAAGCAGGCGCACCCGTGCCCACTACGCTATCCCGGCCCCCCATGGGCCCTTGGCCTACCACGGCCGACTAGCCTGGTGCCCGGGGTACCCACTCAGCGATACTCACTTTTCGCAGCCATGCTCCCAGCCCGTCAACAGGGCTCCTGCACCCCTCCAAACGGGTTTCGAGCCTACACTCCCACCAACAACAAAACAACCTCCATTTTTGTAAATTTGACTAACCCCCTAACTCACTCTACACTGACCCCGGGGTCCCTTGGGCGGGAGTCACTCCTCCCCCAAATCACTCATTGCACCATGCATTCCCCATTCGCTCCACTCACACAGACCCGCTGGCCTCACTCACTCACCAAGCACATGCTTCCACTTCACTCACCAACTCTTCAACACACTCACCGCTGAACTCTGCCATCCTTCTAACTACATCCCCTAACTAACTCGTGCTCCCACGTCATCCCTTAAACTACAGCACGTTCCTTTTAACACTACGTAGCTAAGCTACGTCCCCACTACACATCCACAAGTCTGTCACTGTCTCCAAATAAATCATTTTATTTCCCAACCTAAAGCTCATCTAAATCCCTCTAACTAATCCATTCCACAGGCCCCATGAGGACTTACCCCTGCCCCATGGAGCCAGTCTAGCTAAGCTAACCCTTCCCCCTAATTAGTTTCCATCCTGTGCCCTGGTAAGGGGGTCTTCCACCCCTTGCCCGGGAATCCTGTGCACCCGAAAGTGAGGCCTGCTTTTTTTTTTCTTTTTTTTTTTCCACATGCGCAGCACCAGCGCGGCAACTCACAGCTCGCGCACTTTGCACCTGCCCGTGACGTCATGCAGCTGCACGTGTACCTCGTCCCTCCTTGGACGGTACCATCCGGCAGGGATACCCCTCCTGCCGGATTCCAACCCCACGTGCAGCCATGGCATCACCGTGCGCATAAAAAAAAAACAAGCCCTACGTCTCGAGGGGTTCCCCACGCGAACACATGTGCTTTGCCCGTTGGAGCTTAACACACACGATCGCGTGGAGAACCCGTCCGGTCCAAATCCGTAATCCTGCCTAAACTTTGTCCGTCCGCGGGATCGGCAAATCCACCGCTGGCGTTTCCGGACCGGG
Source organism: Eptatretus burgeri (assembly GCF_056783735.1). Taxonomy (NCBI): domain Eukaryota; kingdom Metazoa; phylum Chordata; class Myxini; order Myxiniformes; family Myxinidae; genus Eptatretus; species Eptatretus burgeri. The sequence goes on from NC_140961.1 coordinate 32,842,559, forward strand.
ACTTCACTCTCGCAAGCGAGCACGTGGGGGTCTCGTGCGTTGCACAGCACGGACCTCGTGCTCACTGCTGGGTGAACCCGGCACGGTCCCCGAAACAACTGCAGCCGCTACCCGGCTTCCTTTCCTCACATGTCGCCGTCGTCGCCATTCGACCCACGTACTCCCGCGTGTTACGACGCGAACACACCTCACCATTAAACGCACACCGGGAGACGCGGCTGCATGTTCACACATGCCCACCGACATCTCCCTTACATACCACTCTCTCACACACACTGTCTCCCTTGCACTCGGCCGTTCACTCACTCGTGCCATTACCCTTGCACACGTGGCTCCACTCACTCGCGGCCTTCCACTCACTCGTGCCATTTTCCTCACACAAACCACACCACTCACACACGCGGGGGCACTCACCCGCGGTGCCTCATCCACACACCGTGCCTCACTCATACACCGCGCCTCACTCACACACGCGGGGGCACCCAACCGCGGTGTTTCATCCATACTGGCCGTTTCATCCACACACACGGCCTCTTCCACTTGCGGTGCCCCTTTTACACACGGCGTGCTGGGAAGCACGTACTCCGGCACAATCGCCACCACACCACTCACACACGGGGTCGCTTCCACACACGGGGACGCACTCACACCTTGCACCACACACACAGGGACAACCACACTGGGGATTCGTGTCCCCACAAGGGTCTCCGGGGCCTCTATACCCCCCAAGCTCTCCGTGCACCTGTCCACAGCACTCGTCCCCTCAACCTCGCAAAGCACGACCGAACTCACCTGGTCGTGACTCGCTTCAAGGGGGAATACTCCCTCCCCTCGTTCCTGGAGGAGGCTATCCCGCTGCTCGCACCGGGTCCCTACACGCTCCGCGAGCTCAACCTCATCGTCCTCCACTACCTCTGTGTGTGTGTGTGCGTCTCTAACCCCGTCATTATCATGCAGTCTCTCATCTATCGTTCCCATCTCCCGTGTCTCTGTACATTTATTCGTTTCTGTTGTCCCCTCGTGTTTATTAGTCTCTGCTTCTTTCTGGCGTCTTTCCCTTATCTTGATGTAGGTCAACCTTGCTTTCTCCTTAAGTCGCTCCCGTCCTTCCCTGTTTTTCACTCCTTGCTCTTTCACGATCTCCGCGTACCTCATCCTTGCTTTCCGTATTAATTGTTCTTTTCTCTCCCTCCCAATTACTTTCACCTCGTCTCTTGTCTCCCGAATTATTTTTTCCTTACCCGCCTCCACCGCGGGCCCGACAGCCGCCGCACCCCCTCCCAGCCCGCCCGCTCCCACACGTGGAGCCGCCACCTTGAGCTCCCTGGCCACTGCCCCCATGCCCGCCTGCAGGCCCCGGCCCATGTTCTGCGTCCCACCCCGCAGCTCCCTCATTTCTTCCTTCATGTTTGTCTCCATTCCGTTCATTTGCTGTGCATTCGCATCCATCTTTTCGTTCATCTCCGCATTCATTTTTGCCAGCATGGTGAATAGCTGGGCCATGTCGGGTGCGCTTGGGTGAGCCGTTTCGGCAAGGATCGGGGGGTTTTGGTGGAGAGGGGGAGGGGAGGTGTCATACACCGCGGCCGCCGCCGCACCCACCTCGGGCTCCGGGTTCAGCCGGGTGAGTTCGCCTTCCTGTACAACCAACATTTCCTGCACGGGGATTTCATCCTGGACCATGGATTCCACACATTCTACATCCATTTCTAATACCCCCGGCTCCCGCTCGCCTTGAGACGCCATCTTATTTCTCGCGAAGGGTTAATTTAGCTCGCTCGCAACCTGGAGGGAATCGGGGGTCGCCCCCCTCACCCCTGGACCGATTCCCGTGAATTTAGCTGGGGACAGGAGAGCCCGTTTTCCCGTTCTCCGATACCAGTGCCGCGAGGAGGGCGATGAGTTTGTATCGCACGACCTGACACCAGTGTTGCGGATTCGCGCCCGCCGGCGTGCGAACGGCCACTTAACTCGAATCGCGGCACGTCGCCCACCGGACGGACAATCCCGTCGTGACCCTCTCGGACTAACGCCGGGAACTAGTCACGGGTGGACCTTTCAGCCTCACCACGATCGTGCCAATCGGCCCCCGCGTGGGATAGGGTTGCTCGCCAAATTCGACCTACCTAAGTACCCACACGGAGGGTAGACCGGGCGATCGCACCTCGCCGCAGGTCGACTTCGGACACGGGCCACTTTAAGCGACCCGTTCCGTACTATCGGGATAACCGAGCGGTGTTATCGTCGGCCTCGACGGTTCGATTAATTATCGGGCGTTTTAGCCCATGACCAACCCTTTACGTGAAGTAAGATGGAGATTCAATAGAGGAAAAGACGAAGCGAAGCGGGAAAACAGTTCAACATAAAGCACATTTATTTCACGATGAACGGAAAGCACACATATACAATTACACCAAAAGCAAATGTAAAAGAAGAAGAAACACAATATTACACAAAAAGCAAATATAAAAGAGAAACACAATGCAGATCTATTACCGACTACGCGAGCACACGGCAACACTTATGCAGTTTTACTTCACAGATGGCGCCGACAACACATATACCCAAAGCAAAAGAAAAGGACCACCCTCAAGGATGAGGCGGGCCTGGGGCCGAGACCGCGTCGGGCCTACCCGTCTGGTGATGAGCCGCGAAATGGCGCTGGCGCCCCGACTCCGTGGGCCTCGCTGGGACTGCCTGGTATGGGGTGGGGACGGGGCCCCCTTCTCGCACTATCTCAGCGCGGGGGGGAAACAGGAGGGGGTTGTTGATGCTCGGGGGATGGAGGATATCTCCCTGTCTCGGGTCCCGCGACGAGCGTCTCCACCACGACCTCGGTCGCGCCGCCGGCCTCTCCCTCCGCAGCTCCCCGACTCCGACACGAGCACCCCCTCGACCGCCTTCGCCGCCGCCACCTCTCCACAGCTCCGTCCTCTTCACTCTGACTACTACCACTTCTTCCCAGCTCCACCGACAACTCCCAACTGCGAACTGCCTTGACTGACGAACGCAGCCGTTTATATCCCCCGTGGCCTCGCTCCTTCACCTTTGACCCTTTACCTCCGACCCTTCACCTCTAACTGGCTCCCCATTGGACCGAGGAAAAGTGGGCGTGAATGCTTTTTGATCCATGAATTTGCATATAGCGACCGCACTCCAACGCCCTGGAGGCAGGGCCAAATCGCCCCACGCTCACCGATTGGACGGAACAGAAGTGGGCGTGAGTCGTTTTTGATCCGTTTTCCTCGGAAAGTCTGTGATGTTTCTGAACACGCTGCTCGGTGCGCGCCCTGCACGAGTCCAGTATCGGTGCCCACAAGTGGCGCAAGAATGGTGGTGATGCGATGGTGGCGAGTTGTGACGGTAAAGGTCGTGGCTGTTGTTGTGAAGCGGCGTTGTGGTTGGTGGTTGCTGTGTGATGGCTGTTGAGACGTGGTTGGTGGTGGTAGTAATGGCGGCTGGTCCAAAATAAAGATAGTAAAAGAAAAACGGCTATCTAAAAGGGTCGCAGCCCGCATGAATGACATTTATTCCCTCTAAACAACGGGTTTGGGCCTAACTACACATATACTTACCGAGATATCTCACCTAAGGGACCTGAATGGTGGTTTGCGAATTTCGTCAACCACAACAATATATATATATATATATATATATATATATATATATATATATATATATATATATATATATATATATATATATATATATATATATATGAGCCTGGCATTGGCGCAGTGGTTAGGGCAGCGGCTTGGGATCCAAAAGGTCCTGAGTTCAAGTCCCGTGGGGCCACTGAATTAATACACCAGGGGGTTGACTCAGCCTGTCATCCTTCCGAGGTCGGCGAAATGAGTACCAGTATACTGGGCCGGTGTATACCCCGGTTAAAATAGGTGTACCATATCCCTGTGTCGTAAGAGGCGACCAGGGTTGCGTCAGGAAGGGCATCCGGCGTAAAACATGTGCCAAATCACTATGCGGATCATATGGATGATCCCCTGTGGCGACCCCTCTCGGGAGCAGCCGAAAGAAGAAGAAGAAGAGATATATATATATATATATATATATATATATATATATATATATATATATATATATATATATATATATATATATATATATATATATATATATATATATATATATATGTATATATATATATATATATATGTATATATATATATATATATATATGTATATATATATATATATATATATATATATATATATATATATATATATATATATATATATATATATATATATATATATATATATATATATATATATATATATATATATATATATATATATATATATATATATATATATATATATATATATATATATATATATATATATATATATATATATATATATATATATATATATATATATATATATATATATATATATATATATATATATATATATATATATATATATATATATATATATATATATATATATATATATATATATATATATATATATATATATATATATATATATGTATATATATATATATATATATATATATATGTATATATATATATATATATATATATATATATATATATATATATATATATATATATATATATATATATATATATATATATATATATATATATATATATATATATATATATATATATATATATATATATATATATATGATAGATGAAACCATCATGCCAACATTCCCCAATTTGTCATCCAGGTAATATTTAAATACAGATTTCATTGAATTTCCCTGGGTAACGCTGGGTACTTCAGCTCATGTTTTATAAAACAATGTCTTGTTTAAGTGTATGTTGGTTCCAGGGTGTTGTGAAAAGCAGCCCTACTCAAGCAAGCTCTTCCTTTAATGGTCCTTCAAAACAACAAAGTATTAAATAGTTTAGGACAGCTCAGTTGTTAGCGTAAGCTGTTTGGTGCTCATTTTATTCCCTTGCATTGTAGAATCCAATTATAAACTTGCTGCTCACCTCCACTCTTTCGCTCCTCTTTTCTTCCATCTGTGGTATAGTTTCTTCCAGTCATTACAATCCCATTCTCTTTCCTCCAGGGCTTCAAGACGGTAGTACACCACCATCTCCTGTCATCTTTCACTCTCATACATTATCTTTTCCACCTCTGCTAGCCATCCCAACACCCACCTCTCATACCTGCAGGTTACTATTTATTTGGCTCTTTCCTCTCTTTTCCCATTTTTATCCACCTGCTTGTTTCTGTCTGTATGCCGTCCCTTGGATTGTGGTGTCAAGCAAGCTGTCCAATCAGCAGGATCTTGGAGGTAAAATATGCCACGGTGCCTTTTGAAAAGAGGTCACTATTGTGTACCAAGTTCGCAGCCTTGATATTAAATGGTATACTCAAACACAAATTAATTATAGCACAAGGGGATGTGGATGTTATGGTTAAAACTTGTTTTGAAAATGGAATTTAAAAAAAAAATGAGGACTTGAGACATGAATATTGAGTCTTCACTCGGTCGATGCAGACACATGAATGTAAATGCAAGAAGGGTTGTAGTGGCGAGGTTGGGAAAGGAGCATTCGAGGGAAATTATCACGAACTCGGTCTTGGCACAGTCTCAGAGTCCCAATTGACTACGTAGGTTCATATATGTAGCATGTGGCTGCGTGTTTGCATCAGTTCTTGCAGGGGTATGACAATGTGCTGCTGATGCAGTGTAGATTAGAGCAGGAACGTGGAATTTGTTTCGGGTGCTGGCGATAACTCACGTACCATTTCACCAGGACACCGTGTGATTTGTACTGTCCATCGATTAATGCTGGCAGACAGGACACTCTGTTTAACGTCCACCTGAGGGATGACGCACACTGACGCATTGCCCTCCCAATTGTCTCTCCCAAACAGATGATGCACCATACCTTCACTGGTCCAAAGGGCCTTCACGTTGTTACCCAAACACAAGGAATAGCCAGGCGATGAACCCTTGTGATCGTAACTGAACATCTATTTCACGTAGCCTCAACCATTCGCCATTGGCATACGTCGAATGAAAGACCTAACCAAAACATTTATAACAAAAAAAAATTACCGATTAATTTAATTACTGCACAAATATTTACAATAGCTGTGCAATGGCTACAAATGGAATAATTACACAAGCAAGCATAAGCATAAAGGATCAAAATCCTTCAACTCAATAAAATGGTTCACCAAAAACAATTCTCAATCCCTTCACTTTAATAAACAATTAATTATCTAAGTTTTTACCATTTCTCGAAGCCTCTGTGTCGAGAAACTCACATATAACACACAAAAGATGCATAAACGAAAACACAAAAATAAATTTTTGAAGCTCCCTTAAACAACATATTATTTCATGCCTGCACCAAATTAGAGGGCACTTACTGTATACCAACAGAAGATAGTTTGCGTGCAGCATAAAAAAATTACACAAGACTAGAATGGCACTTGTTAGAGCGCATACCTCCACCCTGTAATGCCTGATCCACAAGAGCATATCTGGCCCAAAACATTTTTGAGATATCATGCTATATATCATATTTGGCCCTATCTCTCATTAGTGATGAAGCACTTAAAAAATTCTAGTAGTCGGATCTGGATCCGGATCCGGATCTTCACCAAAATCGAATCAGTTCGTCCTTGTCACACACCGGAATTGTCCACAAAATATAATCAGGATCCGTCCACAACTTGAGATATCCTGCACACAGACAAACAAACAAACAAACACACAGAAAGGAGTGAAAACATCACCTCCTTCACCTTCAGTGGTGGAGATAATGATACTGACGTTTACCCCAGCAATATAATGGTCAGACAACATGACTGTGCCTTGGCATGGTCCCCAGTTTACCCGTGAATATCTGGAACCTGCACGTGCATACTGTGCACCGCTTGCACAGATTGACGTGCATGTGTACCGAGTCACGTGACAGTGCAACACGTGGTACTGAGAAAATTGCAATGCATCACGATTCGGTGAACCATCCCAACTGTGACAAGCATTTTTATAGATGTCTATATGTGGTAAATGTGACGTCATGCCATTCCAAAAGTTAACGTGTATGTGCCATTCGCGTGCTTGAGAAATTAATGCCACAAATCGTTATGGCTGGGAATTTTGGTATTCATCGGAACACCACACAGTCACTCTGGAGACGTCATCAACAAACTGGAAACATTAGAGACCGTCCACATTCTGGGCAACCACGTGTGATGTCACATCGGCAGGGGATAACCACATCCGGCTTGTGCACCTTCGGAATTGGTTCAAGGACAGCAAGTTTGACAGCGCAGAGTATTTCTGGCTTGCGACCAATCAGTGCCAGAACTGTCAGGAATCAGTTGTGCGAGCATAACATCCAACCACAACGACCAGTAGAACATCCGATTTTGTTGCCACCTCATCGACATACGCTCATCGCTTGGTATAGATAACACCCGAGGTTCAGGAGACAAGATTGGGCTGCTATCCTCTTTACAGATAAGTCGAGGTTCCATCTTGACAGCAGCGATGGTGGTTGTCACGTTTATCGACGGGAAGGGAAACGTTATGCCGACGCATGTGTTGTGCAAGGTTCGTCATTTGGCAGTGTAAGCGTGATGGTTTGGGAAGGCATCACTGCACGTTACAGAATCCATATGGAAGTCATTGCTGGCAATTTGACAGGTATTCCATACGTGATGAAGTTCTCTGTCCTCCTGTTCCTGCACGTTCATCACACATCAACAGGATAACGCGCACCTTCACGTCGCACAAGTGGTCACCGACTTTATCGCACAATAGAACATTCCCACAGTTCCTGAGCCAGCTGTTTCACCCGATCTTTCTCCCTTACAACATATATGGGATGAAATGGAACAACAATTGCACCATCTTCAAAACCAGCCAGCGACGGTGGCCCAACTGCGGAACGCTTTGGTACAGATCTGGAATGACATCCCTCAAGCCTCCTTATACCATCTTGTGTCCTCAATGAGGCGCCATTGCCAAGCGTGTGTCAACGTAAATGGTGGTCCGCACCAGATACTGCGCTGTTAACTGACTTATTACTGCACCCCTCATCATCGAGCCTCTGGAGACATGTCTTGCACACAGGTGTTGGCATTCTCATGTCGTTTTAATGTTTATCAAACACTACATATTGATGTGACCAAACAACATGATGTGTTTGTTTTCATTTCTCACTTCACATGGGTGTAAATGATGCACAGGAACGTTTCTCCACGAGTATAGTTTGCACTGGAGAGAATTCAAACGATTCAAGATTCCTCTGATGAAATGCAGTGTCGATCTCGTTCCTGGTCATGGTAGATGGGGTGTCTCCCCCCATAGCTCTCTAGTGCATTGACAAGGGAAATGGTATTCGTTAGCTCCAGTCTTTATTGAGTCTCACCTGGGCACAGCTTCCTGCCCAGGTGATGGAATTTGGCTCTGCACAATGCTGCTCACCTTGTTTGTTTGTCCAAGAGTTGCCTCACTCTGGCATCACTGCCCCGTAACTGGTCCATTTATTTTCACTGCACCAGCGTGCTCTGTGCTGCATGTCCCCATGACTCGTCTTTTCCACTGCTGCTCAATGGACGAGTTAGGGTGAAGGCAACTTTAACCACCAAGACCCTTTCCCCCTACTCATGCCTCTAGCTCTTAGAGTTGTAAAGGAGACATCTATCCATAGCTTATGAAAAATGAAAGACCCTTTTCTTGGTGTTTCCATCCAGCACCTCACCAAGATTTGGTCCAACTTTTTTACTGCAACAATGGCAGTGTAATTCCTTGTAACTCACATTTCCTTGTCTTATATTTACTGCATGCTAAGATTTAGACAAAAACAAAAACAAAAACAACAACAACAACAACAACAGCAGCAGCAGCAGCAGCAGCAGCAGCAGCAGCAGCAGCAGCAGCAGCAGCAGCAGCAGCAGCAGCAGCAGCAGCAGCAGCAGCAGCAGCACAGCCAAGATGTAAGTGTGTGATTATCTCATACAGCAAACATGTGAATCAATTATATAAAGTAAAATATATGTTTACATGAATTATGCTAGTACATATAAATCCATATATCAAATTACTCACACAATATATCTAACCTGCCAATCATAAAACAAGACCGACAAGTTAAGCAAAGCCCTACTTGACCAGAGTATGTAGATTATAGTAGATCTGAGCACAACAAATGTCAAAGTAGATCTGCATGCAGACTCACAGACATTGCCATGTGCAGGCTGATTAGAATAGCCTCGCCTTTTCAGGAACTTGTGAGGCTAATGTAAGAGGAGGAGGAGGTGGTGGAGGAGATTTTAATCCAATGCATCCCAGAGAGACAATCTTTGTATTTGCTCAATCCAACAAACATCTTGGAAAATCAAAGCTACTCATGGAAAACAATGCCGCAATGGAGTATGGCTCTCTGCCTTGGGCTGGCTCCCCCAAATCACAATCGTTTCCCCCTGGATTCTTTGGAATTCAGAGCTCTCAAAATCATTGGAATCTTCCTTGATGAGGCCGAGGCACAAGGTGTGTTGCTCTCACATCGCAGGCAAGTCAGTGATCTCTCTGTTTTGTTCTGTATATTTTCTGATCTGCCTCCTTTGCTCTCTGTCCTCTGACCATCCATATCTGCTCCCGGATGCATGTGTTCTTACAGTAAAACCCTCCTGGTGTGACTTCCAAAAATCCAGGTTTTCTCTACACCTCATTTTTTATTCCTCACTTTTCCCATCTGTGGAACCACATTCTCTCTCTCTCTCTTCTATCCACTGCTTCAAGCAAGCAGTGAACCACCATCTCTTGTCATTCCTAAATGTTATCCATGATCTTTATTTCCCCCCATTAACCTTTCCTAACCCAAACATCTTACTTGCTAGTTAGGTCATCTCCAACGAGATGGCCTAATAAAACCAGTCTCGATGTCCAAACGTACATCCCCATTTTTTTCTTCCGATTCTCTTGATATTTGGTATGTGGGTAGATGTCGATGAGGGATGCACGACGGAGTGAACTTTGACCCGATTGAAGGTCAAGGTCAACGTCAAGGTCACTCCAAAGTTGTAAAATCGTCCATTTTCAAAATCTATCTCCTGCGCGGTTTATGATCCGATCTTCGAAATTCCTTCGTATTCTGATGATATGGAACAATATGTAAATTTGGTCGGGCCGGTTTTTTTAAATTCGTCCTGGTTATCGAGTCACGTGTCTTCAAAGTTGGAAAAATCGTCGATGTGATACGGTCAAAAAAAATTCGCCCGATCTTGATGAAGCTTGGTATGTCGGTAGGGGTTGATGAGTGATGCACGACGGTATGACTTTAGACCTGATTGAAGGTCAATGTCAAGGTCACCGATGCTGTAAACTTGTGAAATCATCCATTGTCAAAATATCATCCACCATTTATGACTCAGAAATGCGGTTTGATTTCTGAGGTCCGGTTTCTATCCTTTTGATGATGCATTGATCATAAATAAAATGTTCCAAATCAACCATTTTCAAAATCTATCTCCAGATAACTCAGAAATGTAGTTTGATTTCTGAGGTTTTCTATCCTTTTTACTCCGGGGCTTTCGTCTGTACGTTGAACCAAAAGACAAGACGACATCGAAGCCATTCAAAGCCAATCAGAGATCCACATCGACAGAGCTTCAGAGATGACCGTCACCCCCAACTGGGGGTAATTTTTTCAGTATTTCCTTCCTCAAATTTACCCTGTGAAGCACTGCTATTTGGGTAATGCTTTGATTTAAAATCCTCAAATATTTGGAATACCAGCGACTGATGCGATGTTTTATTGAAGCACATGAATGAAATTTTATTCCATTGGGTAAAAGTTGATGCGAGCCTTGTGCTTATTAGGAAACTTTGCCAATTCGACTTCGTAAACAATGCCAAGACGATTTTATTTTTGTCTTTGATGTGATGACTCGATGCATGTTCCTTCAACCTCGTTCAATTATTCAGCAGCTGAATCATAAATGTTTTGGAATCTGGTATTATAGCTCATGGAACGAGTGCAGGTTTGGAGTTACATGAGGTCAGCACCAAGTATGACTCTGCAACAGTTTTACTGAACTATAACCAGATTAAAGAGTGTTGAAGGTGATGGAGAACAAAGAAATAAAACACGAGTGATAAAAGAGAGGCAGATAAGGGAAGATGCTTTGTGCTTATCTGGAGGTTTTGGGAGTGGGGGAGGTGGGTTAGTTGTGGGGAGGGTGCAATGTAAGCGAGATACAATGGCTTAGGGAAGGAGGAAAAAAGAGAAGGGAAATGAAAGGAATTTTTAAAAGACCTCAAGGTCATGATCCTGCAATGGAATGGGAAGAAAATAACTTTGTGCACAGTTTCCAGAGACTATATATATTTATATATATATATATATATATATATATATATATATATATATATATATATATATATATATATATATATATATATATATATATATATATTTGTGCTTAAATTTCTAAATTTCTGTGCCTCACCTGGTATCACATTTAGATATACCCATTAACATGACGAGGCAGCAATCGAGTCCCATCACAGCACTTGCTGCACAACCTGCTAGCATTTGTCCATTTGTGACCATAGGCTTTAATACCGCACGCTTGCCTCCTAGTTTGGAGGTGATGTGTTGGTGTAATTAATGGAGTCTTGTTATAGAGTCAGTGTGTGTGAGTGTGTGTGTGTGTGTGTGTGTGTGTGTGTGTGTGTGTGTGTGTGTGTGTGTGTGTGTGTGTGTGTGTGTGTGTGTGTGTGTGTGTGTGTGTTTTGTTCTTGAAGCATAACGTATTCTCTCTGCTAATTCCACTACCCCCACCACTCTCTCTTTCTCTCTGTCCCATTCTTGCTCTACCCTCCCCCATAGAGCGCAGCATCCTCCTCGCACACCCCTTTCACTCTTCCCTCCCCTCTCTGTCCGTCTCTGTCTCTGGACATATCTGGACAGTGGTTTTGTCTGGACTGTATTTGTCTTTGGACATGTCCAGGCAGTGCTCGTCTCCGGATGTGTCCAGGCGGTGTTTGTCTCTGGCCAGCTTGGTTCCAGAGGACGCGTTCAGACGGAGTTTGTCTCTGGACTCGTCTGGGTGATGTTTATGTCTGGATGGGGTTTGTCTTGGACAGCTTGGCTCTGGATGTATCTGGGCGGTGTTTGTCCCTGGTCACGTCCGGGCGGTGTTCGTCTCCGGAAGCATCTGGGTGGTGTTCGTCTTCGGAAGCATTCGGGCGGTGTTTTTCTCTGGACACGTCTGGGCGATGTTTATGTCTGGACGGGAGTTTGTCTCCGGACGCATCTGATTGAGAGTTTCTTTTCAGATGTGTCTGAACAGGGTTTGTGTCTGGACGGCTTGGCTCTAGATGCGTCCGGCAGGTTTTGTCTCCAGGCCGTGTTTATAGTATGACCTGTAGAAAATGGATTTCAGAGATTATTTTATTTCCATCTTCACTGTTATTCTATGCAGAATCATTTTGTTGAAACGGTATGAACCGTAATTAACGCTGCACCACACGTCTGCCTTCCCTTCCTCTCACCTCACACTGTCTTCCCTTCCCCCACCCCTCCTCATTCCCCCACCTCTCTCTCCCTCTTCCTCCCGCTTTTTCTCCCTTCCCCCTTTCGTATACCTGACAGCGATGTGACGGGTGGTATATATCTATCTGTAAATATATATATATATATATATATATATATATATATATATATACATATACACACACACACACACACACACACACGTGCTTGACTGATATCGGCAATTTTCGGGAATCGGCAGGTTGGGCTCGGTGTGCTTACCAACTACAGTACGCACTGCATAATACCCAAAATCCTTGAGTAGCTTTCACCGAAAAATAACGTTGTATTTCTATAGACGTTTCAGGATATGTTCACAAACCTTTAATCTTTGTAAACAGCTGTGAGTGACGGGTGGAAAAAAAAAAAGTTGGCTCGGTAATTTTGAAAACACGTCAATACGGGAAACAGCTTGGAAATCAGGTGTTATTTCACAACAACTCGCTCAGAATGAATGATGGAGCATGAATCACTCGCTCATGATGATGGAGCACGGACCGCTTGCTCAGAATGATGGGTGATGGAGCACGAACCACTCGCTCAGAATGATGGAGCATGGACCGCTCGCTCAGGGTGATGGAGCATGGACCACTCGCTCAGCGTGATGGAGCACGTACCGCTTGCTCAGGGTGATGGAGCACGGACCGCTCGCTCAGGGTGATGGAGCATGGACCGCTCGCTCAGGGTGATGGAGCACGGACCGCTCGCTCAGAGTGATGGAGCACGGACTGCTCGCTCAGGGTGAGGAAGCATGGAGCACTCACTCAGTGTGATGGAGCATGAACCGCTTGCTTGGGGGTGATGGAGCATGAACCGCTTGCTTGGGGGGTGATGGAGCATGAACCGCTCACTCAGGGTGATGGAGCATGAACCGCTTGCTTGGGGGTGATGGAGCATGAACCGCTCACTCAGGGTGATGGAGCACGAACCGCTTGCTCATGGTGATGGAGCATGCACTGCTCGCTCAGGGTGACAGAGCATGGAGCACTCACTCAGTGTGATGGAGGATGAACCGCTTGCTCAGGGTGATGGAGCATGATCCGCTTGCTCAGGGTGACAGAGCACTGACTGCTTGCTCAGAGTGATGGAGCATGGACCGCTCGCTCAGGGTGGCGGAGCACGGACTGCTCGCTCAGGGTGACGGAGCACGGACTGCTCGCTCAGGGTGATGGAGCACGGACTGCTCGCTCAGGGTGACGGAGCACGGACTGCTCGCTCAGGGTGACGGAGCACAGACTGCTCGCTCAGGGTGACGGAGCATGGACTGCTCGCTCAGGGTGATGGAGCACGATCCGCTCGCTCAGGGTGACAGAGCATGGACTGCTCGCTCAGCGTGACGGAGCACGGACTGCTCGCTCAGGGTGACGGAGCACGGACTGCTCGCTCAGGGTAACGGAGCACGGACTGCTCGCTCAGGGTGACGGAACACGGACCGCTCGCTCAGGGTGACAGAGCACGGACTGCTTGCTCAGTGTGACGGAGCATGGACTGCTCGCTCAGGGTGACGGAGCATGGACTGCTCGCTCAGGGTGATGGAGCGTGGAGCACTCACTCAGTGTGATGGAGCATGAACCGCTTGCTTGAGGTGATGGAGCATGAACCGCTCACTCAGGGTGATGGAGCATGGACCGCTCGCTCAGGGTGATGACGTATGGACCACTCGCTCTGAATGATATGGCAGGGCAAAAGCGTCCGCAGTGAGTGAACGATTCGCTCAGAATGATGTAGCACAGTTCCACGATCGACAATGGGCGCTGGGCAAGTGGCTGAAGCACTCACGCAAGTACTCCAATTAAATGATTGATGAGGAATGGCTGGCCAGGCTGTCGCTGCATACAATATAGGATCCGTTTATCTTTAAAGCCGGTCTTCACTGCGCATGCAGCAGTTAATGAAATAAAATCAATTCATTCAAATGACAGCTTTATCCACAAAAGAGTTGATGCTTTATGCAGAACAACCCTGGAGGCATTGTAAAGTTCAATCACCCATGAAATATACATTGCAGAAAATCGGACATGTTGCCTGCTCGTCAGTGTACACGTCACGTGGTACATAGGTTCGGGGTCCGCGCAAACGTTATAAGCTTATTTTAAAACATCCGTTTTTCACCAAATTTGCTTTGATTCCCTCGAGAGCACCTCACAAAACCTCCGAAAATATAGGCACAGATCTGGCAAACGCTTTGGATAGGCATTCCCTCTGGGGGACAGGGCGTGAAGTCAAGCAGTAAATGCATTAAATCATACAGCTGAATGAAGCCAGTTAATTTTGGCACGTTCATAAATTTTTTTGTTCACTCAATATAATTCTCCAAACAGTAGAAAAATATAAGTTTAATACTTTGGAAATTTCACATTTTCTTGTGTATGTATGGAGGAGGGAACATAGCTTTGTTTGCTTAACGTAAATAGGTATATCAGCTTCGTTATAAGACTCGTTTATTTCTTTAAATTATCAAATTTTACTCCAGATTTCTACATGATTTAGTCCAGACGTAATCGTATCCTCAAAACTGAAATAATATTTTGATGATATACTTTAATTAGTCCATGAGATGACATCATGGAAAATCGTCTCATGTAATGCTTGAAATTGCTCCAAGCTCATAATTTGAAAACTATAGCACTTACAAAAGCGATATATACAGCGATTCATAGCTATTATGAACAGGTGTTCAATAATATGAGTGAGGAAAGTGAAAAAAAGAACTTTATAGTGAAGAAATCGTTGTGGCCTGTTCCAAGTTAATGCATGGTTGAGCAGGCTAAAAAACATGGCGGCTTCAGACCTTCAACCCAAACACCCAATTTTCAGTCCAGCACTTCCTTGGAGTTTTCTTAGTGTGCTTGCAAAGTTTCAGGCTGCTAGGTTTGATGGCTTTGGAGTTATGAATGAGACGCACTGACACACTAACACACTGACGCACATTGACATTTATTAGTTTTGATATATGTATGTAACACGAGTTGTTGCAGTATACATATATACATATATGGTTCCCTTTTTGTGTGGCAATTTATGTCCATTGGAGATCTGGGGAGCGCTCTTCATGCTCCATACATTTTGATTTACCCGCCGATCACAATATGTGCCTTCTGGTTGTTCTAGGTGGCAGACTGATGGTTTGTTCTTTGCGGATTATGTGGTTCTACCGTGTGAAACAATCCATGGCTTGCGCTCACCATTACAGCCAGGAGGTATGATGGATATAGATGTTTCAATGTAAATATTATATCGATGTATGTATGTTGATCTACATAGTAAACCCTTTCAGGGGATATTCCAACGACTCAAAAGCTCAGTGGGCTGTTGCTGCATAAGCGACGAGGTCCTTGGGTTTGAGTCCTGGGTTGAGTCAGAGTAGTTTCACGCACCCCAAACAGGAATTTATTCCTGTTTATTGTATTTCTATATGAGGTTTATCTCTCATATACTTACACCTCCACTGGCACACATGGTCTGCCTCGCAGGCACGTAAGATGTTGGCCATTATAAAGCTTGCAGTTTTAGTATGAGAAAATTCTCAGAATGTTCTGAGGATATTCTGAAGATTCAATAGCTCAGTGGGCTGTCACCGTGTAAGTGATGAGGTCCTTGGGTTCGAGGCCTGGGTTGAGTCAGAACTTTTTCACACTAGCCCCACGCAGGAACTTATTCCTGTTTATTTCTGTGCTGTACACCATGTACCAATGTCCCTGAAGAATATTAAACCCTTAAATACTGTGGGGGTTAAGTTCCTTGAGTGATACAGCTGCTGTCTGTCTGCCACTGCATGACACAATTATGGAGTTGTTTGCAAAAGAAAGAGAGGATTTTCTAGAGCACTAAAGAGGTCGTGTGTGCAAATGAGGAATCAGGACTGGGCCCAAGATACTGCCTAGGGGCACTGCATTCTCCATTTTCAGATGAGAGGAGAGTGTTCCATTGATAGCAATGCAATGACTGCACGAATGTAGGGAGTTAGAAAGCCAGGTATGAAAGTCGCTCGGCATGTCAAGGGCAGCGAACTTGGCAAGCATGCAGCATGTCATACTGTGTATAATATGCAAGATGCATGTCCAGAGAGACAGTCCACATGACATCTACAAACAGAATATTGAGAGGAACAGATGAAAATTAAAGTCGTGGTGACAATTAAACCAAAGACAATAAGCTACAGTTGCTTGTGACTCGAACTAAACTTTGGAAGACACCGCTGCAGCATTGAAATCCTGCCGTTAGCAAGTTTTACCATTGCAACTGGACGGATGAAAAGGGAAATTATTAAAAATCCAAATTCCTTTTCAGGGGTCTGATTCTCACTGTGTCTCGAAGGATCAAACGCACTCTCACCAGCCAGGTCGGCAGGATGCACCTACACTGGTCACTGTTTTAAATTTCATTTGCAATTATAACAACAATTCCATGTGCAATAAACACTTTATTATAGCAAGCTTGCAACTTGGTATCATGTTTCTATGAAATGCTTATTAAGTCAATTTGCATGATTCTGTGCTTTGCTGAGAGCATTACGTTTGCAACAATAGAATGAACGAGTTTGAATGGCTGGTGTTTCAACATAACATTCCTGTATATCAGTCGCGATCCATCCTTGAAACTATGATTACAGTAAGGTGTTTAATTCTGTGATTGATAATTAATATCATGAAGGGCCTGAGCCTTTGCAGGATGAGATGACAATGGTCCAGCTAGTTTCCTGTTTGTTTTGATCAAGCGATGAAATGGGGAACATCATTACAAAGGTAGTGCTTGATATCATTGGGATTGATCCCATGTAGATAGCTCATTAATGAGCCCACAATCAACTAAGATATCCTGCTGATCCAAACCTCCTTTCTCCTTCCTTTTCTTTAACAATTCATTGTTTTCTTCCATCTTGAGTTTATGAAGGCATGAAAGACCAGTCAGTACTTGAATGGTTCTTCGCCAGAGAATATGTGCATGGTCCTTCATAAGTAATAGTCTCTGGAGGATTTCTACTGAGAAAATGTTCTGTTTCTTAAAAGGAAATTAAGCTTTAAGTGAAAAAAAAAATTTCACTTAAGGCTTGATTTCTTCAAGCTGTTTTAACATTACTGAAATTCGCCTCCAATTGGTTCTTGCAAAGCTTAGAAGTACACCATGACTGTTATTATTTACAAGGAATTGTACTTTTGAATGCAGCTTTTATTTATTTATTAAAGCTCGCAGGGTGGCTGCTGAGAGGTACACACACTCATCCCTGAGCAATCTAGCCTGTGATTAAATCTCGGCCGAGCTATAAACTGTCAGCCCGGTATCTCGTAAGCAGGGGTGAGGCATCAATGCGTGTTCTGTCCTCGGATAGACATTAAACTGGGCATTCCATCTGTCAGCATTAGTTGGTGGACGTTAAAGATCCCACGGTGTGTTTCGCGATGAGTAAGCGAGCTATCTCCGGCACCATGGCCAAATTCCAAATTCCTGCTTTAACAGGCAGAGAACACTAGATCAGCGGCACAGCCAAGCTCCCAGCAATGACGCAACCAGAAGTCACCGACTACATACAATATTAATTAATTAATTTATTTATTTATCATACAAGATTGAGAATGATAGAAGAACAATGTTATGGAGGATTATGAAGTGACAGTGGAGCAGCAGGGCAACAAATGGACAAAAGCTATGGATGAAATGAACAGGAAAATAGGAGAGAGATGAAGGAAGGAAACATCGCAACATGCAAGTCGGATGGGTGGTTAGGCCTAGGTCACATTTGCCACGGCGGCCGTGTGGTCTCCAAAATCTACGGCCACTTGCAATTATACGGCGGCCGCAGTATTTCCATGGTCACACAATGTAGCAGTCACATACGTTTTTATTTTTGGGGAGCCGCACGGCGTATTTAGAAATTGTGGAGACCAAAAACGTGGGGTTGCCGTACGGTCTGTGATTTGATATCGCACGGTGACCTTAGGGCGTTCGTGCGGCGGCCATAGAATTTTCAAGGCAGACACGAGTTGCCCGCAAGGCGACCGCAAGGTACCCGCAAGGTGCCCGCAAGGTCCCTGCAAGGCGACCGCAGGGGGATTGCAGGGGGGCCCTGAGGCGAACGTGCGGCCAGACGGACGGTATCGAATGGGTAAATTTTTTTTTTCTTTTTTTTAACCAGTTTTTTTTTTCGGCTTGTCGAATTGCTACGGCGAACGTAGAAATGAAAAAAGTTATAACTCCGCATTATAATCCCACGGCGACCTTACGGCCTGTGAAATATAGCCATATGGCGTAGGGCCACCCTGAGGCCACCTCAGAAACTAGGCGGCCGCCGCACGTTTCTGTCAACTCAGACGGCTTACGGCCGCCGTATCCTCGCCGTAGAGCAAATGTGTCTCGCCGTAGGCCTTAAGGAAGGGTGATTGGCGAAATAAAGTATATGAGTTAAGATGGGGGGAGGGGGTGACATGACCTCTTATCTTCCCCCATCCAAAACCTCGATCTTTTTTACCCCCGTAAAACCACCCCAAACCCACCTCCTTCAAATTCCCTGCTTTCCTTCCTGAAAGTCCCTGCAGTGTCCATCTTGTTTGCACCGTGTTCCCCACCCCGTCCCTCTCCCTTCCACAGATCTAATGTCTCTGTTCCGTAGCATTTACATGTACACAGACCTCTTAATACTTCATGTTAGGACTATCTTCTCACACTTTCTTTGCTTTGTTCCCAACCTCCCTTGATCCACATCTTTACACCTTCCTCTCCGCACTTCACCTGTACATCACCGCACAACTCACCACGCCTCCCTACAACCACGCACTGCGGTCACCCTCAGTTTTCTTCCTCCCTGTCCCTTCCCCACCCCCTCTCCTTCAGCAACTGGGTTTGTGTCGGTCCGTCGACCTCGCCTACGAACAAAGAGGTCGAAACCACCTCATACTTTCCTCCTCTCTCGGGACTTTCTAACTTTCTCGGGGAATGATTCCGATGGCGCCTGTTTTGTTCGCGCAATTAAGAGTGTTTTACATTAGGATAGGGGTGGCGCTGCACTGTGTTTCTTGTGTTTGTAAATAATTACTTTTCCTTTGTGCACCTCACCCATCCTTGGTTTCCCCTGCTGTTTGTGTTTTATTTTATTGATATAATGCTTCACATGAAGTGGTATCTAATGCACCATGCTCTCAGTTATAATTTTCATCCCATTTGTAACAATATAAGAGGTTCTTGGAGCATATAAATTGTATATGCAAGACATTGACAGCAGGAGGCATCATTGTACTTTTGTCTGATTTTAATGGTGCTTGGTGGACAATTGACAAACAATCAAGGAACAGCTTGCTTTTGGGAAAATCCTTAATTGTCCAAATTGTGAGAACATTAGAGGATACAATACTAAATCACAACCACGCCAATAATTGGTTTAAAAAAATCTAAATGATTAAATATATATATATGAAAAATTCTCGAGTTTCTTTTTCATTTTTCTTTTTTACAATATTGAGGCTCGTGAAGGATCAAGAGGACAGAGGTATGGCAGCGGAACAATAGTTGGACACAATAAACAAGGGAATGAACCAATAAGAAAGAAAGGAAAAGAGGAGAGGGATGAGAGAAGGAAACGGTAATCTGCAAGTCAGACCATTCATATCGGGGTTAATATGGGGCAGAAAATATTATGCATATGAATGGGTGGGGTGGGGAGCATGAGATGTTATTGTACCGCCCGGTTGAAGCCCTGGGGTGAAGAATGGCACAGAGCAGCCTCAGAAAGTCAATTGCTATCACCGGCATCCTGGCCAAATCCAAAATCCCTGCTATAACCTACAAAGGGCACTGCATCAGCAAATATCTTCCAGGGAGCATTGCCTCAGCAGTCGTGCTTCTCACCCAGCACATGATGATACGTGCAGCCATGTGCTGCATCCAAAAAGCGAGGTGCTTATTTCAAAATTGACTATTGAAGCCGGACAAGTCTGTCAGCACTGGTCATTTATGATCGATAAAGATCCCACAGTCTTTGTGAAACAGTCGGAAATTTTTTGCCGGCATCCTCAGTAAATCACTGTTGGAATGTCAGACCTGTGTAGCCAGTTTGTGAAAGACTTTGGTCAAAAGCTTTCCTCAGCTGACCCCACAAGCATGTGAGAATAAATGTGTATAGGGGGTCCCACAAGTCCCTTTATCTTCATGGTTACTGGTTGTTGTTTCGGCCGAAGTCACATTTGCCACGGCGGCCGTGGGGTCTCCAAAATCTACGGCCACGAGCAATTATACGGCGGCCGCAGTATTTCCACGGTCACACAATGTAGCAGTCACATATGTTTTTATTTTTCGGGGAGCCGCACGGCGAGTTTATAAATTGTGGAGACCAAAAACGTGGGGGTGCCGTACGGTCTTTTAATTTGATGTCGCACGGTGACCTTAGGGCGTTCCTGCGGCGGCCATAGAATTTTCAAAGCAGACGCAAGGCGACCGCAGGGGGACCGCAGGGGGGCCCTAAGGCGAACGTGCGGCCAGACGGTAACGAGTGGGTTCTTTTTTTTATTTTTATTTTTTATACCAGTTCTTTTGTTTCGGCTTGTCGAATTGCTACGGCGAACGTAGAAATGAAAAAAGTTATAACTCCGCGCTATAATTCCATGGCGACCCTACGGCATGTAAAATATAGCCATACGACGTTGGGCCACCCTGAAGCCACCTCAGAAACTCTGCGGCCGCCGCACGTTTCTGTCAATTCAGAGGGCGTATGGCCGCCGTATCCTCGCCGTAGAGCAAATGTGACTTAGGCCTTAGTTCCATGTGGATGAATGATGGTGCTCATAATGATCCTGTTGATTGTTGACTGTCACAATACTTGAAATATATGTGAAAATATATGTAACTAGAGTGAAGTCGATAGCATACCATTGCAAATCCCCACACTTCCCACCTAAAGCAAGGCTGGAAGATGGCAAAAAGTTCCACTAGGAATGACCCAATGTCAAATTTAGTTTAAAAAAAAGTTTTTCCCATTTTGACCCATGTCCCCTCTCAGGGAGGGTCAGGTCAGGTATGGAATCATGTGACCAGCATGTCGCGCTCTTGAGTAACACTTGGCTGGGCTGGGGATGGGGGCATAAGATGTCCAGGAATGTAACTCGAGCTAAGAAGCTGCTGCTGCTGCTGCTGCTAAGGCTTAAGAGCATGGTACATGATGTACGACTTAATGTGAAGCATTGTTAATTGTAATTTTCATCCCATTTGTAACAATGTCTGCACCATCATGTCATTAATATAATAGCGAATACATATTGTCATATTGTTTACTCCTTGGTGGAAACGGAGGCATAAACCCAGGGTCAAGATAAAAGAAGAAAAAAACGTTACATATTTATGCATCCCCCAATGTTGATTGCAGATACAAAGTTTCTTTTTAAAAATATTTAAAAACTTGCCCAAAATTGCTTTTTTATTTGAACTGTTGACCCCGCGCCAAGGGGAGGGAGGGGGGGGAGGAATACTGCTCTTGTGCCTTTGTGCCAGGTGATGGTCAAAACTACCAAATTTGGTGAATTTCTGCACAACCGTTTTGGAGGAGATAGCACGATGGATGGACAGACAGACTGACAGACAGATATACAGACAGAACTGATTACAATATCCCCTAATTTTTTTTCAAAAAGCATGGAGATAAAAATGTAAATAAGTCAATGTATTTGTTTTATTCTGCCCTCCCTATTCTACTCGGAAAATATTCAGGGCTCAAGGGACTTATTGGCTACGACGTTGTCGTCGTCTTAGTTGTGATTGTAGTTGGAATAGTCATAGGTCAGTTGTGCATTAAAAAAAAATACAATTATTCCTGCACAAGGTTTATTTTGCATTCTCGGTTCAGTTTTTGCAAACATTATTTGCTGAAACCAAATGTGCACTTTGTAAATATTTATGAGTTCGGTTTCAGCAATATATAACAACATCTGCGAATGAAATATAAACCTTAATTAACTTCCCATTAGGGATCCTTTGTTTTTGTTTTCATGCCAACCAAACAGATTATTGCAATATGTGTACGAAAGAGCTTCTGGGTCTCGAGTTTGCAAAATAAACAGGACGAAACACTTATCTTGCATTTTCATAAGAATTTTCACCGTTTTGCAATTTTGCAGAGTGGGAGTGTACGCATGGACTTTGTTTGTGGTTTGCTTTGCTTTGCTTTGCTCATCGCCGTTGAGGGTCCTTGTTAATTTATCTGTCTTTATGTTAGTTTGTTTGGCTTTGCAACCATCCAATAATTTTTCCGTGAGCTAAATCTTAGCTTGGGCTGACCATGTCAAATTATTTTCCATAATCATTAGTTTGGACTCAAGCAAATGGACTCAGATTTATTGGGTTTTATAGTCATCAATAATTTCAGCTTATATACTGAGCATTATGTCAGATGTAGGACAAAATCTGAACGCTACCACATGGGATTTGCTAACGTACATTTAAGATTGTGTAAGGGACCCCATGAACACAAATCTGTGGAAACGGGCTGTTTGTAAATGATGCGGCTTTTCTTTGTTATCCTTACTCATCAAAATAATTAAATTTACAACATACAATCGGCAAGTTCAAAGTGATTTTCTACCATCGAATGAAAAAAAACTGTCCTTTACAGTATCTCACTTCAATGGATGCTCTTATTCCAGCAATGCAGTAACTTTCGGAAGCATCTTTGGCAAATGTGTTTCATTACAGAACTGTTTTCACATGCTGAATAATAATTAGCCTGGAGGTATAGTGGGGCAACTTAGCATAACAATTGTGCATTTTGTGAGGAAAGCACCAAATTTGGCACACTCGTCACCTATCATTTTATGAGCAGATTTGGATATTGGGCCATCTCAAAATTTTTGATGGCAGTGGAAAATGGCTGCCACAGCCATCAGCGGCTGAATTTGAGATGGCCCAATATCCAAATCTGTTCATAATATGTTTGGCTACTAGTGTGCCAAATTTGGTGCTTTCCTCACAAAATGCACAATTGTTATGCTATATTTAGCTAAGTTGCCCCACTAGTGGGAACATTCGCCTCTGAGCTGTCTATCCAGGGTTTGAATCCCGGCCCAGCTCGAATGCATCATCTTGGTGTTTCGCGAGCAGGACGAGGGATCAGTGTGTGCGCCGTCCATCGGAGGGGCGTTAAACTGGGCGTCCCGTCTGCTACCATTAATTGGTGGACCTTAAAGATCCTACAACGTCCTTCAGGAAGAGTCGGCGAGCTATCACCAGCACCCTGAACAAACTACAAATTATTGTACCTTCAGTCAAACAACAGGCCTGGCCAGCCATTAATTAAAGATGAGTGAAAAACGTTCTCCAGCTGACCCCACAAGAAGGTGGGAATCATCAGAGATGTTAAAAACGTTGTAGTTGTAGTAGTAGTAGTAGTAGTAGTAGTAGTAGTAGTAGTAGTAGTAGTAGTAGTAGTAGTAGTAGTAGTAGTAGTAGTAGTAGCAGCAGCAGCATGTTCTTTGCGTTATTAACCTCCGCCATCGAAGATGGACGGAGGTTACTGTTTTCACCCCTTTCTATTTGTTTGTTTGTTTGTTTGTGAACAGTATTACGGAAAAACTCCTCGACGGATTTCGACGAAACTTGGTGCGGGGATTAGGTATGGTCCAAGGATCATGCCATTAGATTTTGGACTTGGTCCAAAGTCCAATATGGCTGCTTTGGCGGCCATTTTGAAAAAATATTTGAATTTTTGTTTTTGCATTTCTACATGTTTTAAGTGATTTCCAACCCCCCACCCCCAAAAAAAATTGTTTGAGATATTGACCCAAAAATATATTTGTGAGAGAAAAAAAAAATTTGCAACTTTTTTTTCAAAAAAAATTCGATTTTATTTGAAAAATATTTGAATTTTTTTTTGCATTTCTACATGTTTTACTGATTTTGATGTTTTGTTTAACTTTTATGCAACACAGCACAGGCTGCATACATGAGCCGACTTTACAAGAACTAGAGCAGCACTCGGTAGGACGCATACCTCCGCAGGCTGAACAGTTTACTTTTTTGTCGTCCACTGATAACGTATGCACCCAACATGTGTTTTCATCACCTTTTTTAATTTGTGGCTCACTGATAATGTATGCAGGTAAATATGTTTCCATCACACTTTTTACCTCCACCACCGAAGATGAAGGAGATAATGTTTACACCCCTCTCTGTCTGTTTGTGACTTGCGAAATCGAAGATTTTTCAAGTACATTGGTCAGTCGATTTTGTTATTCTGTCTGTCTGTCTGTCTGTCGGGTCGCCAAAATAGGTGACCCTTATTGTCAGTAATTCTGTCTGTTTGTTTCGATGTTTGTTTGGATGTTTGTTTGTTTGTCATCAGCATAATTGGTAGTAAACGTGGGCGGATTTTGACCAAACTCGGGTGGTAGGTACATCTTATGACCTAGTGCTTTGGAAATTGTGATGGTTGCTAGGGACGCTTTGGTTCCCCAGCAACAACCGAAAAACCTTCCAAATCGGTACCGTTCATGCAAAATCAATTCCGAAAGCCATTATCTCACGTAGGGTTATGAAATTTGGCACGAATGATCTACAGGTGATGCTCTATCAAATATATTCCGGTGTTTGTGATATATGGAATACTTTACCCGCAGCACCCCCTACAATTAGGGTATGCGTGAAAATTGGCGAAAATTGAAGGCCCCCTATCGACCAGGTGAGTGCATCGATACGAATGAAACTTTGCAGGTTCATGGTACTCAGAGTACTACAACTTTTCCTGAGGACATATTGACCGATTTCGCTTAGGTCAGGGGTCAAAGGTCATTAGTGCAAAAATCTATAATATACGAGAGCTGGAGTTGCCTTCGCGCCAAATGCTACTCCTTCTAGGTAATCTCGAGTTATGGTCAGATGGTTATGAACATTCACACTAATCGTCTGGAATACATTGTGCACAAACGATCAAGCCGGATTTTCGATTTAGATCTTTGTTCACCCACAGCACCCCCTCGAACTTTGGGGATTTCCAATTTCAAACCGCATTTTCAGTACTTTTCATTCAATGGATAACGAATAGTTATCAGTAGATGGAACTCGATGAGATTTGATATGCATAATCTTAAGGTGATTCCCTATCCACTATATGACATCCATTTTGTTCTATATGTTATAGTTTCCATGCTCGGCGACCCATCGCCACTGACCGGCTTGTCTGTCTGTCTGTCTGTCTGTCTGTCTGTCTGTGTGCAGGGTATCTCAAAAAGTTGGAGACGGATCTAGATGAAATTTGCTGGGCAGGTTGGGTTTGGGACAAAGACAAACTGATTAGATTTTGGTGAAGATCCGGATCCGGATCCGACTACCAGAATTTTTTCAGTGATTCTTCACAATTGAGAGATCGGGCCAAAAACGATATATAGCACGATATCTCAAAAAGTTGTCGACGGATTTGGATGAAACTTGGTGAACATGTTGGGTGTAATAACCACAACAAACTGATTCAATTTTGGTGAAGATCCGAATCCGGATCCGACGACTTGAATTTTTAAGTGATTCCTCACAATTGAGAGATAGGGCTCAAAAACGATATATAGCATGATATTTAAAAAAGTTATTGGGCCGGATATGTTCTCGTGGATGAAGCATTACAGGGCGGAGGTATGCGCTCTACCGAGTGCCCTTGCAGTTTTGTGTAATTTTTTTATGCTGAAACTTGGTGGAAATGTTGTTTGTGTGACAAGGAAAAATTGATTCAATTTTGGTGAACATTCAAATCCTGATCCGGATCCGTGAATTTTTAAAGTGATTTTTCACCATTGAGAGATAGGGCTAAACTCATATATAGCATGACATCTCAAAAAGTTGTGGACGTATTTGGATGAATCTTGGTGAACAGATTAGGTGTGTGACCATGACAAATTGATTTGATTTTGGTGAAGATCCGATTCCAGATCTAGATATGAGAATTATTGAATTTCTAAAGTGATTCTTCACCATTGAGAGATTAGGGCTCAAAACGATTATATAGCATGATATTTTAAAAAATTATTGGGCCCGATATGTTCTCGTGGATCAGGCATTACATGGGAGAGGTATGCGCTCTACCAAGTGCCCTTCTACTTTTAATTTATGGCCCACTGATAACGTATGCAAATAGCGTATGTTTCCATCACACATCTTAAAAATCAATCTTGATTGCAAACTTTCCTTCATTTTCCTCTAATTACACAGTAGGAAATTTCGGATTTGGAGAATAAAATTCGAGAGAAGCAAGGCTGTTGTATTTTTTATTAAGCAACAATCTGCTGTTCATTCATAAATTATTTCAAAGAAGAAGGCTTCAGAGGAAGTAGACTTGGGTATTGCCTGATATGCAAATAAAGAATACTGGCTGAACTGCTGAAATTCTGAGAAAATAATCTAGTTCCAATTAAACATAATCTATATCCAATTACTGATTTAACCTCAATCTAATTAAACATAATCTCGATCTAATTTCTGCTTTAATCAATATCTAAACATAATCTATATATAATTTCTAATTTAATCTATATGTTATAAAACAAAATCTACATCTACTTTCTGATTTAACTTTTTTAAGATTTTCGCTCAATCCAATATGGCTGCCAGACCATGTGACATCAATAATTATTCATGAATACCCTGGTATCCCCAAGGCTTGGGGAACATTTGTGTTAAGTTCCCCTTGATCTGTCC
>NC_140961.1:32874785-32899785 GCF_056783735.1 Eptatretus burgeri
CACCACCTCAGACAATTCCACATCCACCATCATGATCTTTTCTACCCCCATTAACCCTGCACAAGTCTACCTCTTTCCAAGTTTCCAGTTTTTTCTTCCTGACAGTGTGGGGCTCTGTAACCATCTTGCTCACCTCCTCTGTCCTCCCCTGGATTTCTCCAAGTCTCCCTCTATGATGTCCCTCAACCCTGATATTGGTGGACTTACTCCTCCCACCTTCCTCCCCACCCTCTCTCTGTCTACTGTTCTGTTTTGTTCTGTTACATCCTTACTCTATTCTCTGCTCTAGCTCCTCCATGAGCATCGACATTGTATACAAAAAAAAACTTGGCACCCATCGTGTGTGACATACTGGATATTGGTCAAAACCTTTGCTGGACAGGAGCTGGCTCTCAAATCTTTGATCCGTGGCCATCAGTTTCCTCAAGAGCATGTGAGGTCTATTGGGAAGAAAGTCTTCCTCTCCATGAAATACTTTCTTCCATGGGACAAATACCCTCTGGTTATAAAACTCTTGATCAAATACCACAGGAGCTTTTGTGCATTGTTGTAAAGTCAGCATTATCACATGCTTGCTGGATGGTCATGTGCAGTGTCCCCTTAGTGGACCCCTTCTCCATTCAGACCATGATTTTAATTTTGAACTGGTAATGCAACCCATTGAGTGTCCACAAATATCCTTAATAATTTCTCACCAGATCTGATGAGGTTTTCATCATTTCTCTGAGAGATCCCACCAGGAGCCAGAAGTTTTTTCAGTCCCCTACCGGTTTCACCGGAGGGGACTATAGGTTTGCGATCTCCATCTGTCTGTCCGTCCATCCGTCCGTCTGTCCCACCTGCGGTTTTTCAGACTTTTCCCCATATTCTTTAACATATTCAACTGAAACTTGGTATGCAGTTTTATTATGATATGTTACAGAACAAGTTCAGGTTTTAGGGTGTTTCATCATTTTTCATAGAGTTATGCCCTTTTTGGACATAGAAAATATCACATTGGTTGGGAACATGTATCACAAAGGAATTCTCGCTCTTGCTTGTTTGTGATATCGACTGCATGTTCCATCGTAATGTAAATGGTGTTACTTCTCAGACAGCAAGGTGTCATTGAATATGGCAACATTGGTTCAATTCACCTTGATATCTTGGTTGGCAATGCACCTGAAGAGGTGTTTGCTGCTGGTGCAGCAGATTTGGAACAAGAGCTACATTAATGTATCCAGGGTGTTGCACTTGCTATAAATGAGCTCTCAGAACCCAATCAACGTGAATGTGGCTGCCAGTGAGGCACAGATAAAGTATGCGATCAGTTTCCACCATAATGAGGCTTATGCACCAAATTGCAAAGGTAGTACTGACTCCAGTGGCATTGGCTTAAGGGTATAAATATAATCCTGCTGCGCATCCGAATGGGCTCCAATAAATAAAGGTAGTCCTTGTACTAATGGAGTGGAAACCACTTTTTGAATTCTTCAAGAAAAGTTGAGAGTTTTCCTCGATTGTGGCATGAGGAACAGGTGTGGCCGGCAGAGGGCAGATGCTATTTACTTTTGGTGGGACACATCTTTGTGCAACACTCAACAAACACTTTTCGTTCCTTTTTTAATCATGTGATTTCACATCCCAGGGAAAACAAGTTGCTGATTTGTTGCAGATGTGAGTAATAATCTCTGGATTCTTTTACCTCCAATATTCCTGAGACTATGATGTCCTATTAGCAAGATTCCTTCAATAATTATATGATCAGTAATTTCTCTGTGAGAGATCCCATTGAATAAGGGAGGTGGTTCTGCTTTATCATTTCCTTTTAATGGAGTGGGATTTGAGCTTTGCTTAGAAATCTGACGGATAATTATCCACACTGGCAGCCTGCTTCCGCGTCTCAGAAGCTGGAAGAACGAGTCTCATAATGATGGCACCGCAGATGAAACAAGTCTGTGATGATGAATATCCAGAGATCTCTCGCACACATCTAACAGACAAAATCTCCCCAGGAAGCGAATGGTATCATTACAATCCATGAAATGCCACCGACAATGGCTTTGAAGCAAGTTCATGTCACATGTGATGGGTTTGGGGCAAGTGTGAGCCAAATACAGTACAAGATATCTTAACAAGCACGAGTCTGCAGGATTCAGGTCCATCTCTGCCTTCATCAGGCTCGGCAGTGAATGAAATTGGTTGTTTTGAAATGTTGCGGTTGACAGTTAAAAACATTGTTGGATTTGTACTCAGCCATGTTGCTAACATGCAAATCAAGTTGATTTGCTTTTGATTTTATTTTAATGGCAACAGCAAGATGGAAATTAACTTTCTTTTAGACACTCATGATGGTTCCAGACTGACTCAAGCCCCACTCTTACTCAAGCCACAAAAGCCCAAAATAGGAGGCTGATTTTCTCCCCAGCTATCCCCATCCCTCCCACACAAGCAAATGTAAAATTGAGACTGATTTTCTCCCTACCTGTCCCCTTCCCTCCCATAAAAGCAAATGTAAAATTGAGACTATGAAAGATTGAGACTTACTGATTAAAGCACTTCTTCCCTTTCATATTTTCATTCCACTCAAAGAGCGAACCAACAAATATTTGCCCATGTTCTACTTTAGGGAATAAATTAATTTTCTTATAACATTTATTTCCATCAAGTATATTCACAAAGAATAACTTGGAACTTGGTCCTTGGTATAAGTGTCTTTGTTGAGCAGAAATGAAATGATAAACTTCTCTTAATGCTCTTATTTGACCACCTCCTGAGCCACATATCATTTTGAGATTGTACTAAATTGTTTTTCCATTTCTCAATTGATAACCATCAAAGTTTTCAGTCCATTCAAGGATATTTTTTTCTTTATATCCTCTAATTTATTTGTAATCAAATTTATCCACTTATTTGTTTTATCTACTTTTACCTCGGTTATTTCTTCAATAAGACTTATTTGATATTTCTCACATTTTTTGTTTCCCATTTAAATACCAAGGCTGATTACATCTCCACTCTTTGGTTTGTTTATTGCTTGGTTCTATCATTTATAAATCAGTAAAAAGATGGCAGGAGCCTGTTAAAATTCCCAACCCAATATCTTAACACTTATTCTTATAACCAAAAGGGAGACAATTGATTCCATTCTCTAAAATATATCTTTTGTCATCAAAAGCTCCTAATGCTCTCTTATTTATCTCTTCTGTATATAATTGATGTTTATAACTTCTTATTGTATTCATTTTTCTGTACTCTTCCTTCTTTAAGGTTAAACAGTTGTAATAATGTTTAAAGTTTATTGTTTCCATGATTATATTTTTCTTTATTCCCTTGAGCTTCTTATCACACCTTTCAATGTTATTATTATCAATATACATGAAAGCATAAGACTTTGATCTCAATCCTATAAATTCACTCATGACCTCCCCACCCAATTCATCTTTAAACTTACCAATAACCTTTTTATTCTTTGATGAAAACAACACATCACCTGACTTATAATTACTTGTATCATATATATCAATATTTTCAATCATATCCTCATATACATCACTTGTCTTAATTTCTAATATAAAACTATCTGTATCCATATATAACAATGACACATTATCCTTATACTTTGACTTTAAATTATTCGAGTAATATTCATACATTAACGACTTTGACAAGTCAAGAATTGATGTTACTATATAAATAGGTTTATCCATTTCAATACTCTCTTTTTTCAAATGAATAGCACAAAAGTTCTCTGAAAACACCTCTGCTCACTCAAAACTTGGTCTATTAATTAACTTTGAAGCCTGTTTCCAACATGTAGCAAGTCTTCTATTTTGTTGATTCCAAACATTTTCCATAGTCTTTCCAAATACAGCATTATCCATTAATTTATAAAAGTCCTTCTCAAAATCTGATTTTGCTTCTGTTCTCCTTTTTGAAAAAAAAATCAATATACTTCTTTAACCAATGACTGTTTAAATTTCAAAATCCGATGAATTTTCCTCACTCTCAACCCAGTAGATAAATATTGTTTCAAGTTCCTTTGATGCAAAACATAACTTTCTTTATCATTTAATGCTGTAAGTAGTTTTCTGGAGATGTACCTTTTATATTAAATGACTGTTGGTAATCACTTAACCATTCTTTTCTTGGACTTTCTTTATCAGGGGCATAAAGTAGGTGTTTATGTTTGTGATGAAGTTCTTCTGGATATTTTAAATCAACCATATAAATATATAATATCCAACTTCAGCTTCATCCAATTCTTTTTGAGAGGAGACAACAATGTCTTGCAAAACTTTTTCATCATGTTTTTCTTTAACCCATTTAAGTTTTCCATAAGGTAAAGATTGAGACATAGCCCACCCATACAAATTGTTAGCATCATAATGCATCAGGTAGGAGTTGTCCTCATTCCTATTATAATCAGGAAGATATTTGTTATTTGCTTTCGCATTATCTCTTGGAACATACTTGCGATATTCCTCCTCTTTTAGCCTTCTCTATTATTAAAAGCAACTCTATATCACTGATTAAATCCGCATTCTGTTTTGTCATTTTTAACATGGCACTCCAAGCCAAACCCGGGCCATGTAATAGTGAGTGGGGTCTAATCCATAAGAATTTTTATTATGACGGACTGTTCTAAAAGTTTCAAACATATCAGCCAATAACAATACATCAGTTTTAAGATACAAATCATGATATTCTCCAAGATTCTTTATATTAAACTTCGTCCAAACCTTTTTAGCTTGTGTATAATCTCTATCGGAAATATGAGTTTTATTCAACTTGCTGTAGAAACTTTCTCTTGAAGGAAGTTGTGTTTCTTTAAACTTCTCAAATGAATCCATGTAGTCATACGGATATATTCCCTTTTGTGATAAGAGATCAATCTCTTCTTGATTTGAGAAATGTGATTTAAGATTTGGTAAGTTTTTAATATTTGATGCTAAGTTAGATAATGGACTTGCCATAAACTTGTATGTGTCAAAAAAATCTGATATGGGTTATGGGGGATATATGAATTGTTTTTGTGAATGAGATATATTTTTGATCTGTGTTAGGAATGGCAGAAATATCTCCAGATGTCTCTGAAAGTTCACTTATAAACAGATGTGTGTCATAGTGAGCGTTGTTGTGAAGAAAGACAGGAATAAAGTTTGGGGGCTTGTAATTAAGATTAGAACGGGAATGAGCTGGACCTCTATATTTACCAATAAGATGACAATGATCCCTATATTTGACCTCTCCTCAATTTTCTCCTCACAAATATGACAGATACTGTTCTTTCTAAATTCCTTTTTCTCTCCCTTTGTTAATGACATTGGTTTATAGGTTTTACCCATTATTTGTCTTAGTCTTATGCAGTATTTTTCCAATTGTCTTACAAACTCCTCTGAGGAATCTTCTCCTCTATAAAGTTCTAACTTGTTGTATTCATCACCAACAGATGATTTGATATAATAACTGAAACCACAAGGAGCATGTTTTTGATATTTATTTGTGTATGATTTATTTGGATTTGGAGAAACAGTATCTATCTTTTCAAGGATACTTTCAAAATCAGCATATATCACAAACGGATGTTTTATCGATTTGTTAAAATATTTGAATGATATGTTTGAACCTGCTTTTGGTAAATTGATTACGGTTGATTTATGATAACTACAATATTTTGAAAGTTGATTTAATCATTCTTTTGTGTGAAAGGAGTTGAGACATCTCTCACAAGGATACGTTTTACATTTTCTCTTGTATAGTTGTGATTTGGTTAATCTTGATAAATTTTTGATGAAAGCATAATGTGATTTTTACCTTAACACCTTTTCTTATGAAATTCAATTATCTGCTTAGTATTGAATTTTGTAAAGAAAGAAGAATAGTTAATATGAGAATAGAGAAATGGAGGTATAATATGTGTGATTTAGTATATAATTGGTCTTTTTCATTCAACCTAGAAGACCTACACGATTTTTTTTATCAGTCTCGTAAAGAAGAATATTATCCTCTTGTTAAGAATCAGGAGATATGTGGAAGCACAATTAGCAAACAACAAATACACGATTTTGGGAATAGTAAATTATATGATGGTGAAGCAATAGTTTATATGACAAAGAAGGAAGGAAATTGGATAATAATACAAACTGATTTAACGACAGGAAGATGGGGCGGTATTATGTGTCATCATATTAATCTGTCATGCATTTCTGATACATAAATGACAGTGAGAAGACTTCAAGAAAATTATAATTTTTGCATTCAAGGATACCTACAAGAAAAGGGTGTTCGACTTTACATTCCTTATGAATTGGAACATTGACACGGGCAATTTTCAATTAAAAATTGGCCTTCTACTGATGTTAAAAAACCCACAAATAGAGATTTGATTAAAATATAAAATAAAAATGAACTTCTAAAGGTGATGAAATATAAAACTCTTTTAGAAATCATCAACAAATCTTATTGGTTTCCTATTATGAGAAAAATAATTGTGGATTCAAGAGTATCGCAGAATCCAGATGAATATATGTATGATATTCTGTGGAGTGAAAGTGGTTCAAGGATAGTAAGGGATGAGGAAGGAGTTAAAGAAACTGAGACAAGAGAGAAGGAGGAGAGGAAGAAGAGAGAGAAGGAGGATATGGAGAAGAGAGAGAAGGAGGAGAGGGAGAAGAGAGAGAAGGGGAGAGGGAGGAAAGAGAGAGAGAGAGTAAATATATATAAAAATATGGAAACCAGTGAGATTAGAAAACTATCAAAGGTATTACAGAAGATAAATCAATCTCAATGCACCGAGGAGGAAAACAAAGAATTGGCAAGTCTATTAGAAATATATGTGTCAAGACTATTAACATCAGTTTCAGGGAGAAGATTTAAACAAGAAAGTGGAGATAAAGAAGAGAAAGAAGGAAAAGATTATATTATTGATGTTGGTGTAATTGACTTTGATTAAAGTTTTACATTTTTTTTCTTAAATAAATGGAGGAGAGAATGAAGACATTTCTTAAGATTCTTTATGTTTTAAAAATTACGATTCAAATGTGCATGTTGGAAACTAAAAAGGTTTTCGCACACTGTCGGAATTTTTGACATAAATAAATGAGTTATTGTCTAAAATGTAAAAAGAAAACCAAGAGTAAAATATCTCGTATGTTAAAAGTAAAAGTAATAGGGTTATACAAAAAGGTACATATTCGGCGTGTGGCTCAAAAAAGAGTGAATTCACCAAACACAAACAAGGGGTAGATATATAAAAGTTATCAGGAAGTAAATTTACAACAACTGGAATACCAGGGGAATTACATCTTCCAGGGTATTCTCTCTGTGGTCCAGGAACAAACTTGAATAAAAGATTAGATGAGGCTGACAATCCTAAACAGTGGAGGAAACCTATCAATAGGGTTGATGAAGTGTGCATGAGGCATGATATTGATTATGGAAATAGCACAACGCTGAAAGAAAAACACGAAGCCGATAGAGAAATGTTGTATAATTTGTGTCTGATACAAATCCAACCTTGAGAGAAAAAGTTGATCTGTTCATCGTGAAGAAGATGATCAGTGCTAAATTGAAACTTGGGCTTGGAAATTCAAAAAACTTTTCAGCTCTAATGATGTCATTAAGATTGAAGAGCAATTAGCTG
Organism: Eptatretus burgeri; assembly: GCF_056783735.1. Lineage (NCBI taxonomy): Eukaryota > Metazoa > Chordata > Myxini > Myxiniformes > Myxinidae > Eptatretus > Eptatretus burgeri. The sequence continues at coordinate 32,882,410 of NC_140961.1, forward strand.
ATTAATTACATAAACCAATCATCACAAAGTTTTATAGAAGGAAGTTTTATTCCAAGGAAGCTGATTATATCTGGTCCGCTGATTTAATTGAACTCAATTATGATAAGGGGTACAAGTATGCTTTAACTGTTATTGGTTTGAGGAGTAGATATGCGTGGGTTGTTCCTTTCAAAAACAGAACAGGTAATACTCTTATGTTAGCTTTACAACAGATATTCAATAAAAGTAAGATAAAACAAAAAAATTGTGGACTGATGAGGGTAGAGTTCTACAACAAAATATTTATGAATTTCCTTAAAAATAACATTACATTAGACAGTACCGTTAATGAAGGAAAAAGCGGTTGTTATTGAGCATTTTAATCGCACTTTAAAAGAGAGACTATATAAAAAATTCACTCAACCCAGTTCTCAACAATGGTTATCTTTAATTCAGGACATTGTAGATACGTACAAGGACACGATTCATACCTCAACGAAAACGAAGCCATCAGAAACATTTACAAAATTAAAATATGAAAAAGAGATGAATGTCAGAAAGCCTAAGTTCAAAGTTGGTGATGTAGTAAGAATATACAGGTGGAAATCTCATTTTGAAAAAGGTTATACTAAGCGATGGACAAATGAACTTTTTTAAATTGTTGATGTTGTCGGTACAGTCACTGGACTTACAAATTATGTGATTTAAAGGGGGAAGAGATTTTAGGTTCATTTTATTCACAGAAATTACAAAAGACAAACATAAATTGAATTTTTTTTTGACTCTGCCCCTTTAATAACTCTGGCCCTTTTTGACTCTGCCCACACAAGCCACATCCACCCAAGCTCCACCCACATAATAAGCCACATCCATGCAAACCCCACTCACAAAAGCCACATCCACACAAGCCCCACTCACAAAAGCCACATCCACCAAACCCGACCCACATAAATCACATCCACATCCATCATATCCACATAATTAGTGATTGGTTTATTAGTTCCCACACACATGTTTATTTAATTTTAAAAAATTGCTCCACCCACACAAGCTACATCCACACAAGCCCACCCACCCACACAAGCCCACCCACCCACACAAGCCCCACCCCCCCACACAAGCCCACCCACCCACACAAACCCCACCCACCCACATAAGCCCCACCCACATAAGCCACACCCACAAAAGGCCCACCCACACAAGCTCCACCCACACAAGCCCCACCCACCCACACAAGCTCCACCCACCCACACAAGCCCCACCCCCTGTGCACCCCCACCTTTGACCCACCACCCCCTCATCCCACCCCCCACCTTCCCCACACACACACAGGGAGGGGAGATGGATGAGGGAGGTGGTGGGTCATTGGGGGAGCGCACCTACCCCCCAACCCCCCTCCCCCTCTTTCCCCTCCCCTTTACATCTCCTTTATTCTTTTCTTGTAATTCAAAATCAGATAATTATAAAGAAAGCATTTATAATTAAACAAAAGTAATATCATTGAACAAAATGTTCTTTCACAGCAGTCTGATGGTTTGTTTTGGTTTTGAAACTCGATCAACATATTCTGTTCAAAACAAAGAGTGAAGAACAATTATGGTATATAAAGATGATTTTATTATGATATTAATTTAATAATAAATATAACATTTATCTCCAGAAGATAGAGTGTCGTATCAGATTCCTCCAGAAGATTAAGTTGTGTGTTTGGTTCATCCAGACAGGTGTTTAAACTGAAAATAATAATAATAATAATAATAATAATAATAATAATGTATCAAAGACACACACACACACACACACAAACACAAGCACACACACACACATACACACACACACACACGCACAAACACAAATGCACACACATTTACACACACACAAATATATACACACATATACACACACATACAAGTCGGGTGGATTTACTGGTTCGGGCTCACTTTTCCCCATGTAAATGAATGGGGGATTTTCAGCGATTCCCTTTTTTTTCCCCTAAAAATAAACCCCCTTTTTATCCCAAGGTATATTTATTTGTCTCCCCTTTTAACCTAGGGGCTCTCTATTCAAATAACCCAAACAACAAGATAAAGATTTGTTAAATATCTGAAACGTCTAAGCCCCGGGACACTCTTTATCAAATAACCAATGCATATTGTTTAGCTCACTCATTGAACCTATAAACATTTGTTCATTCTCAAATTCCTTCAATAGTTTAATTTTCTTTGCACAATAATCCCCATCTAAAATATTGACAAACAAAACATTTGAATCTTTATATTTTTTAAGATACCCCTTTTGTGCCATTACGAAATGATAAACTTCTCTTAATGCTCTTGTTTGACCACCTCCTGAGCCACATATCATTTTGAGATTATAGTAAATTGTTTTTTCATTGTTCAATTGATAACCATCAAAGTTTTCAGTCCATTCAAGGATATTCATTTTTTTCTTTACATCCTCTAACTTACTAGTTTTTAAATTGATTCGCTTATTTGTTTTATTTACCTTTGTTTTAGTTATTTTTTCAATAAGACTTATTTGATATTTTTCACATTCATTATGTTTTCCATTTATATACCAACACTGAGATTTTCTCCACACTTTAGTTTGATTAATACTTGGTTTAATCATTTATATATTGCGAAAAAAATGCGGCGGTAGCCCTTAAAAAACCCTAACCCATCTTCCCATTGTTAAAACACAATCTATTCTATTCACTCTATCATACAATATCCATATGGAACACAATCTATTCCATTATCTAAAATAAATCTCTTATCATCAAAGGCTCCTAATGCCTTTTTATTTACTTCTTCACTATATATGTTATGTTTATAACTTCTTATTGTATTCATTTTCCTATATTCTTCTTTCTTATTCATCAAACAATTATAATAATTTCTAAAAGTTATTGATTTCTTTATTACATATTTCTTTATTCCCTTTAACCTCTTATCAATCTGATCACCATACTTATAAGCATATGCCTTTGCTCTCAATCCAATAAACTCACTCATTACTTTTCCACCCAACTCATCCTTAAACTTACCAATAACCTTTTCATTCTTTTTGGAAAATAACTCACTCTTCTTGCTGAAATTACTTGTATCATATACTCCAATATTTTTCTTCATATCTTCATAAACATCATCAGTTTTTATTTCTAGGATAAAACTATCAGTTTTCCATATACAACAATGAAACATTTTCACCATACTCTTTCTTTAAGTCATTATACAAATAATCATACATCAATATCTTTGATAAATCAAGAACTGCTGTTCCAATATAAATTGGTTTATCCATTACAATACTTTCCTTTTTCATATGAATTGCAGAAAAGTTCTCTGAAAAAACCTCTTCTCTCTCAAAACTTGGTTTATTTATCAATCTCGAAGCTTCTTTCCAAGATGTTGCGAATCTCATGTTTTGCCTGTTTCTAACATTTTCCATAGTCTTTCCAAATACAGCATTATTCATTAATTTATAAAAGTCCCCTTCAAATTTTACTTTTGTATTTGCTCTCATATCTGTATTGAATTGAATATACTTTTTCACCCAAGGACTTTGTTTAAATTTTAAAACTCTATGAATTTTAGCTACTCTCAATCCTTCTCTCAAAAACTGTTTTAAGCTTCTCTGATGTAAAACATATCCCTCTTTATCATAGAATGTTGTTAATAACTTTTCTGTTGATTTACCTTTAATATTAAAACTTTTATGATAATCACTTAACCATTCTTTCTTTGGGGTTTCTTTCTCACATGCAAAAGGAAGATCTTTATGCTTATTATGAAGATCACTCGGGTACCTCAAATCAACTTCAAAATAATAACCTTCTTCTTCGTCATTCAATTCCTCTTGAGAAGAAATAACAATATTCATCAAAGCCTTTTCATAATCCTTTTCTTCCACCCACTCTAATTTACCATAAGGCAGAGATTGAGACATTGCCCATCCATACAAATTATTAGCATCAAAATACATCAAATAATTACTATCTTTTTCACTATCATAATTTGGAAGATATTTATTATTTGCTTTAGCATATCTTTTTGAACATACTTGTGATATTCCACCTCTCTTGGACTTCTCAATCATCAAAAGCATATCAACATCACTGATTAAATCTATATCTTGTTTTGTCATTTTCAACATTGCACTCCAAGCTAAACCAGGAGCTGTGAAATAGTGGGCAGGATCTAATCCATAACAATTTTTATTATGACAGAGTGATCTAAAAGCTTCAAACACATCAGCTAACAATAAAACATCTGTTTTTAGATATAAATCATGATATTCTCCAAGGTTCTTTATCTTAAATATTTTCCATATTTCTTGTGCGTGTTTATATTCCTTATCACTTATCTCTTCTTCATAAAGGTTATTATAGAAACTTTCTTTTGATGGAAGTTGTGTTTCTTTAAATCTCATAAATGAATCCATATAATCATAAGGATAAATTCCCTTACTTGTAAGAATTTTCTCTTTACTTTGAATTTCATTCCTTGTTTGAATTTCCTCTCTCGTAAGAATTCCTTCTTTAATCAGAATTTCCTCTTTAGTTAGAATTTCATTCATTGTTTGAATTTTCTTTATAATTAGAATTTCATCTTCAGTTAGAATTTCTTCATTAATTTCCTCATTAATTTCCTCATTAATTAGAATTTCCTCTTTACTTTGAATTCTCTCTTTAATCTGAATTTCCTCTTTAGTGAGAATTTCCTCTTTTGGAAAGAATGAATTAAGATTTGGAAAAGAGTCCATGGAGCTTAGATTTGATGCGAGGTAGGCTAGTGGTGTTCCCATAAACTTGTAAGAATCAAGAAACCGAATACGAGTTATAGGTTTTGTGAATATCATTTTTGTAAATGAAATATACTTTTGACTTGTGTTTGTTATGGCAGAAATATTCCCTGGTGTTTTTGAAAGTTCATTTATAAATAGATGTGTATCATAGTTGGCGCTGTTGTGAAGAAAGACTGGAATAAAAGAAGGTAATTTATAATTAAGATTACAACAGGAATGAGCGGGACCTCTATATTTACCAGTAAGATGACAATGATCCCTAACTTTAGACTCCTTAATTTCCCCCTCACAAATATTACAGATATTGTTCTTTCTAAATTCTAATTTTTCTTCTTTGGTTAATTTCATCGGTTCATTTGTTTCTTTCATTAATTTAGTGAGTCTTATACAATCCTTTTCTAATCGTTTTACAAACTCTTGTGAAGCTTTTTTTCCACGATAATGTTCAAGTTTGTTATACTTTTCTCCAACAGATGATTTGATATAATAACAGAAACCACAAGGAATATGTTTTTGATATTTATTTGTATATGATTCTTTTGGATTAGGAGAAGCAGTATTAATCTTTTTAAGGATACACTCAAAATCAGCGTATATCACAAATGGGTGCATGATAGATTTATTATAATCTTCAAAAGAAATCTTTTCACCAGGTTTAGGCATTGTAATTACAGCTGATTTATGATTACTACAATATTTTGAATGTTGTTCTAATCGTTCTTTTGTATGAAATGAATTAAGACATCGCTTACAAGGATATATTTTGTTTGCTGTTCTGAATACCTGAGAAGAGATTAATCTTGATAAATTATTGATGTATGTGTAATGTGAATTCTTTCCAACACTAAAATACAAAAGATCAATGTGTGTTTCTTCATTTTTATAGTTGTTTGAAATTTTTAATATTTGAACTTTGTTTGTATCTGTTAATCCATATACATTAATAGAAAGATTATTCTTTTTCTCAAATTTAGGAATATCTGTTAGTGGCATTGGGAATTTAAAATCTTTAATGTCCAAGGTATTCTCATATTTCATATATTGTTTTACTCTTTCTGAATTACATTTTGGTGGATGTAAGTGAGCAAGAACAGACCAGAGAAAACATTTATTATCATTATTCTTAATATTAACAACTGCCTTCTTTCGTTTTATTTCTTTTGGTAATTCAATATAAGAAGAAGCTTTAAGAGGGTTTGATTTTAGAATGTGTATATCTAAAAAGATGATTTTTTAAATATTGAATCCACTTCCTACCACCGTATTATCAACATCCTCCTCTTGTCTTGATAGTTCTTCATAAACCCCACTATTCAAAAAATCTTGAAATGATGTTATAAAATGAAGATCTGTTCTCATATAAGGAGTTTGTTCTTCATCTTGTCTTTTCATATTCATTTTCACTCCCATATAAAACTTTAAAGTTTTCATTTATTTTAATGTCTTTTTAATAAATTTTTCAACATCGCGTTTCACTATTTCAATTGATTCAGCTATTGATGATGGACCGGGTTCTCCAAATTGAAAAATCCTTATTTTTATATGCCCTTTAAATGCCCCATCAGTGTTTTCAATATAATAGTCTCCCTTTACTTTAAACTCATTTTTCTTGTGTTTTTGTGATTGAAGATGTCTATTATAACTACTCTTCAAAACATCCTTTGAGCAGATATCACAATGTTTTCTTTCCAACTCAAGAGGAGATATTTTATGAAACAGATTAAATGTGTGTTTGTTGGTTCGGAGGTGTTTTCTATAATGTTTATATTTATGATTACAAACATCGCAGTATGTTGTATTCACCATATTTATATAATAAATCTTTGCTTAAACTAAAATTTTCTTGATGAAAATTTCGTTTATTTTACAGGTGAATCTGTGCTTAAAACCATTTTATCCTCCAACTTTTTCACTTAATAAATGCAATGTTTCAAGACACAAAAGACAAGTTTCAATCAATCTCTTCATTTGTTAAAGATACTGAGAAATATGTCAAGGATGTAAAATTGAACAAAGATAAATATAACAACTATTGGATAAAAACTATTATGGTAAATAATATGAGTTCTTCAATTTCCTTCAGTGGAAGGGCTTTTAGTATACCTGGTAGAACATCAATTAAAGTATCTCTAACAAAAGTTTCTCCTCTCCTTCTAGTAATATATTCAAAACTAGAAAAAGCAATGAAACAAGAAAAAGTATCAAAAAACAAAAACCTTATGGATGAAGCTTTAGAAAGAAAAGATAAGACCATCTGTAATATGCAAGGAGAAATTTGTATTTTTTTCAACAACCCTAAAGATGTAAATCCTGATGAAATAAAGGATGTTAATATATCAGGTGAAATGACATTTCGTTCAATAGTAATTAACGATCATTTTAAAATTACCTTTAATATAAAAAATGTTGTCGTTGAATCTGATAATGAAAAAAAGTATATCGATATCGATGGTAATATTATTAAATATGAGTCAATATACAACTGAAAGTATAGATGAATTTCAGTTTAAGTAAAGTTTTACTTTATAAATATGCCAGACTTTCCTGATTCTCCATATGACAAATTTGAGAATTGTCCTGCGTGTGAAAGACGGGGATTAAACACAGAGTCAAAAGCCTATAAACAATGTATATTCTGTGATTATCTTCTAATTAATGATAATAAAAAATATAAAAAGGAAAATAATTCTTTTAGATTTACACCAAAAATGAATTACTTTACAAGATTGATTAGAGAAATGAATGTAAAGTTTGAGGGTGATAACACACCTTTCCTTACAAGGGAAGAAACTGAACGTATAAGAGAAATGTTCAAAGGATTGTTGTTATATATTATTCATGGATGTAATTTTCAGGGAAATATCAACACAAGATATTGTATAAATAAAATAATGGATTATCTTGAAATTAAACCTGAACTTAGGATAAAATATAGAGTTTCTAAAAAAGCCAATAATAAATTAAATAACCTGTTTTTCAAATATATAAATGAATGATTTTTTACCTATTTGGGAAAATAAGATAAAATTTAACAACCATAAAAATCTCCCAAATTCATTAAGATGTCTCATAGTTGGTTCAAGTGGATGTTGAAAAACCTGCTTACTTTTAAAAATGCTCCTCACTCCCAACTTTTTAGATTATGATAATTTAATAATTTTCACAAAGTCGAGTTTTCAACCAGAGTATCAACTACTCTCACAAGGTTTTAATGCTGGTCTTCAAAAAGAAGATATAATCGGTTTATTTAAACGTCAAAAAAACCTAAATGATTATTACATTGAAGATATAATTCAACTATTTTGTGATACACAGAGATGTAAAAAGAAATCAAATCCTATAACTTGTATTCTTAGTGATAATACGGATGATATACCCTCTCCCCAAGATTTGGATAAATCAAAAAAGAACCTCGTTATCTTTGATGATTGTGTTAATGAGAGAAACCAAACGGTAATGGACAGCTACTACACAAGAGGGCGACATTCTTCTTGTAATTGTATTTATCTTAGTCAATCATACTTTCAACTTCCTCGTCGTTCCATCAGAAACAATGCTAATACTTTTATTTTATTCAAGTTAAATTCAATAGATATCAATCATTTTTGGAGAGATAATTGTTCTACATTATGTAGTAAAAAGAAATTTGAGGATTACATGAAGCACACGACTGAAAAATATAAATATATTGTTGTGAAACAAGATGAGATATTAAGGGATATATTTTTTGTTTTATAAACAATTACATATATAAATGACAACTATTATTATAAATCTTGTGGGTAAATCTGCTTCTGGAAAAAACTTTCATAAATCAAGGTTCTTGTGTAGTACAAATGAGAATATTGTAAATTTACTTAAAAAACACCCCGTGATACGCATTGTATCAACAACAACTCGAGCAATAAGACCTGGAGAAGTAAAAGGTGAAGATTATCACTATATTTCAGTGGAGGAACATATGCGATTGAGGAATGAAGGACAAATATTTGAGGAGGTTTCTCTTGGTACAACAAAATATTCACATTGTAAGAGTGAGTTAAGGAAACTAAAATCTGGTGGTGTTGGGATATTAGAAACTAATCCAGAAGGAACGAGACAAATTATTAAATATCTGAGCGGAGTGAAGATTTTATCATTCGGTTTTAATGTTGATGAAGAAACTCAATGCAAACGTATGAAAAGCAGAGATGCAAGTATTAGTGAAGAAGAAATTACAACTCGCATTAATGTTAATAAAGAATTTGATGAAATATTTGAAGAAAAGGATTTATTTGAACACATCTACTTGAATGATGAAGAAAAGGAAAATTTCCCTGTTGATCTTTACAATTCATTAAATGATATTTTACAATAAATAAATGGATGCAAAAGAAAGAGCAAGAAGATTTAAGGAACATCAAGGGTTGGTTTCAAAAGTTGTAAAACAACAGGAAGACATTAAGAAGAAACGCAGACAGAAACTAACGGGCGAAGAAGCATTTGAAAGAAAACAAGAGAAATTTTTTAAACCACTTTTAAAAACTTCCCAAGAAAAAATGAAAGATGTTTCCACAGTTCCCACAATAAAATATACTCCCAGAAAGCTCCAAATGTTAAAAGATTTCAGTCAAATGACGGAGGAAGAATTAGAGCATATTGGAGAATTAGAATATCATGATGAAGAATTATTTCAACAACTGGAAGAGATTAATCGACCCCCTGATTATATTGTGAATGCTCTTCAAAACAATGAATATTCAGCGGATTCAAAAACCAAAGCAGGACTCATTCCAACAGAACAATCAGCAATATTTCATCTTGTTCAAGAAAAGGTATTGATATTTAATGATGAATTAAGGTTCTTAGGTTCTGCTCAACCCCCTGTTAAACTAACTCCGAGATTAATGTTTATTCTCACAAAAGATGGAAGACAAGGTTCAACTGTGAGGGATGAATCAAAGTATATTGATAAACCATTGGATATGGAAAATAATGATGATAGAGTATATATTGATCTGCTGAGCACTCTAAATTATTAGGTTATTCTTTCTGGTAAAAGTATGAAGAATGAGAAGGAGAAACACATTATTCAGGCTTTAAGTATCCTTGGTTCAGGTGTTAGTTTTCTTCCAAATGACCCATCGCAATTAGTTAATAGACTGTTATTGTTGTTAGGCAGTAAGAAGGCTGGAAATAACAATTGTTTTAATGAAGCATCAGCCATTTTAGACCAGTTGATGAACATGAAAATAATTAATAAATATCAATATAAAGACATTTTATCTCATATTAAATAAGATGAGAAGCACAATCCTTTGTTTCAATTTCACAACAAGCGACCACACATCTTCATTCCCATACCCACTACAACTTGACACAACAAAAGAATATGAGGCATCTTTATTGTCCATGGAAACTTATAATACCTTATTTAATATAACCGAGAAAAATGACAAGTTTAGTTATAATCCGAGAAGTGGATACAAAACGATAACAGTCTCACCCGGAGCATATCAGATTTCTCAAATATCTTCCGAAATTGCTCGTCTTATGAAAGAACAGGGTGATGAACCAAAAAATATTGTTATAAACATTCAAAAACATACTTCAAAATCAACGATTAAAGTTAAAAATAACTACAAGGTTGATTTCACAATTGATAATTCATTTAGAGAGTTATTGGGTTGCTCCTCAAAAAAGATTGAAACTAATGTGACGTTTTACAGTGATAATGTCATTCAAATATCCTCAGGAATAAATTCAGTGTTAATTCACTGTGATTTGATTGATGGTGCTTATAATGATGGAAAAAAAACAAATACAATATTTTCATTCAGCGCATACTCAACCCCAATTGGTTATAAATTCAATATGGAACCTAAAAATTTGGTTTATCCACCTGTGTCAGGAAAAACCATACACAGAGTAAATTTTAGGATAACCGACCAAGAAAATCGTGTGATTTCTTTTAATGGAGAAGTTATATCCATCAGAATTCACCTACGTGAAGTTTTTCAATAAATAAATACGATGGTTATTGTGAGGAAACACGAGTTGGGAAAATATAAAATAATTACAGGGGATGGGATGTTCCTTTCCCCATACTACAAGGGTGAAGGTATGTATCTTGGTAGAGGATACTATAAACCTAAGAGACAAAGAGGTGTTGGACATCAATTTAGAGGAGATGGGATAATTGATACTCTCATGGGTATTGGTTCAACTATTCTTAAACATAAAGATCTAATTGGTTCAACTGCTTCTGCTGTGGGAAATGTAGCAGGTGCTGTAAAGAGTATAAAAGATGCTCAGAAGGAATCTCATAAATTACAAGCAATAAAAGAAATTAAGAAAGGTAAAACTCAGTTGTCCCCCCAAGAACGACAGAAAATAATTCAAATACTTGGATCAGGGTTTCAAAAGTTTTAACATCTTTTTTTCTAAATAAATACAAGTATGGAAGCAATTGATAGTATCTATGATTTGGATGATACTATTATTATCTCAAACTCCACTAAAAAAGAAGATTACTTCAAGGTAAATGCAATAACTGGAACAGACTGGAATACGAATGGTACAAAAAGTTTTGAAATAAATAATCAACAAACCTATTTGAATCTCTCCGAAAGTTTCTTGTTGTGTAAATTTAAATTCACTAAAGCTGGGAATAACACAAACGCTACACTTGTAAATGATTTCTTCTGGAAAATGTTTGATAGTGTGCGTTTGTATATTGGAACACAAGAAGTTGAAGCGGTTGATTATGTCTCTGCTGTATCTGAAATGATGAAATTTACACTCTATACATTCAGTGATAGAATGGGAAAGGGGTCTGTCGAAGGTTTTATTCCTGATATGTCAGCGGGAACAAACACAGACCCTGGATATACTCAAAGGAAAGGAATGTATAATGATGATACAAAAGCAGAAAATAGTTTTACTGTGGCAGTTCCTCTTAAAGGTATATTTGGATTTTGTGATCATGATAAAGTTCTGTATGGTCTTAAAATTAGATTTCAACTACAAAGGAATGATAATGAAAATCGATTGCTTTTTGGTGTTGGTAATGCTTTTAGTGATCAGAATAAATTTGTAATTGAGGAGATGAGTTGGTATATCAGTGAATATACTCCAAATCTTAAAACAGAAGAGATGTTCAATCGAAGACTTAACTCAAAGAAACCACTCAGTGTATCATACCTCAAAAGAAGATGTCAACACGTTAAACTCAACCAAACTACTTACACGTGGAATTTGGGTGTTCTGGAAGGAAAGCCACGATATCTGTGGATGATTTTTAAAAAGCCAGATGGTGATACTGCGACTGATAAGAATAATGCATTGAGTGATAATGCTAAAGTGAAACAACTTCGCGTTTCTCTAGATGGAACATTTTATCCACGAGATAGATTGGAAATTAATTGGGAAAAAAAATGATTTTGCTGAAGCATACAAGTCTTACCAAAAGGTGTGTGAAAGTAATGGAAATAAAGAACCTATTTTGGATATGACAGCATTTAAAAGTTTGTATACAATCTATGCGTTTGACCTGAGCGCTCAAAAGGAAACTATAAAGTCTAATCGAGTGGATACTTCCCTATACATTGAAAGAGGAGAGAGTGAAGAAGTTGATACATATTGTTTGCTTTTGGAAGAAACAGAATTGCAGATTAATACAGATAATGGTGTGATGATTAGTCTCACATAATTTTTTGTTAAATAAATGAGTGGCAAAGTACCAACTGGGGTATATGTTAATCAAATCAATCTTCATAAACTATCATCTTGTGTTCAAAATCAAAAGCCTTGTACGATTAACGTTAATACAATTCAGAGAAAAGGAGCAGTAAGAATTGATGTTTTGCTCACAAGAGAATAGGTTAAAATCTTGAATGACACTGGCTCACTTAAAATTAAAATGACAAAACCAATGTTGAAAAAATATTCAATAAGAGAGACAAGTGGAGGATTTGTCCCATTTCTAATTCCTTTATTTGCTGGTTTAAGTGCGGTTGGAGCATTGACAAGTGGTATTTCAACAGCGGTGAAAACTGCCAACGAAAGGAAGGCTCAACTCCAGGCTCAAAAAGAATTGGAAAGACATAACAAAGAGTTGGAGAAACAAATTAGTGGAAGTGGTGTAATTGTAGATTTTGCTGAAAAACTTGAAGGTCTGCCTGATAAAGCGAGATTGTTAGTTGGAGATATGCTTTCTTCTATAGCACAAGCAGGTGTAAAATTAACGAAAAGAGGTAATGGATTATATCTTTCTAATAAATAAATGAGCATTGATGAGTGGTTGAAAGAATTTGGAAAGAATACAACATCAAATTTACAACTTGTTAAATATTGTAAGAAATTAAAAATTCATAATGTGGTTATTTGTATGAGAGATGAATTAACAAATGTGCCGAAACATACAAAGAATATTATTATGAACTTAGAAGATAATAATGGGAACGGTTCTCATTGGGTTTGTATTTTTAATAGTCAAGACAAATATTATTTTGATAGTTTTGGTCTTCCACCACCTGTTGAAGTCATAAAATTCTTACAGAATGGTGTTTATCAAACATTTCAAGTCCAAGAATTAAATTCCAAGTGTTGTGGTCAATTATGTCTATATGTGTTATTTCAACTCAACAAAAATAAAAAATTTTATGATATTATTTTTAATCTAATATAAATGACTTATGTTGGTAAAGATGGTTCTATCTTTGGTGTATCTCAAGAACTGGATATTGATTTATCAAATTATTACACAAAGGCACAGGCTGAACGACATAAATATAATATAACCAAAAATGTTAACATGAAAAATGCTTATAAATTAAAAAATTATCCAAGCCCGACTGACGCGAATGACTTGGTGAGATTAAGCGATTTATCACAATATATATATATATATATATATATATATATATATATATATATATATATATATATATATATATATATATATATATATATCCTTAAATAAAACAGCCGTGTATTCCAAAGATACAGAAGTGTTGATATTATCTCCAGGTCATACAGAATTCACAGTTCGAATTAAAATAATTTTTTATAAAGAAGGGCGTATCGTTTGTATGAAAATAGAACAATGGGGGTATGATATGAATGATTTAGGGTATAATTGGTCATTTAAAATTACCCTCGAAGACCTGGAACAATTAAATCAGTCTCGTAAGGAAGAATATTATCCACTTGGTATCGAGAATGAGTTTTGTGGGGCTACGATTAGTAAACAACAAATAAAAGAATTTAATAAGGATAAATATAATAATGGTTTTGCCCTTGTTTATCTCATGAAAACAGAAAAAACAGGATTATATATAATAAGTAAGGAAATACAAAATGATTTAACGATGGGAAGATGGGGAGGTGTTTCGTGCCATAATATTATTCTAACATATATTTCTAATACATAAATGACAGCAAGAAGGCTTCAAGAAAATTATCATTTCTGTGTCCAAGCATATCTTCAAGAAAAGGGTATTCGGTATTTTAATAAATATGTTCTACAACATAAGAATGAGGTATTTTCAATAAAAGATTGGCATTATGCTGATGTTGATAAACCGACAACTTTAGATTTAATTAGAATGTCAAATAATGAAAAAATTATAAAGTTAAGAAAAGGTAAGGCTCTTTTAGAAATTCAAAAGAAATTTTATTGGTTTCCTGTTGTAAAAAAATTATTTTGGATACAGGAATAACAAGAAATCCTGATGAATATATGTATAATATTCTATGGGGTGTAAGCGATTCAAGGATAGTAAGGGATGAGGAAGGAGTTGAAGAAGAGAGGGAAGAGGAGGAAAAGGAGAAGAGAGAGAAGGAGGAAAAGGAGAAGAGAGAGAAGGAGGAGAGGGAGGAAAGAGAGAAGAGAGAGAGGGAGGAAAGAGAGAAGAGAGAGAGGGAGGAAAGAGAGAAGAGAGAGAGGGAGGAGAGGGAGGAAAGAGCGAGACTAAATAAATATGAAAATATAGAAACCAGTGAGATTCAAAAAAGATTAAGGGTATTACAGAAAATAACTCAACCCACCGAGGAGGAAAACAAAGAATTGACAAGTCTATTTGCAATATTTTCTACAAGACTATTGTCATCGGCAAGATATTCATTTTAATTCAAGTTTTTCATTTTTATTTTTTTTCTTAAATAAATGGAGGAGAGAGTGAAGGCATTTCTTAGGATTCTTTATGTTTTAAAAATTAAGATTCAAATGTGCATGTTGGAAACTAAAAAGGTTTTTGCACTCTGCAGGAATTTTTCTCATAAATAAATGAGTTATTGTCTCAAATGTAAAAAGAAAACTAATACTAAAAATATTTCATATATTAAAAGTAAAAATAACAGGGTTATACAAAAAGGTATATGTTCGGTGTGTGGTTCAAAAAAAAAATCAATTTATCTCCAAACACAAACTCGGAGGAGATATACAAAAGTTTTTATCAGGAAGTAAATTTACAACTACTGGAATACCAGGGGAATTACATCTTCCAGGGTATTCTTTCTGTGGTCCAGGCACAAACTTGGATAAAAGATTAGATGAGGCAGACAATCCTAAATCCTGGAGTCAGCCTATCAATAGAGTTGATGAAGAGTGCATGAGACACGATATTGATTATGGGAATACCACAACGTTGGAAGAAAAGCATGAAGCCAATAGAGAAATGTTGTATAATTTGTCTCTGATACAAAATCCAACCTTGAGAGAAAAAGTTGATCAGTTCATTGTGAAGAAGATGATCAGTGCTAAATTGAAACTTGGACTTGGAAATTCAAAAAACTTATAGGCTCTAATGATGCCATTAAGACTGAAGAGCAATTAGCTGATGAATTACATAAACCAATATTCACAAAGTTTCAGAGAAGGAAAGTTTATTCCAAGGAAGTTGATTATATCTGGTCTGCTGATTTGATTGAACTCAATAATGATAAGGGGTACAAGTATGCTTTAACCGTTATTGATTTGAGGAGTAGATATGCGTGGGTTGTCCCTTTAAAAAACAAAACAGGTAATACTCTTATGTTAGCTTTTCAACAGATATTTAATAAAAGTAAGAGAAAACCTAAAAAATTGTGGACTGATGAGGGTAGAGAGTTTTATAACAAGACATTTATGAATTTTCTAAAAAATAATAGTATTACATTTATACAGTACCTTTAATGAAGGGAAGGCAGTTGTTGAACGTTTTAATCGTACCTTAAAAGAGAGACTATATAAAAAATTCACACAACTCGGTTCACAACAATGGTCATCTTTTATTCAGCATATTGTGGATAAGTATAATGACACGATTCACACGTCAACAAATATGAAACCATCAGAAACATTTACAAAATTAAAATATGAAAAAGAGATTAATGTCAGAAAACCTAAGTTCAAAGTTGGTGATATCGTAAGAATACATAGGTGGAAATCTCATTTTGAAAAGGGTTTTACTGAACGATGGACGAAAGAACTTTTTTAAATTGTTGATGTAATAGATACGGTTCCTTGGACTTATAAAATATATGATTTGGAAGGGGAAGAGATTTTAGGTTCATTTTATTCACAGGAATTACAAAAGACAAAGATAAATTGAAATTTTTTGACTCCACCCCTTTTTGACTCCACCCACACAAGCCCCGCCCACACAAACCCCACACAAACCCCCACAAACCCCTCACAAGCTCCAATAAATTGAAATTTTTTGACTCCGCCCACACACGCCCCTCCCACAAAAACCCCACACAAACCCCACCACACACAAACCCCACACAAGCTCCACAAGCTCCACACAAAAACTCCACACAAGCTCCACACACACAAACCCCACACAAGCTCCACCCATATTCATCATATTCACATAATTAGTGATTAGTTAATTAGTTCCCCACACACAACATGTTTATTTAATTAAAAAATTATCCACCCATCCACACAAGCTCCACTCATCCACCCATCCACCCATCTCTCCACCCATCCATTTATCCACACAAACCTCATCCACATAAGCCTCATCCACATTCAGCCCTCCCACATAAGCTCCACCCACATAAACCCCGGCCCACATAAACCCTGCCCACATAAACCCTTCCCACATAAACCCCTCCCACATCCCACCCACACAGGCCCCGCCCACACAAGCCCTCCCACATACACCCCACCCACACAAGCCCCACCGAAGCCCCGCCCACACAAGCCCCGCCCACACAAGCCCCACCCCCTCATCCCCCTGTGCGCCCCCACCTTTGACCCACCACCTCCCTCATCCCACCCCCACCCTTCCCCACACACACACATGGGGAGGGGAGGGATGGGATGAGGGGGTGATGGGTCATTGGGGGAGCGCACCTACCCCCCTTTATCCTCTTCTTGAAATTTAAAATCAAGTAATTGTAAACAAAACAAATATAATTTATTAAAATTGAAAATATTAAATATTCATTTGCGAGAATGTATAATCTTTCCCAGCAATCTTCTTCAGATGTCTTGTGATTGCGAAATTCAGACACCATATTCTGCTTTGAAACAAAAAGTGGATAATAATTAGGTTTTATAAAGATAATTACATGGTAATATGAGTAAGCCTCGTTGACCACTGAATTAACACACCA